>NW_025544803.1:1776329-1917508 GCF_000150115.1 Histoplasma capsulatum G186AR
GCTTCTAGTTTTATTAAGCTGTCTGGTTTCTCTACACCAGTATCTGCAGATGTGTTTAGACTTGTTGCGAGCGAGATTTGAATGGCTTGGAAAGCGTGGATGTTGCTTGGTCAAGCCGACGGCGTTTGGCTGCTTCAGAAAACGATGAACCTCCTCCAGAGCTACATAATCAGGCCTTGGCCAATGGAGTCCGAACCAACAACTCGTATTTGGTTGACCCCCAACTGTCCACTCACCTCTCCTGTGAGGAGCGTCGACATGGATATCAAGGGAATCCAATATCAAGCCTAAATTTTTCTAAACCCATCCATCCACTGGCATCTCACCCAACTGGCGTAAATACTGGGATGTCTCCAATACCCTATTCCCCTGGTTGCTCGAACCTTCGTCCGAGCCTGGATTCCCACCGTGCCAACAATATTCTGGAGAGGCTCCACGGCATCAGTTCCCAGACCTCTCCAAGGCACGGTTCTGATCCAACTCTAATTATGTGCGGAGACCCTGGCACAATTCAATCCAGCTCCATATCTGGTATTGCAGAGAATGATTTTCCAGGCGATGAATACGAAGATATGGGGCCGGGGAGCAGTCAAACTACATCGAGCCCTAGGCTGAGCGGTTTGGGAACCTTTTCATCGCTGAGATCTCGCTTAAAATTGCCCTCTACCTTGTCATCTCGTTCAAAGGGGAGTGGATTAAGGACAAACATATGTAATATGAAATCTCTCTCAAAAGAGAACGAGGGGTTGGCTGATCAGATGGAATTTGGCAGTGCGCTTGAGAGCAATACTAAGCTGGAAGGGTCCATGTGGAATGAGGAGGAAGATGCCCAAACTTGGCAAACAGTTGCAGAAAGCCAGCAGTTCAGAAGTGATATGAGATCTGATTTCTCAAAAGTGGATACAGGTAGTAGTTTAGCTAATTTCTCCAGTTATGGAAGCCTTGCAAATGCGGAGACGCAACCTTGGTCCTCGTTGCAATTACTCGGGAAACATCAAGATTTCCCTAGCTACCCTAGCAACCCAGTCACGGCTCATCCAGGACAAAGAGACCCCGCCCACCCACACAGACTCCATCAAAGGCCAACGACTGGAAATGATATCCTGCCGCCAGTCTATCAATATGTAGGTAAACCGTTGGTAACGTGAACCATCTGTCAAACCCAATGCCAGTGCTCAAGGCATCAACTGAAGTGTGTCCTGCGCCTCTTATTGTCTCCACCTCACAGTATCAACATCCAACGCCCCTGAGCGGGCCACACGTTCATCCCTTTAAAACTCCACCACCAGTCCTCGATAAATGGAAGTCGCGATTGAGAAAACAAAGCATATACCAGGCTTCCCGATTTGGCCCTGACCCTGTTAACCCAAGTTGTAAGTCTGATTTCTTTGATTTCTCGTGCCATCAACAACCGCAGTATCGACATTTACATGAACACGAGCAAACACCCCTTGACGCGCAATGTCACCAGAATTCTGTGATTGAGCGCCTTGGCCCGTCTGCCACTGCTTCGTCTGACTGGTGTACCGTGTCGTCCTTCCAGGACATGTCGATGTCGGTTCTCAATGAAGATAGTTCTTCCCGTGTTCGCATACAACACAAACATAACCCCTTTTCGTCTACAAAGCACAACACAACCAACAACCCCACCAGTATTCTCTCTCATCCCTTTAAATATTTCAACAGCCACCCTAAAAGGCCATTTTCCCACAAGTACCCTAGAATGAGCATGTTCGCAACAGAAAACCTTCCAGCTAATGAGTGCAATAGTCAGCATTCCTTGCCTCTGACCGCAGCCATTCGTTCTTCCCCTCGCGACTATTTCGCTAGCGACGGTAGAAAACAAGGAGACGTCCTCCAGATGCCTGAAAGAGCTCATCTTGCAGCATTCTCCTCCACCGACCAGCTTATTCTGGATCCTCTGTTGAATTCCTCTCCTCCTCGTCTCCGAGATAGATCCTCTGGTGATGGAATTACGCCCACTACATGCAATGGCACTGGATCCTCCCACAAAAGTCAGTCACTGATATCTGAAACCAGGCTCCAGCATGGTCAGCGACCCGCAATCCCCAAATTACGCTGGCCCCTTACCCATGGCAACGATAATGAAACCGCCAAAAGCCGCGTTAAGTCACCATCACGCGAAGATCTCGTGCGAGAACGTATCCGACAATTAAATGACCCCATCCTTGCTACAACTTCTCGTCAGAATAGAAGGGACCCTCCTCCGCGACCAGTCTCTGAGCGAAGTACAATCCCTCACCGGTCCCATACCGTCACCAGTAGACTCGTCAATATCAATGAAGAACTCGAAACTGGCCAGTGGTACTGTTCAGAAAACGGACGTTACGCCTTCTCTACCCCGCCACGTCTATTCAGGATGTCAACCAAATCCAGACAACGAGACAATGTTGTTGCTTCAACTTCGACGACCGGCTTTGCCCTGCAGCGGCGTGTGGGTCGGGAGGTCATCATTGGTTCAACAATTATGTTACCTCTGGGATGGCTTTTGCTGGCCTATATTGCGATGGTGGGACAAAGAGCTAATTGGCTAATAAACTGGAGATCAAGAGGAGAAGTGGCGCAGTTTCATGAGAAGGATATTCGCTTTGCACGCCAGGTGTTTGGAGGGGTGTTTTTGGTGTTAATTATTATTGGCTTTGTCACAGCGACGGGTGTTCTTGCATCCAGAGATAGTAAATGAAGACCATGAGATGGGGCCAAATTTACTAAGGTATATCTGCATATGTCTCCCTTTATTATATCCCTAGCTCTACACATAGTGCTAATAGTTAAGCACTAGGACATTTCAGGCAAATACCAATCTTCCACCCTCTACAAAGCCCCTTCAACCTATCTACCTGTTCTCGTCCTTTCTCTTTCATTCCATTTTCCAAGAACATGTCTCTCGACAACGACACAGATTCTTTTCTTTGGGCTGGCCATCGCTGCATGCGTGTATTTTCATCTGAAGTCTAACCATACGTACATTGTTAGATCATTTCAAATTCTGTATCTTTGTCTATGCTTCTCTTAACCTCGTTTCCAACCTCTCAAACTCTCTGACATTGAAATTCCTCCTCTAATATTGCACGAAAATTGCATGCTTCATTTTTTAATCTAAATTTTAGTTACCCATTGGACTATATGGTCCTGGTTTCAATTACTATTAGTGATGTCTTATTTCTATCCTTTTTATTCCTTTTCCTCTTTTCTTCTGCTTGCTTAAATCCCTTTCCATATACTCAATTCACAGAGACTCTGGGTTTGTCCTCTTTCTCCACCGCGTTTTGTATCGGATGTTCTCCCAGGTTCTTTTGCATCTTCATCTACCACATTTTAGAGTTGATTGATATTTTCATTTATCTTCCATTTGATATCAACAGGAGGTATCAGGCTATGCACAAATATGATCAGTTTGCATGTGGAGAAAAGCAAACAATTAATTGCAAGAAAACTGCTTTCTTTGATCAAATGCGATTGAAATGTTTGTTTTACTACCGATAGTTGTGTTTCTCCTCTCTCAAAATTTTTAATAATCCACAAAACATGCGCTAAAGAAAATGAGTCAGGAGTTGTTTCCTGAGGGGAATGACAGTTTTTTCTCCGATTATACCTGGTAAGGAGAGTAATATGTCATATATGAATAAAAAACAAAGTATTATAAGAAATGACAACTCTGGTATGATAATTTTGTACAGTAAAAAGTGTCAAACACAACGAAAAATAATAATAATAATAAATAGGCGTGGGGGTATAGAGCGATTTAAGATGAACCAAATGAGTATGAAAAAGAAACAACACCAAGATAGCAAGGAGATAGTACAGGAGGCAGAAGAATGGGGTCAGGGCAGTAAGGAGTCGTGTGGAAGGATGAAAATGGAAAATGAAAAATGGATACATTAGTTATGAGTGGATGGATAGCAGTCGCATATCCCGGCAATATCGCGAACATATCCATGATAATCCACCTTCAACGCGAATTTCTGGTTGTGGGATCCTTTAATCTTTCGTCGAGGAAATCCAGGACGTCGGAATTACCGGTTCTCGGGCGTTCGGTTCGAATATCTCGAGCTTCACGATCCCATTCGACCTTCTCTACAGCCTCTGCCGCCTCCGCTTCAACCATCGCAGTAACAGCAGCTAGCACCAGGCTCCTTCGTCGCAACCCCTGTGGTGACTTCCTAGTTCTGCGGGAACTACCGGAATGGCTAGAATTATGGGGAGGGGGGCGGGATTTCTCAACCCTGTAGGTGTTGTGAATTGAAAGCTTCGATTTCAATGTAGGTTCTGTGGATGTGGAGGAGCGGCGCGAGGAACATTGACTGTGATTACTTTTATGAGGTGCGAGTTTCCGAGGTGAAGGGAGATGGGCGAGTGAACTCGGATGTCGGTCGTCTTCTGTTTCATTGAAATATGAACGATTACTTTCTTCGAGCAAAAGGGCTATTCGAACGGTATCTACAACAGTTTTGGAGGTACATTGCAAAAGGGAGAGGTTTTCTCGATGCTGGCGAAGATAAGAAAATTGTTCCTCGTCATGAGCAGTGATGGATGCGTAGGGCGACAAATATGATATGTTGTTTTCTCTAGAGCGTGAAGTGTGACGCAACTCATTATACATGGGCGTCGAAGGAAGTGACGGCTCGGCCCAAGAAGAATCATCATCCTGTTCCCGGTATTGTGAGCCCAAATACTCTTTTTCCAACCAAATCGGGGGTGCATCGGTGCAAGCGCTGCGAGGAGGCGTAACTGGGAGAGTTGGCCCCTCATCGCTATCGCTGCCAGCCTCCTTTTCCAAGCTTTGAGCATTCAGCTGTTTTGTCAAAGCCCCGATCGAAAGACGCCGTCTGTCACTGTAATTATATGGAATCGAAGTAGGAGCAGGGCCAAGTTCGAAGGGCTTGCGTGATTGTCTAGGAAATAGAGAATGGTCTCTCAAATTTCGGCATAATGGAACAGGTGAAGGAGAACGAGATGAGAAGGGCGAGATTGGAGTATTGTTAGAGGCCATTACCATGTCATCATTAGCTTCTGGTATTAGCGTGCCCCGATCTGTCCTTCTCGAAGAAGAAAATGAAAAGTCTTCAAACATGACTGCAAGAGAAGGAAATGCTGTAAAAGCTGGAAATATTCTTGCCAAACGTCTCTTTACGGGCGTGGGTTCAGTTTAAAGAAAATACGCTCGAATGGAACAAGGATAAAGGTTCGGATGAGAGAATTGAGCAAAATTAGCTCATAGTGTCTGAGCGGTTAGAGTGTCATGGACGACTACAGGAGGCGAAAACCGAAAACAGGTGGGGCCGAATGCACGAGCCCGAAGAATGAGATATGCCGGCCATGTGTCGAGATTACCCAGAGTTGAGTGCCATAGCGATAGTTGCAGCAGAAAGAAACAACAATGAAGGGAGTGAGGATGACGTTGAAAAGAGGTTGGACGAAAGATTGAGAGGCTCAAGGGCTTGCCTGGTGATGGCCGAATACGGAAATAGTCTAGAAATATTTAAACTTTTTCTATCAGTCAGGGGAGTCAAGATTAGGTTTTGAACTAATCCGATCCAAGACTAGCGGAATTGTAGGGAACCGAGGTTGCAGTTCTTGCGTTGCTGTGTCGTATGAGTCATATCGGCTGTTTGTTTGCAGTTAGTTTGAAGTTGCATCTCAACCAATGTAGTCCAGCCAGGTTTGTTACGGACAAGATGCAATCAATCCCAATAGCTGCCACGTCAAACTCTACTCGAACAGGCGACCAAAATTTCCGAACCGGGGCCACCTTCGGCTGCACGGAGCCCCAGCATCCCTCACTGGGTTTTCCACTTTGTTCAACGGAGACGCAAATCCGGGACATTTTAACAAGCTCTTGAGAGGACAAGCCCTAGATCTACGCTACGCCCACTTTTGTATCCGATTGAAACCGTGTGATTGACCTGTTAGCGTTTGCGTCGATACTGGCTTGGGCTTTTATGAGTCTCGTCCACCTCCCGCCCTGGTCCCCTTCAACAAATCCTTGTCTCTCGCATTCAAACATTAGGTATCATGGCTTCATGATACCTCCCATCCCTCAGTCTCTCACACCTCTCCAGTCACCGCCCCCTCCACATTCAACAATCCTAACCCTCACCCAACTGGTCCTCATTCAACTCTCAACCTCAGGCTATCCAAGCCCCTCGTCTCTATCCGCCACCTTCTACCCCTCACCCCTACTGGATGGATTCCACCTAACCCTCCGCTGTGGCCAAACTACATAACGTGGCCAGAGCTAACCGATTGCATGCCCATTCCTTGATTTTCTGCAATCGCGCCTGAGCTAGTACCAGCATATAAAATTGCTGCAGAGGAGTATTCCAGACGCTATGGCTAATTATAGGTTGCATCAGGCAGTGCTGAATAATACAAATCCAGGGGTTTGGATAGATATGTCACGATCCCAATCAAAATTGGAACACCAAGAAAACTGAGAATGTAACAAAGACAGAACACCACGCAAAAAATACTGTAGCGGTAGGTGTACATCTGTTCTGTAATGTAAGTGAATATGGCATTGGGTTGAATGCGAGAGGGGGGAACCGGTGCCGTTTTCTCCGTCAGATCATTGCAGGTGGATTCAAAGCGAGGGCGGTGACCAGTATGATTGGTTATGAGGTGAAATTTGATGAGAATACTGGTGATGTCATGATGAGAGGCGTTGCAGAGAGGTTTGTGAATGTATGAAACAGATTCATAATATTGGAACTAGAGTGGGTATTCAGGAGGCTTATGGCATTGAGCATTGGGATACACTTAGAAATATCACGGGACAGGAACAGGAGAGTTCCCATACTACTATTCAGGAACAAAAATTGGCTTTGGATTGAGCCTTATAGCACTTTCTTTTTGGCTTTAGATGGAGCGTTCAACAGCAATGTGCGGTGAAGATTTTCCTGAGTGGCAGAACGTATGATCTTGAGCATAGGAGTTGCGCTGCTTGTTGATCCGTGCGTATATGTTATCAAGAGAACAGGATTGTATCCTGTTCCCACAGAAAGATGCGGTGTTTACTTCCACATTAACCGCCTGCTAGACAGCCTGCCTTTTCAAACCGCATCTAAGGAAATCTGGACTTGTTTCTACCATTAGGTTTGGATTGGCTTCCTAAATGACAGAAGCAGTCTTATTTCCCTGGATTTTCGCTTTGGTTATGACCTATCAACACTTGTCTCTTCAACAAAATGTCTCCTCTATGGGAATTAAAAGGGGATGTCATTGTAATGCGTTATTATCTGCCAGCTCAACGTGGTTCCTCTAAATACTGACCACCACCTTCTTTCCCGGTGTACGCTTTGAAGTTTCAAGAGCGGCCTGAATAGCTCCAAGCCCCTTTCCGGCGATTAATGGATCAGGTGCTATCCGGTACTTCCCCGCCTTAAGGGCATCTGGTAAGAAATCCTCATAGACCATTCTTCCTACGTTCTTCTTTTCATCTTCATCCTCTAGCCCCCGAATACTGACTGCTAGGATGGCGTTCCCTGTCACACCTGGAGGCAACCAGGCATCTTCAAAGTCATCGATCGTCGAGACTACAGTTTTAACCCCATCGATCTGTGAGACTGCTTCAGCAGTCTGCTTAAACGTCTTTTCCGTTCCAATCGTATCCAGGGCACCAGCCAGCTTCCTGCCTCGAAATGCCTCCTTTAACTTTTCGATGACGGACCCGTCGTTATAATCCACCGCCCAATCTGCGCCCAATCGCTTCACGGCTTCGAAGTTCTTAGACGATGCGGTCACAATGACATCGCACCCAGCAGCCACTGCTAACTGTATAGCATTGCTACCAACACTACTCGTTCCTCCCCAAATTAGAACAGTTGTAGACGTCTTGACAGGGTTCAAACTGGGCTTGGGAAGCATTAAGCCGTCCTCGTGAAACAATGCCGCCGATGCGGTGGACAGTCCCAAAGGAAGTACAGCTGCACTTTCAAAAGATAGGGATGGCGGAATAGGCGATGCCATGTTCGAAAGGAGAACAGTGTAATTTTGGAATCCTGCGTGGCGTTCATCCTCCGTTGCAAAACTTAGGGCGTGGCCGAGGACTCGATCGCCAATATGGAATCGGGTAACGCTGCTGCCCACGTCAACCACTTCACCCGCAACATCAACACCCAAAACCAACGGATACTTGAACATAACCCAAGGCATGTCCTGCATTTTCCAGTCGAGCTGGTTAATGGCAACTGCGGCATTCTTGACCACGATTTCATTTTCATCCGGATACCTATCTTCAGTTTCACCGACCCAAAGCGGTTTTCTTTTGTGTCCAACAAGGAAAGCCGCATAGTTGATAGACATATTTTTGGTTAGGTTGGGGGAAATAAACTCGTCGTGCGCAGAATTCTTTCACAAAAACGCGTGGATTGGTGACGCATTTTGAGGTTTTCGCGATATTCCGCTACCGCAACTCTGCACATTGACGTCTTATTTCGAGAATAAATTTCTATGCCAGCGAATTCCGATTTTTCGACATCCCCGGCCTAATTTCAGTTGGGCGTAAATTAGGAGAAAACCGTGCTGCTTGCCATCTTCAGCAGCTATACCTCGTAAGGCAAGGAGAGGTCGCGGGTAACCTCCTCTGTGGAGAGTTAGAAGGAAGTGGAAATAACAAGCATAAATCCCAGTCTTGTCACTTTGAAACGAAGCTCACTTGCATACGGAGTCCATTTTCTGCTAATCAACCTTGCAGACAATTGCCAAACTTTTCATTCCCTAGCCTACGTTGCACTGGTATGGTCCGGAGGCGCTGCCCTGTCAGTTGTGTTTGGGATGCTTTAGAAGACTAAAAAAATTTCACTTGATGCATTATTGCATGTCAAATGCTCATTCGCCCGAAGGGATTCTAAGCAGAGGACCTCATTCGAGCTTCCTACAAGCCTTCGAAACCTCATTATTAGCGATGCCTCAAGATTCCTTATGGATTAATATATTATCCCTAGTCGTTATGGATAGCCGCCTAGCCCAAGGAGTTCAGGAATCTAATCATTGTTACTTTGCAGAGCCAGTCCACCGTTTTCTAAACGCTTAACCTTTAGATCAATACCAAATTCATACTCAGCTTTGCGAGGCGTATCCCATCCGTTAAAAGTGGTCCCCCATACACTATAGGACAGTTTACCAAATATTCTTTTGCGTAGGACAACTAAACGCTACCAAAATGTCGATCTGGAGGGCTGCTCAAAACGGGAGGCTGACGGAAGGGGTGCTTCAGGATTTCCTTGAGAGGGACCCTGATCTTCTGAACCGTGAAGACGGATCGGGAATCACTCCACTTGGGTATGCCCTGCTGAATGGAAAGGCGCGTGCGGTAAAGTGCCTCCTGGACAACGGTGCCGATCCAGACAAGCCGATGGGAGAAACGACGACCTTCCGTGATGGCAGAACGCCTATGTATCTCGCCACCATAGCAAACCCGCCCAGTCCTCGCATTGTCCAGCTTCTTCTTGAGAAGAAGCCGGCGACCTTCGACAAACCCATCTCAGCATCTAAGAACCAAACCCCGTTGATGGCCGCCATTGCTGGGAAATCGAATCCCGAAATTGTCAAGTTACTCATCAACGCGGGCGCGTCGCCGGAGGCACGAGACGATGACGGCAAAACTGCTCGCGATCTTGCAGATGCGCTTTCGGACTTCGCGTCCAAACAGAAAATCAAAGATGCACTTGAGCCAACGCTACGAAAAGGAGGAGGCAGAGGCGGCCTTCTGAGCTATATGACCAACTGGGTGGCCCGAGTACTCGGGAAGTCCGGATCCTGGAGGGCCCTTGGTCCCATCTTCAAGTCTGCTTCCCGGTATTTCCTCAACATTGCCCCATCGGCAAGCTTCCACCCTGAGGTAAGACAGACAGCCAATTTGAAAAAAGTTTCCGATCCGCCGACTAACCTTGGGGTTTTATAGGAGGAGCTTGAGACGGAAAAACTTGAAACTGCAGAAGACTTCAAAAATAGTCTGGACAATATAGTCAATGATGACGGCCTCGGGAGATTTTTCCCCCCTGGAAATACGTATGTCAAGGAAGTAGCAGTGAAAACCGCTTCTCTTAAGAATGACCCAAATAATCTGCTAAACTCACCCAGTCAGCTCAAGGGTCTTGCTACCATGGCCCTTTATCAACCCATCATCTATTGCGGTAAGTATTCAATATTCGTTCATTACCATATGGGGTAGAACTAGAAACTAAACGTAAACATATCCAAGATGACAGCGGCTCCATGAGGGGAGAGCTCTGGGAAAAGCAAGCGGAACTCGTCAAGCGCATCACTGGTATTGCAACGCGTGCGGATCCAAACAACAGAGGGCTTCATTTCCGCTTGATCAATAAGAACCCCAGTAACACTGACAATCTCGATGGCGATGCGATACTCCAGACGCTCAAAAAGATTCTGCCAGGTGGGAATACACAACTTGGAACACAACTCCGCCAGAGAATTCTTGATCCGATCATTCGCGGACCTCTAAATGCCGGCAGGCCGTTGGAAAGGCCCTATCTAATAATGATTATCACCGATGGATGCCCAACCCTTGAGCCGAGCGATGAACTACGTAACGTGATACTGGACTTCAGTCGATTTCTTGGGGATAAAGGTTATAGAAAAGACGGTAAACAATTTAAACATTCTATCTACCCAATATGCACCAACCACTGACATTTTACACAGCGGTCCGATTCTGCCTCAGTCAAATCGGACAGAATCAAGAGGCAAGAGATTTTATGGACAAACTAGTGATGGATAGTGAAGTTTTGAAGGTTCTTCATAGAACAGTCGGTGAGCGCTCAACTCATATTCTTTTAAGTCTTCATTTATGTATAGAAATAGCCAAGACATTGAACAACGCTTACAATTCACGAATTAGAACTTGTTGACACAAGGTACGATGAACTTAGACAGAACGAAGCGGAACTGGAAGATTGGGTGGGTGCTCCTACCACTTCAATTCCAGTTTGATAGATTTGACGCTAATATTTTCCTAGCTACTCTCGATGCTGCTCTCTCCAGTGCAGGCCTTGAATGCCGAATAAGGCATCCAACTGTTGGCTTGTAAGAAACTATAGCTTAGGGTTATTTGTCAGTGTTGGAAGCTTATTTTCCAGGCGCAGGACTAGAGCTTGCGATTGTCTAATTGCCTGGAAACATTAGCGTACGTATGGTAGCTTGTGAAATTAGATTGAAAGAGAAAAGTAGCAATGAGTACAAGATTTCCTCAATGAGGTTGGTCTATAAGCAAGCCTTTACTTCGTCTTACAACGGGTTCCGGAAGGTGGATATCCATCGGAGCCTACAAAAGTGAATTATTTATTGGCTATATGGCCAAGGTTTTCAAATCGTAACATCAGCTTAGGTTGTAGGGCGCTTCACCATGAGAACCATCTGATATATCAATCCGTAGCCAAAGATATGTATCATCATGTTTACGGAATTGATTGGTATTGTGTGTAAAAAAGCCAGTTGGTCGTGGGCACGGAGGATATCTCCGCAAGTGATATTCCTACCTATCCTGGCGAACAAATGTCCGGAACGTATGAATGCCCAAGCTAATGTATATGCAAGCAGATATATCTGCATGACTACACTGTCATTTAAATATGACTTTCATGCCCAACGCGATAAAGGGTGTGGGGGTTTTCAGAAAACAGGGTATTTGGAGAATATCAAGCGATACGGAGTCTTCCATATGCCGTCCCAACTTTCTGTTGAATCCGGTAAAATCGCCCCATCTATACTGCGTTGAAGCTTCAAAGAGCAGTGTTGGCGTAATTTATATCAGTTTATAGCGCTCCCGCCGTGCATATCCCACTTCCATGAGCCAAACTTCCATTATCATTCAAAAGAGGACCTAGTAGCAAAACTCTATGACCTGTCACCGAACATGACTCTCCACGCCGATGCCGCCGCCGGAGTGCTGACAAGTACGACATTGACCTCCTATCTCAACAAAACAGATATCAATGAGCAGTGCAAAGAGAAGGGAAAGGGAATCATCGGCTTGACCGCACTTGCTTTAGCAGCAAAGAACGGACATGTTGAGGTCGTCCGGCTCCTCCTCAATCATGGCGCACAAGTCGATGCGAACTCAAGCCAAAACCGAACTCCCCTGTGGATTGTGACCACCCAGGGACGCGGCTCGCGTAGGGCCGAAGTCGTCGAACTCTTGCTACAACGCGGGGCCAACGCTAGATTCTCTCACCCCGAGCTTGACGGAGGTTCAAAACCACTTGAAAATGAGTTGCTGAACATTAAGGATCCAGATGTGATCCAACTGCTGGTAGAAGCAAAAGGTACCACGGCGAAGTCTGAGAAACTCGCAGCAGCAGCCTCAAACCCTGAAATAAACGACGCCATGGTCTCTACCCCAAAACGAAGAAAGCTGCGCGCTGCCAGCGTCAACCTCGTCACGGCGTTTCTGGTCTTCATCCTTACTGTGATTGACAATACTGCAATCACCAGACTGGTGCTCAAAATCTTCGCCACTACTCAAAAAAGCGACATCAACCCTGCACCCCTTGAAGAGCAGCTATCAAGCTCTTACGGAAATGTGGGAAATGTCGGACTGGTTGGGCTTGAGTAATCCATGGAGGTCGGATGATACTTTGAGTCGGATTTTCTTTATACACCGAGACAAGACCAAGAACTGGAACTCTGAGATATTTCGTGATGATCCTGTGAACCTCTTTGGTTACCTTCCAGATGAGAATTGTTCCAACTTGAAAATTAGAGCGCAAAATTGATGAGAAATTGTGCTGAGAATCTCTGTATCAACCACATCCACTTGCGCACTCACCTTGAATTGGTAAAAAAGTACGCTGTTTTCGGAGATGGATAATGTCCGGATATTGACCCAAATACTGATAGTCAATTCAATATTCTATCGATATTCAGTATTTAGGTCAATATTCGGACATTATCCAGCTCCGATAGCTATACAGTTAGGATATTAGCTGAGGAATCCAGTAAAATTCTCCGATGCAGGGTGATTTGAGAAGGGAGTTACAGAGTAAAACCAATTGTAGGGATAATGTGTTTCCAGGCGATATAACCAATATCCAAACGTCCAATGCCAGATCAAACCCATTCGGACAGCGTTGGAACGAGGTTCGAATACAAGGACGTGGATACTCCACAAAACTCTTTGCCCACACGCCACTGGCCAATATCTGTCCACCAAATAAATGAGACGAGAATTCTTATCTCTATTATGTAAAATATTGTGCGTTGTTGAGCCTTTGTGGATCCACTGAAAGGCTTGGGCAGGTCTCATGAAAACTGGGCGGCAAGCGAAAGTGCTCATGAATACCGTGAACCTTGCAAAGTCGAAGTTTTGCGATCCTGGCAGATTCCTTGAGTAAACCAGTCAGAGCCACCCCACTTCAAGGAAAATGTTATTCTATAACCCCAGTAATTGTAAACTTGACCATTCTCCCAAGCCAAGAACCCAACAACACACAAAAGGTTAGATATCGATGAGAGAAACAAGCCGATATGCATGCACACTCCTTTCATGAGGAGGGCGCGTCCTGCATACACTGCCTACTCGTTCATGCACGTCCACCTTCGTATTTGTTACCTCTCTCAGAGAACATTTCTTATGTGTATTGTGGTGTTTCATGGATGTTTGCGTTATTTTATGATGCAATTTTATGGTATGATTAAATAGACTACCTGCTAAAGCAGGTCGCTGGAGATAAATGCGCACCTCCACATACGTTCCATGCCATCGACGACGTAGTTGCTGGTATATGCATCATGCGAAGAAAGTGAGGACTGCACCATCCAAGGCAGATACTACTCACCCGGAGAAACAGAGAAAGTTTATCAGGGGCTAGGAGGCTTGATCACTCACTGGATCATGCTGGCTTGCTTGTATGTCGTCACTGTAATGTCATTTGCTAACGCCGGGGCTTTGTTGTTCGAAGTCCAGTATCTGACATGAGTGATGTTACCGCTTTTGATAGTTCGTTCCACAGTCTGAATTTTCCTTCCATCAACATAAACTACAAAATCATCAGCCCCAACATCCACCCTGATGCACGGGTTGTCTTTTTGGAACCATTGCGACTGTGGGAGCTGAAGATCCGTAAGTGCGCTAAAACCGCGGCCAGCGTGCTTGCTGGTGTACGAAAGAAGGTTACGTCGGCTGTTGATTATTATGCAGACTGGAATATCATACGATTCATGGTTATTGGCATTGCTGGATCTAGGGTCCACGTTCGCAAGTGAAATTCCCGTGAGGTTTTCTCTGCTTGGAATATCAGGGTTCAGGTGTGATGACGATATAACGAGGGATCCGCCGACGGGAACGGCTTCCTCAAGCTGAGTAATATTGTCGAAAGAAACGTGGTTTGTAATCCCACCACTAAATAAAAAAAGGGATTAGATGGGGGATTGGAGGGACAGGCGATGGGTATTATGGAAGCTTACGATATAGTGGCTGGAACACTGGCGATCTCTGTATCAATTCCAAGCGACGGAATCGTCTCGGGATCATCAAATCTCGTTATAACACTGGGATCATTGGAGTACCTCATTCTAGTCCGTGAAACGGAAATTTTGAGGTTCATAGTCGGCTTCCATCTCTCTTCAGGAACAGTATTCCCAGCCTGTTTGCTCTCATCAGTCAGATTCGAGCCATCTATAACATTGGGCACGTGGACTGACCATAGTGATCCTATAATACATCCCTGAGAGAAAGCGTTCAATATTGGCCGGTTCAAGATTCTGCAACAGTTGCTGTTCAATTTTTTTGATCAGGTATGGCGTGATAGGAATATAAGCGATGACCTGTACGTCTTGCTCCTCCAGATCGCTGCAGTTGGAGCAAACTGTGTCGCCATTTTGCTCCGCTGGCTGACTGAAGTTGTAAACACTGGTGACAAAATCTTCTTGCCGAAATGTATTTTCTGTCTCATTTTCTGGCCGCAGATAAACCTCGAGATTGAACGGATTGCCGCCCATCGCAAACCTGGCTGATTTAGCTGCGAGAAACTGAAAGAACAAATATTGAGAATACTCACTTTGAGTATCTGATGCTCACAGCGTAGTCATTCAATGACACGCCGTTATCCTCAACATCTACCACACCTGGTAGTTCGCTGTCAGGTTTAGCTATTTCTATGGCTTCTTTCCTTAGAACACCATACATATCGTTCATGTCTCGAAACAGTTCATCTTTGTAGTCACCGCCATATTCCCAGCGCTGTAGTTCTGGGTATGTATATCCTAACTTGAACCAATCACGAACACCATCTGGTGTCCAGACAGTCCCTTGTTCATCCATGTGAAAGGGCCTGAGTGGTGCCTTGGAGGTGACGATATTGCCCATTCCTATTATCTTTTGATCAAATGGTCTCGTTTTGTCTGCCGTAAACCACTTTTCTGGATTCAGAGTTTGCCAGATTGCGAACAGGCGATCGAGAAAACTGTAACTCAAAAGATATTCGCAATCAGTACTAGCAACAAGCCGAGAAAGAAAATCCAAAAGCATGCCTTACCAATGATGGAACCAAAATATGGGATCGAAAGTCGCAACCGGTATCTGAGACATATGGCCTCCGTCTCCGCCAACCCAGTAGTGAATGTTGTTGTGGATGAATTCTATATTCATGTCGTTGATGACTTTTGATGCGCTTGAAGAATCCATGGTAGCATCTCTCGCTGTGGTTGCGAAGCTCACGAAATCTAGCTGGTAGGTGAGAAGTCTGTACACCATCTCCGTAGTCTTGCCGTAATCGAAATCTGTGATTGATTTACGATCGAAGATGAATTTGTTTGCTGTTTCATTGTTGACAACGCCATCTCTCCATGCATTACTGGTACTCACACGTTCTGATGGCGTCGGACAGCGGCTGGTTGCGCAACACTCCCCGTACTTGACGAGTGCACCGCAATGTTAGTTGATCTGGACATGAAAATAGTGACACCCATCGAGACGCGTACCTCTAGCGTATCCTCAAAGTCGGGGGATTTGAGAGTTCCTACGCCGTAGACCCTCATTTTCTCTCCCTTTGGCATTTTGAATTTGTAGAACGGATTATCTACGGTCATTGCGGGAAACCTGAGCTGAATCCTTTTAAAACACATAAGTTTCGGTATCTGTGGATTTTTCGCCCAGTCCCAGAATGGGAGCCTCCAGTGAAAGGCGGCTTCTTGCCATTCATCCTCTGCTCTCTCACGAAGTCTCAAGCCTGGGATGATAACATCGACCATTATTTCGTATATACGTTGCTATTTTATCTCGTAAGCATGTGTGAGAAATATCAGGTCGACGTTCTAATCACGTAAATACCTCGTAGAGTGACAGATACGGCCGATGCCATATAGGAAATAGGCTATTCGCATGCACGCAATAACCCTTTCTGTGAGTCTCCTGAACAGTAAGGCCGTGTTCATCCCAGGATTTGTATGGCATGCCATGAATACCTGGGAAAAAATTAGGTATGAGTGCGAAAATAGGATTGAAATTCATTGTCGGCTTGAACCCACCTGCAATTTGGAAATATGAATCTCTCGAGTCTGGGGGAGTAGCTTGGAACTCCCTGAGGGCGAGGATAAATAGAACAACCTGTATTTGATCTCTGCGTTCTTGACTCTCACTCCATTCGTTAAAATCTCTTCTAATGGGCACCTGGCTGCCCGGACCTAAGCCTTCCTGAACGCCTTGGATGGGATAGTACTTATAAGCCATCGTAGTCGATGTTATATAGAACCTGCTTGCTGCATGGGAGACGACAGATGTCTATAGAAAATGGTCAGTTTCCCCCAAAGTTTATGTTTGTGGATGCTGAATCGCTTCCTTTATATATTCTCGACATTTTGATTGACCATTTGCGATTCGTTGCTGTTATCAAATTGTGGTGTTGGTCCCTGTTCTTGTCAATTTTAAAACAATCACTCTTAGTTATTTTCAAACTATGTGACAAAACACCCTTAGGCTAGTTAGTTATAATTTTTAATTTCGTAATTTCCATCTTTTTCAAAAGGATTGTTAATACCACCCTCCATTGGCACTTGAATCGAGCAATGCAATCACCAGAACTGAGGGAATAAATAGTATCTTGTGGCGATGTCATACGCTGACGACCCTAGGGCAACATATCTACAAATCTATGTAATATATGTATATATATATATATATAAGTATTGGACTATCAACTAGTAGTTTTATTTTAAAAAAAAAATCAGTTTATTTGCATCCTGGTAAACAGAGAATAATATGGAAAAGAGGCCCTAGTTCGGTTTCGATTACGGGAACATTGAAACATTCACCAAGGCCCTGAAAGCAAACTGCTCCCATAAACTATAAGCCCGAATCACGGCGTAAATACGATGTCCCTGTCCCATATCGAGATTCAGATCCTTCAACCTCCAACAATAGTCAGACGAATTGAGCGGTGCCAAATTCAGTCCCCCCTCTTCACTCTTTCCCTGGCAACACATAACGCGTCTGCCGATGAATTTGAATTTGTCGGAGTTCGCAACGAGTGGCTGGAAATAGGCGCCACGGTTCCAAGTCCTGTTACCATTTCCGAGTTCCTTGCCAGCAGTAACGGCCTTTGTGCTAACTTGTTGGTAGAATGGCTTGGCGACCGAGACAGATTCATCGTTGGCCTCAGTACACACTGTTGGGACCTCAGGAATACCTTGAACTCGCTGGGAAGCGTGGAAAACATCGACTTCGACTATGCACGAGGCCCAAGTGCTGTGGGTGAATGTGGTCAAGTGGATTTCAGAGATCCGCTGTGTGGATGTAAAATTCGGGTTGATCTCTTGTATGTGTTGGCCGGCCCAGATCAGCCTCCACTGGTGTTGCCATCTCCCATCGTATATCGAATCAACGCGCATGGTATTTTTGTTGTTTGTCTGAGAACCACCTTCCCCACGACCATTGGGTGAGCTATCGGTTTCAGGGGTTGTCGTTGGGTTACTAGTTCCATTACCTCCTGCTGGGTTCCTGTTGTCAGATCCGCCGGATGGAGCACTTGATCCAGCTCCAGCGCCTAGCTTGTTCGCCTGAGGAGGTTTCGAACTCGTGTCTGAATCTATCTGGTTCAGTGAATGGAGACAGAAAGGAAGGAAGGAAGCACCGCCGACCTCTACTTACTTCTATTCAAGGTCTCATTTGCTGTGGGAACTTTTCCAACATCTTGAACAGGAAGATATTGAAGCAGTTCTCTTGCGTATCCGGCAGCAGTAGCAGCGGCGTATGGCTGCCACTGGTCATTCTTATGCGAATCTGCGTAGTCACACAGTCCGCGGATCACGAGGCAGGGAAATTTGTCCATAAGTCCCGCAGCCTCCATTTCAAAACAGATGCATTCTTCCTCGCTGTTTTTCAGTAGTTTCTCCCTTGCGCTACCACTTTTGATCAGCGTGTTTCCCGATGCGATCACTCCGTAATGGATACGTGGCTTGTCCGGATCTCTGGATTCGTGTTGTAGAATCTTGCTTTGATCGCATTTGCTGCAGTCGTTCCCGCCTTGATGATCGTATGTAGCCTCGAACAAACGATCGTTCTTTAATCCCTGGTGGATATAGGCCGCAGTGCCATCTCGGGGCTTAGCCATTGACGGCAATCGTTTCAACATCTCACGTAGATACATAGGAATTTTCGAATCCGTCTTACGATGTTCTGTTTGGATCATCGAGACCGCATTGAGGAGCAGGTCAGGGGGACTATTGAGAGATCCTTTCCTCTCGAACTTGTCGCCTTTCAGGGCTTTACCGAGATCATACTGGACAACCCCACCGCTTTTCCCATCAGGGCTGCTGACTGCGACATCACCGAGCCGGATGTCCCTGTCCCCTCGAGGGATTGCGGCCCCAATGCCGACCATGAGACCAAATCGGATTTCCGGAAAGGTTGATAACATTGCCATTGCGACTCCTGTCGCGGGTGACGTACCATACTTGCCAGCTGGAAGGGATGCGATGACTATATTGTGGCCACCGATACGGCCCAAAGTATACACGTTGTTGTCAGTTCGAGGCTGTTTAAAGCCCTTCGGAGAAGCATGTTTCTCCTCGAGCATCTCTTCGGCCGGCGCGCGCTCCAGAGGAAGTGCACAAATCCATCCTACCGTATATTCATTGGGGCTGTCGAGGCTAGTCATAGTTGCTAATGATGATAACGAAACCACTTACTTCACAGAGTCTGTAGTCTGTTCATCCAAGTCTGTTCATCCAAGTCTGCTATATCGCCATTGCTCCACATTAAATAGTCGCAAACTCCATTTTATACGCTTCAGGGGGGCAAAGTTGGTTAAACGGAGAGATACCTGGATGGCGACCAGCACCACGAACTAGTTCAGGATTGTGTGTTGGATAGTCTGATGCGAGCAATTCTCCCCAGCCATTTGAGGGCCTTGAAATCCAATGGGCTCTTGGGGTTTCTTCTCTTTCTTTCGTTTTCGATTTTTGTAAAGTTCGTTTGGCAGTATCAACAAATATGAGTGTGCCATCCCCTGAACCCTGATAGAGTCTTAACACTAAATTTTCAGGGAAGGAAGACGGCCAATGACACCCCACCACGACTGACCACGAACTGCTTGCTGCTTCCTGGCAATTTATGTCGATTTTGAAAGCAACTGAACTACATCATTATCAGTTATGTGCTTGAGGGCAAGACAAGGAAGCCGCCCAATAGCGGATAGTTACTGTACGGCACTTCATTTACCCTCTTTCATGTAGAAATTGTTGGGCTGCTGCGCAGCTTGGTTAACGAAGGTTTGTTACATGGGTCATGAAAATCCACCATGGGTGTACACTTAAGTTGCAAAAAGGCAGTCAATAGTCGCTCCCTTAGCTCATCCTCCAGCAGAACATCATATGCAAGTGTGGGAGCCAAAAACATCCTCGCAGACTTCATTGATACAGCAACCCAAGAAACAAGTGCGGCACCAGTTTTCTGATGTTGCTTCTATGCCACATACGAAACACCACGGTGGTAGTGTTCCCATTTTCTCAGCTTCCGCACTCAGCTTTGCCCGTCGAATTTTGCTTTGCTCTCCGAACACACAAGCCGCCAGAGCTGCACGGTCTGCATTCACTGCATCAAGTCTGGGCAACCAGCGAACCCACGGGCATCTCCTTCTAATCCCTGCCATAACATGCAGTCGCATGGAGGTGTCTCTATCAAGGACAAGTATGGCCCCCAGCCCTTTCACAGGTTCGCCAGGGCAATATTCCTGGATGACATCATAGAAGGTCTGCCCGATTTTAAGGCTCCTTTGCACCCAGTTCTCAGTTTTGGCCGTATAAAGTATTCCCATGGCTTTCAACAGGACTGGGATTGTTACTGGTCTACTGACTAGAGCACGCCAGTACATGATGGTCTGATGGATGTACTCTTCCTTTGAGAAACCGAGAGGACGAGTCATGGGGCTATCAAAGCTCATTGCGATGCCGCTGGTCCCTAGCCCTTTCCCGAAGGCGACCAGGTCTGGCTTTTCACTGCCGTACTCGGTTCGTTGGAATGCAAATGGAGAACCGCATCTGATGGCTGTTAGAGCTTCATCGACAATCAACCAGAGCTTGTTTTCTGCGCAGCATGTCTGGAGCAATTTGAACCGCTCTGGAGGGAGGATTGAGCCATCCTCTGTGCTGACCATATCAACGACCACTGCAATAGAACCTTGCACCTTTGCTTGTGCTAAAGATGCGCTTAGAGCTTCCCTTGACATGTCGTTATCGACGCGAACCACGATTGGTTTGGGCCCAGAGGCGATAATCTGTACCTCCCATTCTTTGGAAGCATGAGCCTTTTGAGTTGGCGTGCTGTTGATTAGACAAGGCTGTCTCTCAAAACCTGCGCCGATATTGTTCTAACCAATGTACTCACAAGAGGACCAAAGGCAGCCCCATACAATCCCTGAACAACTGCAAACCTCGGATGCGTTACATGCAACTCCTCCCACCCCAGATAATCCAGTACAAACTGCTGAATTTTCTTCCCATCTTCAGTGGCCGATGAACTCGGAGCCAAAGCCGGATTGTTTAGAACGAGAGGACTGGAGGCGCAGGTATTCTGAATCAGGCTGGATACTGTGGTTGGGAGCAGTGCGTCGCTGACATGGGCATGCAGTGAAATCGGATAGTATCCATTGAAGAAGTTCCGGAAGAGAGTAGTATATTCCCTGAGAAGATTGTGGTAGTTCCGTCGTACTCCGGTTGGGTCCCGACCATATTGCTCCCACAAATGGCGTAATTTTTCATGATTCACGACGCTCTGGCTTGAGTAATCGCAACCCCAGGAGTTGTGCAGATCGTGATCTGGTAGGAAATCTGACGACGCGCAGTCTGGAGCATGGATGTGCCCTCGGAACGGCGGGAATAACCTTGATAATACCGAGGATAGCCAAAGAGACATTGCGAATGATATGTCGGATATCAGTGAAAAAAGAGACGTGAAGCCGCTGCAAGCGATATAAAATAGACAAGGGGTTTTGGAGCTTTCTTTAGTCATTTCGCAGGGACGGTTCCCTACAATATACAGAGGTTGTCATCCGGGATCTTGTATGTTTTCCGCCCCACGCCAATTCCTTCTTTAAACGAAATAAAAAGTTTCAGCCTCATACTCCCAAGAATGTAAATGGGCATGATTTGATTGCGCCCCGATTCCTAACCGGGCCAGCGATGCCAACTCATGTTCGACGGCAGTATAGCAAGGCGGATGTATGTACGACGTATGTACAGTACATGGGTTAAGTACATTATTATTGGCATTTTGTCGAACCGAGAATCATAATTTATAACAAACTGATCCGGTGGGCGCGAATAGAAATGTTTTCCTTGAGCCTCATGGAAAAATTTTCCGTTTCATACAAGAAGATGATGGGTTAAGACATCGTTCCTCGGCATACTTGTCCTGCAGAGATCACACACGGGACTCATGCATAGTGACTTGCTGCGTCCGCGATATGCCAGCGCAGGGCCGCTGAAAATTGGGATGAGATAGGACACCAGAGACGTGGGGGGCCGTGAGAGACAATCGCCATATGACAGAAGCTTGGAGTACAGTAAGCTGTTCCAAATTTTGCCAATTAGCCACTTTGTAGTCCACTGTAGTTTGAAATATCCGAACGATATGCTGCTCGCTGGTTCGGAGGAACTGTTGTGGTCACAGAATCTCGTGGTGGGTTGGTTTACCTAATCTTCGCTTTCTTGGCTTGGCTGGGCTGTACGGCGCTTTTGCACTGACAGCGCTATGCAGAGAATACTCCGTACAACGTTTGTGAATACTAGCAGTATCTAATATTTGGAGTTGAGCTTCCCATCTCAAATGCCGGCTGGACAGTGGCTGTTTGGCGCATTGCATTCGCGTGATTCCGCCACTCCTCCCGAAACTCGTCTTTTGAGGCTTGAATCCTCCCATCGCCTCTCTTCCCCTTCTTCACTTCCTGCAAACGAGGGGGAGAGGATCAAACCGCGCCAATGCCACATCCGGCTCCGTTGGCAATGTTCATGGCCTTTCTCATACTGTTTACCTGGAGCTAAAGATGAGTTGTTACTGTTTTTGCTAAGCACAACCTGTTTGTACGCTCGGTTTGTTTTCAAGGATTCAAGTTCCAATGGTCGGACCAGGATTGGGCGAATTTAACCCTGCGGTCCAAACAATGTACAGCGTATGATACCTGCACGATCAGGAATGTCGTGCAATTTCCCTCTGAGGGCTGCCCATGTGAACCTCCAGTTCGCTTCAGCGATCCAGTTTCGGCTGAAGAAACAAACCTCCAAATGCGCCCACCAATGCAGTAGCAGTCGCCGAACATGGGAGTAAACGGGCTGCATGGGAGATAAGGTCTTGGGAACCAGTTATTATAAGGCTCTTGATAGCACGGTTCAAAAAGTGCAAAACGCACTTTTGCTCAGCCACTTGCCTGTTTGTCCATTTGCAGGCGGAAATGTGAAGTTGAACTATGCGGGATCATCTACATTCAACATTCAATAGATAGTAAGTTCCCTGCACCTAGGGTGGACTCTTGCTGCTATCACATATAGCATGTCAGTGAATGTAAGGTACCTAGGGAAGAGGTAAGATAAGGTTAGGAGCAGCGGGATCAGCTTCCTGAGTCGACTCGTTGCTGGGTAGCAAGCCATTGATATTAAACATACACACACACACACACACCATTAATTTGTCGGGAAATGTCATCGATTTGGCTAGGAGCCATATGAGCATCCTAAGTTTATCCTTCCTGGCTGCTTTTTGAAAACTCTTGTATCGCCCTGTTTCGCGACTATACCCCCCGAGCTGTCAAGGCAGAAGAACCAGAGGCCTACTGTTAGGCATCGTCATTATTCGCTATTTATGAGCCCAAGAGCTCCAAACCATGTATGTACCAATTTATGTAAACGTTCATTCCCCTCTCATTTAATTTCCAGGAGTGTTGTCAGAATATTGCCAACCACAGTATAGGAATAATCGCCGACTTCTATTTCTACAGAGTACTCTTCTCTGTGTTCTTGGAAAATATGATGCATAGGTCAGCTTCGCAGATAGACCTGATTTTTAAGTTGCATTGAACTCCAGACACGGATAAATGGCAACTTTTCCAAAAAAATCTGACCTGCACTCTTGACTGTTGATGTCAACATACAAACATCCATCTTACCATCCTACGATACGATCGGACTGAATCTTTGGACCGGCTGCTTAAGGCTTCCATACCAACATTGAAACCCAATGTTATCATCAACACCACCCCGTGATGAAGCATTCCTTTCCAGAATTTGCGGTTTGCGGGTTCGCCAGTTATTTTTTTTAATCTGGAGGAAGCCTCAATAGACTTTCTCACAATGTTTAACCCTATTTTCTCTTCATCTTGATAAAAAACCAGCGTGGCCGCTTCTTGCTGAACCGTACGAACCATGGATCAGTCCGCGGATCGCCCGCCTATTTTTGAAGGGTTTTGGTTCGCTCCATGGTTTCTCCTGAAATAAGCTCATATCCAGGCAAAAAGCCCCCAACTATGTACTAGTATTTCTGTTGGTTATCAGTAGCCAAGAGAGAATACCCACACAGGGATGGTTTGCGGCCACACTGTTCTTTGGACTTTGCTCCCACCCTTCGATCATGTATTCAAGCTTGTTGAAAACCCTTATGTCCAAGGCTGAACCCTTCTTGAGGATGTCACTTTAGATTTTCTTTTCCCATCGCCAACATGCAGTTATATAGTCAGCTTGGAAATAACATATGTTCTAGTTCTTGGAAGCCCCGGTTTGCATCGAGAGTCCTTCTTCGACCCAGGTTTGTACGTGATATCTTGATTATCTTCTTCGTCGTCGCTGCCTGTCAATTACTCTGGGTATACCTTCTGCCTCTTCCACAGCCATCGGCTCCAGTGGTGATAGATAACAGTCAAGAGGTGGAATGGTCACGGTTTGCATATGCACAATATGCAACTGATCCGGTGTATCTCTGCAACTCTCTGATGATTTTCGAGACACTGCAACGACTTCAGACAAAACCAGACAGAATCTTGATGTACCCCAATCGGTGGCCAGCGAATACCACAAAGCGAAAAGCAATAGAAAGGATGTTAGCGAAAGCGCGAGACGAGTACAATGTTAAGCTGAAGCCGATATCACCTCTTCAGGCATCGCCAGATGTAACGTGGGGGGACAGCTTCACAAAGCTGCTTGCCTTCAACCTAACAGAGTATGAGCGTATATTAATTTTTGATTCGGATTCCACGATACTTCAAGTACGCATATTTTGAGTGACTAGGTAATGGATCTAATGATTTTGTCTTTTACTGATACATATTCTCGTACAGTCAATGGATGAGTTGTTTCTGCTTCCCAGCGCCCCAGTAGCCATGCCAAGAGCATACTGGCTGCAATCAGAAGACAACTTCCTCACATCAGGACTTGTTGTCCTCGAACCGTCCGAATTTCAATTTTCGCGCATTATTAACGCGATAAGTGAGAAGGACCTGAAAGAGTACGACATGGAGCTGATGAACCGTCTCTATCAAAATCACTGTTTGATTTTACCACATCGACCGTACTTCCTGATATCCGGGGAGTTTCGTGGGGACAACCACTCAAGGTATCTGGGTTCAGACAACGAAGTATGGGACCCACAGAAAGTTTTTGCGGAAGCCAAGATTATCCATTTCTCCGATTGGCCTTATCCGAAACCTTGGAGAAAGGCATCCAAGACGAATACGGATAGGAGAATGCCGAATTGTTCCATTGGGCTAACTGGGGAAGAAGATTGCCGTGGCCGAGATATCTGGCTTTCCCTCTACGAAGATTTCCGGGAAAGAAGAAAGGTGGAGCCCCCATCTGTGATACATTCCTGCGGACTTTAGCTAATATACAAACTTCCTCTATGCAGAATATTTGCGGGCCGCGTATTTGAACGAAATTCTGTACCCCGTTGGGTATTTGGTTACACCCTTGGATACAAGATACCATTTGGCTGAGAAATGCTGCCATATCAGACAATAGGGATGTGCAGGAGCCGTGCAGAGACATCTCCTCACGATTAGTTTCTTTAACTCGCCGACTTTGTTTTGGCCAATATATGATGTAGACTAGCAATATCTTGCAAACGAATGGAAACTCATGAAATTATTAGCCCAAAAGGTACGCTTATTGTGTGCCCTGCCGGCAAACCAAGCGGATCACTTATCACCAAGCCAGGGCGAACAGTTATGTGCGGCTGGGTCAATCAGGGACCTTGAAAGGATGTTAGCCGGAGGACAAAATACCATAAAAGATCGAGAGACCATTTTCTAATATACAAGTGCATTCTGAAGAGATTTCTTATTGTATTTCCTCTATCCCTTAGTTTTAGTAGACACGTTGAACAAGTGTGATGATGGGGTCTGATCGCTTAACTAATGCCGAGCTTAACAAGCTATTGCGGCAACAAGCCCCGCAAGCCGAAAGTTCAACTTTTTGGGAAAGTGTTATGTACAGTACAAAATGCTCAGTAATCATCGATAATTTATCGCTGCTTCAAAATTGATAACGCCGCCACCATATCCTACCAAACAGAGATCATGGCTACTCTTCTCAAGAAGCCGTTGAAACTTGCGCTGGTGCAATTAGCCTCAGGTACGGTCCAGATAAACGCATGACATCACCTACAATTTACCCCAAGACCCCTCCGATCCTGGCAAACCGCGACGGATGGATAGCTATTTATATATATGAAGATCAGATGTTATCTAATATCTAATATCTAATATCGAAAATTATAACACAGGCGCGGACAAGGCCCTCAACCTCTCACATGCACGCAACAAGGTCCTTGAAGCAGCAAAGGCTGGCGCGTCTCTTATCGTCCTACCGGAATGCTTCAACTCTCCCTACGGCACCCAGTACTTCCCCAAGTACGCTGAGGCGCTTCTCCCTTCCCCACCCTCAAAGGAGCAATCTCCTTCCTTCCACACCCTATCCACCCTAGCCTCCGAAGCAAAGGCCTATATAATCGGCGGCAGCATTCCCGAATTCGTCCCAGAAAGCAATAAATATTACAACACCTCCCTCGTCTTCTCCCCAACAGGCGCTCTGATTGCCACCCACCGCAAAACACATCTGTTCGACATCGACATCCCAGGAAAAATCACTTTCAAGGAGAGTGAAGTACTGACGGCGGGGAATAAGATTACCGTCGTTGATTTGCCGGAGTATGGGAAGGTTGGTCTGGCTATATGCTATGACGTGCGCTTCCCGGAGTCAGCGATGATTGCGGCGCGCAAGGGCGCCTTCCTACTGGTATACCCTGGCGCGTTCAACCTGACCACAGGCCCTTTGCACTGGTCACTGCTTGGACGGGCGCGGGCGATGGATAATCAAGTCTACGTTGGTCTGTGCAGTCCAGCTAGGGATATGAACGCCACTTACCATGCATGGGGCCATAGCTTGGTTGCGAATCCCCGGGCAGAAGTTTTGGCGGAGGCTGGGGAGGGCGAGGAGATTGTATATGCCGATCTAGAGCCCAAGGTGATTGAGGAGATTAGGAAGGGAATTCCGATTTATGAGCAGCGACGGTTTGACGTGTATCCTGATGTTAGTCAAGGGAATATCAAGTTCGAGGAATGATAGTACTATTCGACGAATCAAGTATCTGTTTAAATTGAATATAGCAGTATGAAGGGACAGTGCAAGACGTTGATCCATCAATGCCTCTATAATAATACAGCTTAGGCAAAGAAGTTATCCACACTTCTTGAGCACACCGCAGGTTCCAACCTGTATATTTGGCGAACTGAAGCATAGCAAACTGTATTAAAACTGGAAGATGACAAAGGATGCACATGAATTATGGGCCGCAGTTGTCTTGTATATTTTTCCCAAACAGGAAGGAAGTAATAATTTGAACGCCATCACGTGATATTATATGGTCCTTACCGGATTTGGATGGCTAAGCGAGCCACAAACCACCAGGTATTTCCCAAAACCTCATATCACATCTACCCACTCCGAGAACGACAAACACCATTCAACGCCAAATCTCTGCCGTCCCTCGCAGTAAGTCTATTAAACCCAACAACCCGCTTTTTATATTGAAAAGAGAACAATGTCCATGACTAACCCATCATATTTCTTGTCTTTTACATAGGCCATGTCTTCCGCCAAAACTGGAAAGAAGAGCCGCTCGGCCATCGCCGACGTTGTGTCGCGCGAGTACACCATCCATCTCCACAAAAGAGTATGTGCCACCAATTTAACATCCCCTTGAAGGAGGAGCAGAAGAACGATATGAGTGAAAGAAAATGCACATCGTCCGGCATGTTTTAGCCATATCAATTATCGCATTCTTTTGTTCGCATGCTTGGTCTGGGAACGGGAAATATGGAAAGAAAGGACGGATTAAATGAAACCGCGAAAACGAAATAAGCAACAGATGGAATAATAATGCGGATATGTGTTGTGGTCGGGTCGGTTCGGTTCGGTTAGGAGGGCCTACACCTCCAGCGTACAAACCGACGATACGAGACGACACACAACACATACATGATGCACAATGGGATCTTTAGAAGATCAACACAAGCAAAAAGAGCAGGAAGTTCTAGAAACACAAACAAAGGGGGAAAAAAAATTAAGAGCGCGAATTGGTTTTATGAAGTCCACTTTCTATGGCCCCACCTGCAGAAGCAAAAGAAAAAAAAAAATAGAATGAAAGAAAGAAAGCAATTGGGCATTTCGGACGGAAGACTGATTTTTACCTCTTTTTTTTCTTCGTGATATGTAGGTCCATGGTGTCTCCTTCAAAAAGCGGGCGCCCAGAGCTATCAAGGAAATCCGCGCCTTTGCTGAGCAGGCTATGGTACGTTAACTTAAGTTACTTACCCCCTTCCACTGTTTTTCGTTCCGTCTACCTACCAAAGGAAATACAAAAGAAACAAAAAGAAAACAATCGAAAGCACAAACTAACCTTTTTTTTTGGTGGGGGGCGCCATCGACCCCCCCATTTCCCGCTCCACCAACAGGGCACCAAAGACGTCCGTCTCGATCCCCAACTGAACAAGAAGGTCTGGGAATCCGGAATCAAGGGCGTCCCATTCCGCCTCCGCGTGCGTATCAGCCGCAAGCGAAATGACGAGGAGGGCGCCAAGGAGAAGCTGTACTCTTTCGTGCAAGCTGTCAATGTCAAGGAACCAAAGGGTCTGCAGACATCCGTCAATGACGATGCTTAGACTTCCAGGTGGGATTAGATATCTATGGCGCGGGATGGTGGGTTGTTTGTAGTGGCCAACAAGGGAAGCGTGGAGTTTTTCTTTTCTTTCTTCCCGGGCCATTTTTTTTTTTTTTTTAATGATGTATCTTAGAACGAAAAAAAAAAAAAATTGAAAAACGAAAATGAAAAGAGAAAGAAGAGAAAACCCACGTCGCTTGATTTTGCTTGATGTGGGATACCTACTACCATTGAGCAGAAATTATACAGTGATGGACGTGGAAGGTCGGTTCATCGTAACTATCTAGCGGGCGCAATAATCTTCCATCTCCCCCCAATGGCGGTTGGAACAGCGTTGTGCAAAGATTTCGAAAAACAGAGGGGGCCCGGGGGAGTTGTCTTCAACAAGGCAGTATAATAAACAGGCAATCGATAGCTGGCAGCTTGCAGCCATCACATGTTCCTTTTTACAGCGAGAGGGAGTGAGAGTGGCCTCTTTCTCATATATATATGTATGTATGTGTTTCAATAGGATTTATTTGTACGTGCTGGAGGCTGCACAAGCTGAGGAAACCAGGCAGGGAAAGGGCTAGAAGATAGGGGATATACATGTACAAGAAACCGTAACAACTGGAATGAAAGCAGCAAGATAAAAGATATATTGAAGAAATAATTGGGCAAAAATAACAAGGAGGAAAGGGGCGAAAGAAATGTAGAGGGGCGGAAGAAAAAAAATTAAAAAATAGAAAATGGCATTATTGTTAAGAACATTAATTTCATGCTCCCTCTCTTCTTTTCCTTCGTTCCTTTGGCGCTGAGCCAAGTCGTAAATAAAGGTAGAAAAATGTGAAATGGTGAAACCTGCCTGCCTTGCTTTCAAGATTGCTTAATGGTGGTAAGGTGAAAAGGAATATATAAGAGAAGAAAGCAAGAATAAAGTAGATATTCGACATGGCAAAACTGAACAGGAAAACAAAAAGGATGAAAAATGATAAATTAAGAAACGAAAAAAGGAACAAAATGTAAGTTTTACAAAAAAAAAAAAAAAAAATTAAAGAAGCAAAGAGAAGAAAAGAAAAGTAATGGGATAAAAAAAAAACACCTCGCAGAGAAAGTAAATGGGTAAAACACCAAACAAGATGTAACAAAAATATGATAGAAAATATGATAGAAAACAGAAAAGATGACAGGAATTCTTAACGCCAGTGTGTGTTTTGAGAGACTTTGAAAAGTGTAAATGAATAAGTAAAAATGAGAAGAAAGGACATCCAAACATGCAAATACCAGAACAGAACAAGGGCAAACCAAAGCTCAACCACCCGCCCCACATCATATTCATTCTGTATTCCGTGCTCATCCATCATACCATACCAAACCATATCATCTTTCTCGTTTCGCTTCTAACCCTAGTAAAAGTATGAACCTTGTGTAACTGAATAAACCAACCTGTTGACCCTCTAAAATATCAAACCAAGGCCTAAGCATAGGGCTGAACCTATTCGCACCCAACTCAGTCACTCACTTCTTATATTTCTCCATAACCCCAGCAAGCTCCACCGCAATCTCCTCCTTCTTAACCCTCGCAATCCACTGCTCGGGCTTCGGCTCCTGCGGTACCAGAAACTGCACAGCGCTACCAGTACTCTTATAACTAACCGCCGCGACAAGATTGGCATTGAGCAGAACCCTCCCGCTCGGATCCGCCCGTACCAAAATACGCGCTCGCCCCGTTGTCTTGTGCTTCAGGATCCGCAACAGTCCCACCCCTTGCAGTATCCATTGCAGTTTTGGTTTTGGATCCTCAGACGCAGGGTCCACGCCCAACTTCAGGGCTTTGACTCGGGTTTCGAAGACTTCGTCTTCGTCCTCTTCCCCTGTACCGCCGCGGAGCAGGTTGACTTGCGGGAGGTCCTCGGAGGCTTCTTCGGGTTCATCGGCTCCGGCTTCGGAGAGGTTAGGGGTTGTGGCACGGCTGACGTCGGCGGATGTGACAGATGACAAAGGGAAGGGGGAGAGTTGAGCGCTGCCGTTGGGAAGGAGGGAGCTAGTGGCCTTTGGGAAGAGGGAGGAGGTGGTAGTGGGAATGGCCGACGTGGTGGGAGCCGATGTACTTGTGTTACTGGCAGATATGGCCGGTGGCGATTTCGTATCTGAAGCTCCTGGGCTAGGATTTATTGGAGATAGAGACCCAGGAGATCTGAAATCAAATCCATTTGAGAATTGCGGGGTACCGATGGATCCTGGTGAATTGAATGACGAAGCAAATTTAGACCCAGCAAATAATGATGAAACGTTCGAGTTCGAGTCTTTCTCTCCGGAGCTTGGCGTCGCGAGTGTCTCTATTTCCGGTACCTCCTGACGTACTGGCTTGCCACTCTGATCTAGCTCTACCCTGTCAAATAGACTGCGCCCACCATTGCTCGTAGCCGGTGGTGTCAGGGAAGTCTCAGATTCCCCTTCCCCTTCGCCTTCCCCACCATCTTCCTCTGCTGAATCATTACTTTCAGTGTCGTTCTCGCTCTCCGAGCCCTGAGATGAAAGAGATACAGTACCGGGACCCTCAGAACCGTTCTGCGTTGAGGAGAGAGATGAAAACGGAGCTGTGAACCCCACAGGACTCTTTGCTCTGTTTGATTGGGACACAAATGACGTGGCAAACATCGTCACTGTATCGGATGCTGCACTTATACCGGAACCAGAACCAGTACCTTCACTGTCATTCTTCCTCTTTTTCTGCTCCGTGTCAGTACTGGATTTTTGAAGTGGACTTGCACTGGTGGCTGAATCACCGATGGGTTTGAGTTTTTTGCCATTGCTATTTCCAAGTTCGCCACGGCTGCTAGTCTCGCCTTCAACGTCAGTCATCCTGCGTTTTCCGAAGGAAGAAGCAGTTGAAGAAAAATTTACACTTGCACTTGCAGATTTATCGCCAGAAGAGTTGCTGGCATCTACAGCAGCGGGTGATGAAAATAACGACGTGGTGTTCGTTTCTGGGAGGCAACCCTTAGCCCGTTTATTCCGTGAGGAATCTTCCACAACGCATCCATCTTCTTCGACTTCTTTCAGCTTCTTTCCTGATTTGTGAAGCATAGCTAATCCCGTCGGGACGCCGATATTTTCCCGTACTCTTACGTAGAATTCTACCAAGACTTCAATATCGTCAGACTTGGGATCCGCCTCTGCGACACGTCTCTGGAAAGAAGTATTCAGTGCGTTCAACCGCCATTCGGTGTCGAATGCTGCCCGTTCATCATTGTTGAGTTCTTGTGGAATCGCTGGTGGGCCGTATGAAGCGAGTCGGGATTTAGAAGTCAAAGATTCTTTCCTCCTCATAACCGACTCTACTTTCGCCGGAGGTGTGTCATTAGACTTGGAGAGTCCGCCTTCACCATTCGAAATTCCAGCAAAGGAAGATTTCGGAGTCGTGGTTGGAGTAGATTTTCCAGGAAGGGAAGCAGAAATCGCAGGGGGGGTTGATGGAGTCTTTTCCGGGACAACTGTGCTTTTAAATGGAGACGATGCTGGAGTGGATCCAAACGAATTACTGGGTGGTTGTTGGCTTTGAGACAAAGACGTAAACAGCTTGCTGGTACCGCTTGGTGCCGTGTCACCCGTGGCCTTTGTTTGAAACGGGCCGCTTTCCTTTGTTTTCACTTCATTGGAAATGGCTGAAGGGATTTTCGATGGAGTCTGGAAGATATTAGTCGATGAGGGGGTAAATGAGAAGACGGGGCCACTGGGAGTCGTGCTAGTAGCTGGAGTGTTGAAAAACGATGTGGGTTGACTGGTTTCGCCGGGTTTGTTAGTACGGCCAAATAATGAACCACCGCCGCTAGGTGTAGACGGAAAAGGAGTGGCAGATGGAGTGGCGGGTTGTGCCGGTGATGGAGCTTCTGCTGAAGATTTCTCATCTTCTGCTGCAGATGCAGAGATTGCAGGGGGCTGTTCCGTGGGCTTCGCGATGTGACCAAAAACTGAAGTCCCAGTAACAGTGGTAGGTTTGGTAGGTTCCGCGGAGGGAGATTTGGCCGACGACGGTCTATCTTCGGTTGTAGATGGTGCTGGCAACTCTTTCGGCTGCGAGGAGGTGCCGAAAAGGCTGAAAGGAGCAGGCGCGGGAGCCGAGAAAGAAGTGGAAAACGACGGCGTTGAAACAGTCGCAGTTACTGTGTTTGGTGTGTCGTTACCAGGTTTGCTGGGCTGACTGAATATCGAGCTACCGGACATAATAGAAGGGGTAAACGAAAATTTTGGAGACGGCTGAGTAATCGACGATGTGGCAGGTTGGGAAGTCTCATCGGGTTTTTTCATGGTTCCAAAGAGCATGCTTCCACCAGATGGAGTCGTGTTGAAAATAGGTGAAGAAAATGGTTGGGAAGTAGATGGGGGAGCGGGTGTCCCAAAGGGAGACCGCTGGGCCGCTGAGGAAGTGAATGATGGCTGCGAAACGCCAGAAGCAAAGAATTGGCTGGCCTTATTTTCATTGATACTGTCAGTTTTGCCAGGCGGTGACATTTGCATCTCGTCACTTGGTTTATTAGTTTGAGGACTAGAACCAAACATATTTGTGGATGGCGTTGATGGCGCAAAAATGTTACTCGCAGTCGACTGGCTGAAAAGAGGGGCGGATGTTATTGGTGGCGTGGAAGCGGGAGGTGTAGCCGAAAAGAGTGAAGAACTTGCAGGCGCAGAACTGCCTCCAAATGCGAAAAGGGTCTGCTGTGGTGGCTGAGAGGCCCCAAAGATCCCAGCAGATGGCGCTTGCTGACCAGCTTCATTCTGGTCACCTTGGCTTGTAGTCCCCGGAATATTGAAGGTTTTACCCTGGAAACCTTGGAAGACTCCCGTTGAAGACTGGCTCTGACCAAACCCAGAGGGCATATCAGCGAAGGGATTCTTTATTTCCTGAGTCGTTGATGGAGTGAAGCTGAACGAAGACGGTGCAGAACCTGCCTGGCTACCAAAGAACTTGGGCACGGAGTTATTTTGGTCGCCAAAGAAAGAGGTCTGCGGGGTTGTACCTGTGCCCGAACCCGGCTGGGGGAAGCTCTGAGCTTGGCCAAAGTTGAAGCCGTTTGTCCCGGTCGAGGAGCTAGGAGGAACGATATTCGGGTCAATAGTGCTGAAAGGGCTGGTAAATGATTGGGATGTAGAAGATGGAAGGTTAGGTGAGGCGATGCGAGTACGCTGTCGAGCCTGTTTGATTCTGTAACGATATTAGCATGATGTGTTATTGGAATTTGTCTTAGAGAATCACAAAGCACGACTAAATAGAGCATTGGTGATCATGCGAAGATGAGTAAATAAATCTCCTCCGCATTCCCCAAATATTCGGCCCAAGCTAGGAGTACGACAATGCCTTGTGGAAATTCGTGCCCCCCAACAAAGCCTCCAATGAGTGCGCGGATTGATTGCCCCCTAGGACTGAAAGCCAGAAAGACATGCCCACCATGTACGAACGAAAAGGCAAGTGTTGATCAACCCTGCCCACGAAACGCCCAAGAAACCGCTCGGTGTACACTTCGGAGTGAGTGTACCCATCACAAAGAAGTTAAAATGTACAACCAGCAACATAACAAAAAATAAATCAAGGTGAGAGCAGAGTGGAGGAGTGCCAAAACCTGGGAGCAAGGGATGAAGATGGTCAAATACCGGAACAAGCCAGCCAATTTGCTGTTCGCAGGTCCTGTCCGGGTGGAAGCTTCCGAAACATACAAGCTAGATGCAACCAATAACTTCTGGCTGTCTCTGGTGATTGAATCGATGAAACCTTGCAGCAGTAAGGCGCAAATGAAATGAAATAAAAAAAGAAGTAAAAAAAAAAAAAAAGAAGAAAAAGAAAAAAAGAAGAAAAAGAAAAAAAGAACCAACGCAATCAACCGACGCAAACAAAATAAACTCAAACAAAATGAACTTTAAACCTCTCACGAAAAAGATAAGAAAAGAAAAGAAAAGTAGATGAAAATGGCTAATATAAGGAGACAACAACTCACTTTCTACTGGCCAACTGCGCGGCCGTAGCCCGCTTGGGCATATCAGTTGGATTCGCAGACATCTCGTTCCCGAAACCCCCTGCGAGATCCTTCCCGCCCTGAGCCTGTGCAACTCTTTTCGACATCGACAAGCAGGCTGCCAAATCCCTCCTCTCCTCCGCAAAGACAAACGGGGCCCGACGGAGGGGAAGGGAAAGGACAATCTGAAGTTTGTTTCAATCCGGTAATAATAACTTTCCAGTGGCCAGGGAGTTTGGGGTTTTTAAAGGAGTATGGAGGAGACAGCGTGAGGGGGGGGGGGGGGGGGATGAAACACTATAGTTTTCTGAATAATTCGACTTCCTTCTCAGCTCTTTCTGTTCTTTGGTGATGGAAAGAAATATATGGATCGTGCGGGCGAGGGAGGCAAATGGGTAAATCCAGGGATATTTTTAAGACATCGACAGCGAGAAGAGGTCTGCGATATGTGTTGTGGATTCACCTGTAATGGTCTCGACCTCTTGAATCCCGCCGCGACGAGTGAAGCCGTTGTGGTTTGGTGTGGGTGTGTGAGGAAGTGAATATTAATAGGGAATTAGGATGTTCTGTTGGGGAACTGGTCAATTCGTATTTTATTTTTTCTCCTTCTTCGCGGTCATTTCCATTTTTCCACTTCGTAAAATGATCGTATATTTGGGGTTCAAGAAGGGAGTTCTTATTTATTCGTATTTGTTGTTGTGGTAACCCACCTTAGTTTTAGTAGATGAAGCAGAAAAACGAGCAAACTTTTTTTTGGCCCCAAAACACCAACGCGACAGTGAAGTGGTCGGATCAGGGGGGAAGCAGGACGAGGACGGCCGCAACAAGCAAAACAACGGCAACGCTATGAGAACGGCAACAAGAAACAACAACAAAGAAGGGCCATGAGGCGATGGGGGACAGAAATTGCTGAAAGAGAGGAGAGGGTCGAGATAGCAAGCTGCTGCTGAGGTGGAGGGAGGTGGATGTGTAGAGTGGAGGTGGTGTTGGTTTTGGTTTTGGTTTTGGTGGTCGAGGCAGCTGGAGGCTCGCAGCTTCCTGTCTGGGTTAGCCTGCCCTGGTTGCCTCCAAGTCACATGACGTATGCACGTTGCTCCCTGCAGGCTTCAAATGCGGAAAGCTACTCCGTACTTAGACCACAAACACTGGCCAGACCTGGATTGAGCTTCAATGCTACCGATGGCGTCCTCTGTTGGAATGCTGTATATGTGTATATGCAGTCCACTGGTCTGGCCTTGTGATGGAATTAAAGTACCAGGCAAATCAAGGTTCTACGTTTGATTTTAGATAACTATCCTGTAGTTACAAGGAATGAGACCGAGAGATATAGTTATGGTCCTCCTAGTGGATTCAGAAAACCAACACAAATAGGGGGGGGGGGAAAGGGTAAGATATGGATATATGTTGTAGTGTATTCATTTTTATCACACGGAACCACCCGCATACAGGAGAAAGAAAAGCTGTATCGTGAACAATATACAGATATAAAAGTAATTTTGTGTTTAAAAAAAAAAAAACCAGTAAAGACATCACACCACATACCCAAAGGAAGAAAAGAAAATACGAAACCACACAAAACTCTACAGCTTAGCCTTGCCCTGGGCCTTCTTGAGGATCGGCTCCATCTTCGTCGCCTTCATGACATTGCCCTTGATCTTCAACTTGCCCGCCATGAAGAGGCGCTGGGCATTCGCTTTACCGCTAACAAGGGAGGCGAAGTCGGCATCGGAGAGTTGGAGGGTGACTGGTTTTCTTTGCGTCAGCACCTCTGTAACCCGAAACAAGAATAAGAAGAGGAAGGAGAAGAAAAGGCTATTGATCACCTACCATCAGCTTTCCCGCCCGCAGGCGCCGCACCCTTGCCGACGACGCCCTTGTCTTTCAGGTCGATGTACCAGCTCTCCGTCGCGCCCTTCTCGTTCGTCAGGGTGAAGGAAAAGACGGATTTTGCGGACTTGATGGCATCGTCCCGGTCGGCTGGGTCGGAGTTGATGGCCGCGTTGATGGCGTCGAAGGCGGCGGAGGCGGGGAAGGCAGCTGGTGTTTTGTGGTTGTCTGGGGTTAGCTTTGGATTTGAGTGGGTAGATGGGATGGGATGGGATGGGAAAGGAGATGATAGCGCAGGCAGGCAGGGAGGGACTTACGGTGTGCGAGAGAGGACATGGTGAATGTGTGATGAGGTTGTCAAGTTGGAGAAGGAGATGTTAGATGCTGTATGAGGCGAGATAAGATGAGCTGAGCTGAGCTGAACTGAACTGAAGCTGGGCCGAGGGATGGGAATGAGGAGCGGATGGAAGAAGAGAAACACGGATCTGTGGTGGTTCTGCTTGAGATGTTATGATGGACGGGATGGAAGCTTGTCGCAAACATGTGAAGCCTGCCACCACTGTTGCCGAGGCTGAGCTCCGTGGCAGGAAATAAAAAAGGAAACGCGCTTCAACGGCATCTAACGGACCTTTTTGGTTGGAATTGTACGCAATGGGCCCAACGGGTTCCTACTCCGCAGGTTCGGCTACTTTCATTGAGCTGGGAGTTTGATTTCCCATCATCCTGGACGACGTCCCCATGTATGCACGGGGTAGGCTGCTCGGTGCTTTCGCAGACACAATGACGCCAATGCTGGGCGGGTACGGCACTATTTAACCCAGGTTTCGGATCAGACATAACAAAGCAGCTTTTGAACCTAGTTACATTTATTTGTTTTGTGATTTAATCATAATACAGGAAGTTTGATGGCAATTCAAATTGAAAAGAACGGTCTGTCTGATGCTAGCCCACAGTGGTGGTTGTAAATGGCTGTTGATCGCCAGCCAGTAGAGGTCCACCAGTAAAGGTCCACCAGTAAGAGCAACAACACGAAGGAAACGTCAAACAAACAAAGGAAAAGCATAAAAAAGGAGTGTCAATGGAAGCCTCATCGCTTCGTGAAAAGATCATAGCTCATCGCTCGTGGTGGTCATGGCGTGTCCCATGAGTCTCGTTGATATTCCTCTTCAAAAATGCGCCCAACCAAAGCCAAACCTCCAGGTTCTGTTCCAATCCCATGGTGAAAAATAGCTGTGCGCCGCCCCAGAGAGAAAGCATAGCAAATACCGTGTACGGTATACCCATATACCCCACCCGCCTGAGCTCCCCGGATCATACATATATAACCGTTTTTTTTATGTGACTTTTTTTTGTCCGCTGGAGCTCTCCCCAGCAATCCCCAGAAAAGAACTCCGAGACAACCAATCCCCCCCGCCCCGGCGGCCGCTGCCTGGATAATGAACATAGATTGTACACACACACACACCCCCAACCCATAACCGAAAAAAAGACACAAGCAACACCTTATACAGATCACAGTCATCTCTCTCTCTCTTTTTTTTTTTTAATTTTTTTTTTTTTTGATTTTCTTTTTTTGATTGTTTCTCCGCCGCTGTCCATCGCTTACCGCCAACTAAACATCGACGCCCTCAAAAACCTCCTCATATGATCCTGCCTGCACCACAACAAATCCCTCGTCCGCGAACTCGCCCGCTGGAAATGACTTTTACTCTTCCCACCATCCTCTCCCACCCCAGCCCCAGGCCCAGGCCCACCAGCGCCGGCATCCCCATACGCCCGAAAATTCTTCAGCCGGTCCTTCCTCTTCTCATCCTCCCACTGCACCTTCAGCACCTGACTCCGCCCCATACCCACCGGACTGAACATAATCGGCACGTCCATCTCCTCCCCCTTCCCCCCATGCATCTCCTCCTGCATCCGTCTTTGCTTCTGCGCCTGCGCCTGCGTCTGCGTCTGCTTCTGCTCTTGCTTCCCCTCCGCGTCCTTCCACCGCTCACTGCCCGAAATCGCCGTCAGCGGCGCAAGCGCCTCGTTCCACGTGCCCCCGTTGCGCAGCGCGGTGTTCTCAAAGTAGAACTCCGCCAGCGAGCGCCGGTGCTCGAGGATGAACGCGGACACCTGCGCGGCGTCCAGCAGGGCGTTTTCTATCTCTGCGTAGCGCAGGTGCGGGAACTTGAGCGGTTGCAGGGGTGCGGCGGAGCGTTTTGGGCAGAGGGTTGAGGCCGGCTCCGTGGGCGTTGGTTGCAGGCATGGCTCGGTGGAGAGGGAGAGGGGGCTGGGGCCCTGGGCGCCGCGCCAGCGGAAGGTGAGGTGTGTGAGGGTGGGGAAGGCCTGGAGGTAGGAGTGGAGGAGCTTGAGGTGGTCTTTGGGAGGGTTGGGGTTGCGTCGGGTCTTTTTTTTGATGTTGATGTTTCTGTTGTTGTTGTTGTTGCTGCTACTGCTGCTGCTGCTGCTACTACTATTACTACTACTGCGGCTGCGGCTGCGGGAGGAGGAAGGGGTGCTGTTTGGCGTGGTGGACGTGGCGGGCGTCGTGGTGCTGTCAATATCGTATGGGAAACTGTCCATTTCAATTGAGAGATTTCGGATTTGTGCCCAGCGCTTACGTGCTGCGGGGGATGCGCCAAAGCCCATGTTTGGGCGGAGGTAGAGAAGTGCTCCTGGGTGGGTGGGGAGGAGGGATAGTGTGTCGAGAGACTTTACCGGTGCTTGTTCGATTGCAATACGAAGGGATATGAGCGCGTAGTCGACTACGCTGCGGCGGTAACGGTGCCCGGCTGCTTGGCCGTCGCACGACACTCTTAGGTGTCGAAGTGAAGTCATAGCGCTGAATGCGCGAATGAACGAGGGGACGTTCGTCACTGCGTGGAACAATGGCGGGTACTGCTTCGTTAGCAGTTCCGTCATTTCCCAAGTACCGTATCTTGGATAACTAAGCCTCGACGCTGCTGGGCAAGAGGCGTATACTTGTGGTTCGTAGACAAAGGTTTGCTCCTCTCCGGTAACGGGGTCTAACAACGGCGGAAGAAAGGTTTCCGGAGAATGGGGCATTTTAAAATTGAGAGTTTTGATATACTTTCCAATCCGCTCTAGGGCAGCCATGCGTGCTGGACGGGTGAAGGTGCCATTTCGGAACTCAACATCGACCTCTTTAAAGAGCACAGGGGCGGTGCGGTAGGCGAAATCATGGCACACCAGTCGCATGGATAAAAGGTCCTCTTTCGGCAGGGAGGCGAGAAAAGCATCTCGAGTCAGATCCGTCCACCAGAATTGGAAAAAGGCGGCTGCGGGCGACATGTTGATGAGAATGATTGATCATAGCGGCCAGTGAGCCGATTCCAAGATGAAAAATGTTCTTGAGAGACTTTGTCAGTCATGACCTCGTCTAAAAAAAGTAATGAATAGAATAGAATTAGGGCTGTCTTCTTCCCGGTTTTCTTCTTCTGCTCTTTTTTTTTTTCTCTCGTGCGCGGACGGATGTGGATAAAGAACCAAAAATAGTATGAGAAGGATCTATTTTCGCATACAGTTTGAGAAAAAGCGCTTCGCTCCGTTAAGACCAAAGTTGACGCTGGTTAATTGCCCGTTGCTTTTATATGTAATTATAATATCACCCTACTTGTGCTTTTCTGTGTAGAAATGAAATAAAAAAGTACTCGGAAACTGGGGTGCGGTCATGAAGTATACCCGAGACTTCGAGTTGGGCTTTTGTGTGGGCAAATGAGAGAGAGAAAATTGGCACAAAAACTGCCCAAGCCGGTGTCTCACTGGACGGTACACACAGAAAAAAATGTTTCAAAACATATTGAAACAACAAAAAAGAGACTGAGAAATCGGGCATACATGACATTATAGGGCCCGGAGAGCCAGGCCATGGCTACCCTGCGCCCCGGATGCCCAAGAAGCCCCTCAGTGACGCCAGAACACCGCGCCAGAAGGATGCAAGAAGCGTCGTCTTCGGCTCCTGTTCCTTTCAGTTTTCGTGTCGCATAGCGCGAGTCAGAGTCGGGGTTCAAAACAAGAACTGTTCGCTGAGAAACAGCGGTCTAGGGAGACACCAAAAGCAACGGATTGTTTTGCAGAAAGAAAGTTCGATGGATAATCGCGAGAATGGCACGGGCGTGAAGAGGTATCCCGACGCGATGAGTGGTGGGAACTGAAAAGTTGAAGAACTTTCGCTGAGGTTGTGACCCCTCGATGGCCTGTGGAGAGACCTTGGTTTCCCAGCCCCTGCTCCCTCTCTCCGCTGCTGGGTCCCAGTGCTGGGGCCGTGTTTCGTAAACCACGATGCCCACCGGAACATCAGCGCGCTCAGTGGCTGGGATGGGATGGCTCCGCGCAGACGAGATCGACTTAGCGTCTTGCGGCATCCTGCACGTTGTCCTATCCCAGCAGCCACCATGCCACCATGCCTGTTGTGAACCAGGCTAAAACTGTGCTGGGCACCACGACGCCTTGGGTCGATTTCTTGGCCATTCCAACGCGTTTTTCCAACGTGAATTCTTAAACGCGCGACATCGCGTGCAGCCTGGGAATGGATGGAGCAACCTTGGAAGTTTGAATGGGCCTGAAGAGTCGAGAATTGTCAGCCAGAGGCCATGATTGAACCTCGGATGGCCAAATGAGACAGGGGGCCAGCCGAGTGGGTCAGACCCAAGAGCTTTGACATATCTGTGAAGGATGCCAGGGAGGGCGAAGGAAGAAGGCTTTGCGAAGGGCGTGGAATATCGTGGTCCGTCTCCAAGATTTTGTCGTCTCGTTCGGGCGCCCTGTTCAACACGATATCCCGCCCCTTTGCACTCATAGTGGGAATTATAGTTCGAGGATCTGCGACGCTGGATAATAGAGTTGGAGGCGGATAGGCTTGCACGCACTGGACATATACTTACAGTTTACTTGGGCTACTCCTCCTGTTGGCCCGAGCAGAAATATTTATGTTTATGAATCCATGGATACCAACCTGTAGACATCTCACATTCATGTGCTGTAAGAAGCCGAAATTTCAATGCAACCACATAGTTGCTAGGTATCATCCATGGATCCAGGCGGCGGAAGAAGCAAACAATCAACGGACTTCCACACACAGCCAACAAGCGACAGTTGAGGACCCTGAATCGAAGAGGAGAAGCCCAGTCCCGAAGACCATCTTCGACAGCTTCGACTTTGCCTGACGATGCGGTAGGCTCGAGGTAGAGAGCGTCTTCGCCTAAGAATTGCCGGTCCCGGGAAATCGGGTATTGGTATCCATTGTGCGCGCTACGGAGTCCAGGCAGTAAATGATGAAAACACCGATTCAATGAGGCTGGAGATGAAGGATAATAAGAAGTAAAGAATTCACCAGGAGCACATCCATGGGGACTTGCGCCCTTCAGCAACACGAAGCAGACCATCCCTCCCCTGTGTCGTGCTTGTTGAACCTTGGGATAAGCACCAACTAGATTTTTTTTTCTTTCTTTTTTTGCCTGATATTTATTTTATTTCACGATTCCCAACCCACGTCCTCAGCTCTCCAACGTCACCGTACAGCTTGCGCGACAAAGCCCTTCTCTCCCTCCCACTCCCTCACATTCAGGCCGCGGCAAGGTTCGCATTGCTTGACAAACCAGGAACAAGCGCCTGGTCAAGATCGCCATTCCTCCGGTTTCTCGAATTCTTGAGCGTATCCAGTTGAACCACATGATGTCCGACTCAACACGTCGCCTGAGCCTTGCATGCAGCCCCCCTCCCAGTCTCAACTGAAGCGTTGGAGAAGGCAAACTACGATCAGCCTGACCTCTATCCATCTACTCATTGCTTAGCTATTTAAAGCGGTGTCACGCTAATTCCATCTCGAAGAGCTTCAAAATTGTCCCGAAATACCAACGACTTTTTCGAGCCATGGAGCCAGGCGACGACCACTTTCTCAACTTTATGTACGATGATATCGAGGCCGAAGATATCTTCCTCTTTAGGAATGCTACAAGTCCAAAGGTGCTATCTGTGGGTGATATCCAGGATGAGTATCCACTCTCCGACGAGGATATGTTCGACCTCGGTCTCCAACGAGTTGACTCGGGAGACTCTGATCCTCGGTCAATAACATCCTCGGAGCCAGCGCTGGCTGCTATACAACGCAGGCTCATTGAAGTCGAGGATATTCCGATACGCCCAAACCCCCCTGGACCTTGGTCGTCGGCTGCCTCTAATCGTTTATCGCAGACGAGCTTCCAGGACCAGGATCAGGATCTGTTAGAATTGGCCGCAAGGTCAACGACGAACGATGATGATGATGATCCTCCTCAACTAGGAGACTCTGCTAATTTGGACGTTCCTATTACTTTACCCAACTCACGTCAGGATGCCCATACCAATGAGGCAGGAGATGCACCGTCACCAGATGCAAATGGTCAACTCTCGTCAAACCGCAAACGCCCCCGAACTGCAACTGACACAAGCTTATCTGCCAATCATGGGTTTGCCGGACCGAAGTCGCGGAAAACTACTCTAATTCCAGGAGATGATGGTGGCCCATCGGCTGCCCCGAGCGACTTGCCGTTAAGTGAGCTTTTTGCATTCCCTGATGATTTTGAAGAGATAGAACGTGAGCAGCGTGAAGCTGAGAATTGGCTTAAAAAAAAGAAGGAGCAAGAACGCCTGGATGAGGAATACGCTAGGTCATTGCAGCAACACTGGAATGAAGAGTTCTATGCATCTAGCTCCAGTACGTCCATGCAGAACTTCTCAAAGAAGCCCCTAAACGCAAAATATCACTCAACATTGCCTGTCCATGGTGAAGGGAATTCATCTAAATTTAACGAAAGCTACATCGAAATAACTAGTGACAGTGAACTTGAAGAGGTATACCCGAAAGCTGTTTATGCCTCCTCGAGCCGTTCAGCTTCATCAAGGCATAATCCACGCTCCAACACTTCAGACATGAGGGGACATTGGTCAAAGGCTGATGTCATAGATGCAACGTCTTCCAGCTTCTCTACCCTTTCTCAGTATAAAAATGGCACCATGCCCCGAGACCAGGGGATTGGATATCCAACATATTCCATCAATTCCACGGCTTCCGAAAACCCGAATATTCTCAGGGCTCAACTAGGTGCCACATATAATCCAATTGGCACGCTTGGTTACCAATCTTCTCCTTTCGAAAATGATCTCCGTAACCCAGTCCCTAATGGATATTCAAACGGTTACCTTGACGGAGTTGTTGATTTAATATCCAAGGCTTCATCAGAATTAGAAACACACGGCATGAATTCGAGGTAGGCGCATAGATTTGCATGACGCGCATAACATCATTGAGATAGACTAAAAATTGTGATTTCTAACCATGTTTTGCTTGCAGTAACTTCAAGTCAACGATCTACGAACAGATAACACCCAAAACAACGACGGAGGAACTGAAGAAGCTCTTGGAAAATATTCGGCCTGACCAGGATCTTGACTGTAATCGCGAAGGCACGCCGGAGGCGCTACGGTTCAACTTGATGGAACACCAAAAACTTGGATTGGCCTGGATGAAATCTATGGAAGAATGCTCCAACCGAGGCGGAATTCTGGCAGATGACATGGGCCTGGGAAAGACCATACAAGCTTTGGCCCTCATAGTTTCCCGACCCTCGAAAGACCCAGAGCAAAAAACGACCCTCATAGTAGCGCCTGTTGCGCTGATCCAACAATGGAAGCGGGAAATTGAACGAATGCTAAAGCCAAACCACCAACTGAGAGTCTTCATCCTACATAACGAGCGAGGTGCAAAGTATTGCAATTTGAAAAAGTACGATGTTGTTCTTACCACCTACGGCACCTTGTCTTCGGAGCTTAAAAGACTGGAGTATTCAAGGGAAATGTTGACTGAGAACCAACTTGCCCATCCATATTATGACTCAGCGGATATGTTTTCATTGCCGCTTCTCGGGGAGCGCAGTGTGTGGTACCGGGTAATTGTTGACGAGGCACAATGCATCCGAAATAAAGCCACCAGAGCAGCTCAGGCGTGCTATCGTCTGAAATCAACCTATCGGTGGTGCATGACTGGCACTCCAATGATGAACAATGTGTCGGAGCTTTACTCCCTGATTAAGTTCTTGAGAATCGGGCCGTACAATGTTTTAGAAAAATTTAATTCTGTGGGTGACATGACGCTGGCTATTTGACTGTTTCCCTACAATTCCTAGAGCGCTAACAATTGCATGTAGACATTTACTAACCAATTGCAACGCAATGATATACCCCCCAATTATCCTCCCATGCAACAATTTCAGGCTCTGTTGAAAGCGATACTTTTACGCCGGACAAAATCTTCGAAAATTGATGGGAAAATGATTTTACATTTACCCCCTCGGACCACTGAGAAGACATATGCGGTGTTCAGCGAAGATGAAAAGTCACTTTACGAAGGACTGGAGTCCAAAACGCAGATTAGGTTTAATAGGTATCTTGATGAAGGCACTATCGGACGCAATTACTCCAATATTCTTGTGTTGCTTCTCCGACTACGGCAGGCATGCTGTCATCCTCACTTGATCGACGATTTGGGAGTGGAGGCAAATGCTGCAACAGCTAAAATTGATCTGATTGAGAACGCTAAACGGTTCCAGCCGAATGTAGTCGCTCGTCTCAGGGACAGTGCGGATTTGGAATGCCCAGTTTGTATCGATGTGGCGGAAAATGCGGTCATTTTCTTCCCGTGCGGCCACAGCACTTGCGCTGAGTGTTTTGCGATAATATCAGACCCTGCTCGAGGACTGATGCAAGGCAATGATGGATATGTTTGCATCAAGTGTCCCCAATGTCGCACATTAATCGATCCCAAGAAGATAACTGATCATGTTTCCTTCACAAAAGTATTCTGTCTCGACTCTACTGATGCAGATGGGGAGGAGACTCCTGGACCAGTGCTCACTGGTAATGAAGACAGCGATGATATCGGAAAGGGCAAGGGCAAAGCAGTCGAAAGGAAGTCTCTTCCACAGCTAAAGAAAAACGCGGCGAGAAGCGTCGAGGCAAAAAGAGAATATATGCGCTATCTCACCGATAACTGGGTGACCAGTGCTAAAATCGAGAAAACAATGGAGATTCTCCGAGATATTCAATCCCGCATTCCCGAAGGTGATGATAAACCAGAGAAAACTATCGTATTCAGCCAGTTCACATCCCTACTCGACCTTCTTCAAGTTCCCATTGAAAGGGAAGGGTGGGGCTACTGCAGATACGACGGCAGTATGCAGCCCAGCCACCGTAACGAAGCCGTTCTTCGGTTCTCTGACAGTCAAAACCATACAATCATGCTTATTTCACTGAAAGCTGGGAACTCAGGGCTGAACCTCGTCGCGGCTTCGCAGGTCATCATTCTCGATCCATTCTGGAATCCATACCTTGAGGAGCAGGCCATCGATCGTGCACATCGCATTGGTCAAATGCGACCGGTAATGGTGCATCGCATCCTCGTGCACAAAACAGTTGAAGACCGTATCCTTGAGCTGCAGGATCGGAAGCGTGCTTTGATCGAGGGGGCATTGGATGAGACGGCAAGCAAGTCAATTGGGCGCCTGAATACACGGGAACTCGCCTTCCTTTTCGTAAGTTTCTATATTCGCTCCGTTTTGGGGATTTTTGATATGACTATTCTTGCCTGAGACTCATAAACATAACCATTTTACTAATACTTTTGGGAACGGTAGGGAGTCGCTGCACCAACTTAAGAATTTATTCATTGGCGACAGACATACTTTCGAGCCGTGCGATCTTCGCGGCGTAAACGCGTTCCTGCATCTTGTCCAACTTCAAAACTAGATATCTAGAATACAACAACACAAAAACATGGAGAATGAAGAACATAGGTATCGGGAACCCGCGAAGGACCCTTAGATCGAGTCCTACAACCATCCTCACCAATTCTATACCAGTATACCTCTTTTCCTTTCCACTTATTCCGATCCATCCACTTGTTTCTAGATTACTATGCTTTTAACTCACCGATCCATTTACTTCCTTTCGAAGCGGTTTATCGTCCACTTATTGCAAGCGTAATTTTATGAAACCACCCCCCCCCCCCCCCCCCCCCCCCCGAAAACCACTCTACTTGATCCTCTCTTCCATAGTATGATTTTTTCACCCTCAAAAAGCCTTCCGTTTAAATATTTTATTGTATCTAATCCTTCCCCCCCTTTTTTTTGCGAATAAGAGAAAATGCGGGCTTAATAACCCTTCTCTACTTCATTGATTCTTCGTGTTCCTTTTCTTCTATTTTCTACCCTATCTTAATGAATTCTTCTTTGGTTTCCCTGAACATATTATCACTTTCAACTCCACACACACACACACACACACACACAAAAAAAAACTGCCAGCGCCTTTCCGTCCTTTTATTTGTCTTATTTGCACATTCCGCTTTATTTTCCGGGTCTAATTCTCATTCTTTTTCCTTCACTAGATGATACAGGCAATGGAAACCGACAGATACGTTATTGGAGAGTTTTTCTAGAGGAAGATCGCTGAGGATTCTCCCAACCGGGTTTTATCGATTGCTGGAGCAGCAATACGATATACCCAAGTGAGTTTTCATTTTACTGACTTTTCGTCAGGGTAATTTTTCTCGAGTCGGTCCAGCCCTCTTGTAAATCCCAAAACTACTGTAGCTAGCTGCGCGTTAAACCATACCCACCCGAACAGGTGATTTCTACTTACTTGTTCGCCTATTTACATTTTCAGAAGAGATGAATATCCCACGATAAAGTAAATGTTCGGACGCTGGGGCAATAATATAGCCATTATCTTATTCCCATTGATTGAATCTAATGAATATAATGAGAAGAAAAATATATATAGAAAGAAAGAAAGAAAGAAACGATCAAACACTGAGGATATTGATATATCCTCACTTGGCAATTCGTTACATACCGAAATACCCGTTCACAGGAGTTAATTCTGAGAGGCGTATTTTGTTTTTAAATCATGTTTAACAGACTCAGCCTTGGGTAGTATACATTTCATCATCATCATCATACATTTATATATCTACTAGTTGTAAACGAGTTTGTCTCTGTACTGAAAAAGCATAACACACCGAAGCCACCCATCCACAATAAAAGCGTGTATGAGAATATATCTGATGAACAAGAAAATGTCACAAGATAGGCCAAGGCTAGAACAAGGGATCAAAAAAGAAGAAAAAAAAAGGCAAAAGGGAGGAAGGGGGTGAAGATTATTGCTTGAATTGGCTCAATTAATTCCACTTGGATAACCATATACTTTTATGCTAGATGATAGATAGGCGGTTTAGAATATAGTCACTATTTTTCAAATTGTTTCAATGTTTGAAGTATTCTGCTGTGTTGGAATATTCCCTTTTGTGTGTCCATAGTTTATAGATGTGGGTGATTGGATTTCAAGAAAATAAAATGGGGAAATCACTCAAATTGACGTTAAACCGTTCAAGTAAGTTATCTACCTACACGAAGAAATGATATTTGAAGAAAAGGAAGAGGAAAAGAACAACAGAAGAGAGAGAAAGAAATTAAATAAACACAAAAACTGTTCATTGCTACAGAAAAAACAGGTTGGTTTCAAACTTAGGAAAGAATGAAGGCTTCAAATGGTGATGTCTAAATAAATAGATGGACTACTTCGGATAGGAAGGGGAAAACATGGAGAATGGTTTGGTAGGACATTTTAAAAAGATTCATGAAAAACAAAAAAGATAAGGCGGGAGGAATGAGACAAAAGAATCTTCAAAAAAGAGAGGATACAGTAGTAACATCTCTTTTCCCTTGGCTTTCTTCAACCCCTGAGGTTGCCCACTCATGGCCCACCCATCAACACTCTGGTTTATTGTATTGTTTCTTTAATAGTTTTCTTCAACCACGCTTGGTCATCTGCATCCATGGACCTTCAACTCCCCCCTCTCTTTCTCTCTTCCCTTCACAGCGCTTCTTTGCATCCTGCCACAGAATTCATTACCACGTAGAACTTTTCATATATTATTTTCCATTTTCACCTTTCAAATACTTCGCAAGGTTTCTCGTTTTATGAGCACACATCTGTATTGAAACTTTCCATTTCCTCCCAATATATTCCTTGCGTATTTATCCATTACAGCATGTATATTTTGATTTGCTTCTGATTTAAAAATCGGCATCATCCTCGTCAGGAAGAGGCATCTGGGCGGCTTGCCTCATTTCCTCTTCGGCTGCAGCGATCGCAGCCGGGTCAACAGTTGCCTCGGGTGGTGCAAGGGCAATATCGGCAACGAATTCCTATTGATTTTGGACATGTTAGAATAATTCCCTTTGGAGCTCTCAATTTGGGCGTGGAAACTTACCAGGCCAGGGTTTCCAACGAGCTTTCTTGCGAGCCACAAGAAAGGTTTCTCAAAGTTGTAGTTGGATTTAGCAGAGATATCGTAGTATTGGAGGTTCTTCTTGCGGTGGAAAGTGATAGTCTTGGCCTTCACTTTCCGCTCTTTGACGTCGACCTTGTTGCCGCAGAGGACGATGGGTACATTTTCACAAACGCGAACGAGGTCACCTAGATAGAAGATGAGTTTTCAAAACTGAAAACGGTTTCGATGCGGTGGGCGTGTCACCCAGCAAAACAATAGAGATGTACAAAATAAAATTATCGAAGACTTACGATGCCAAGACGGGACGTTCTTGTAGGTAATGCGGGAAGTGACATCGAACATGATGATACCACACTGGCCGTTAATATAGTAACCATCTCTCAGGCCACCGAACTTTTCTTGTCCGGCAGTATCCCACACATCGAACCGGATAGGCCCCAGATTCTATTCCTCGCACATCTTGTTAGATAGTTGCGATAATCGAATATATATATATACATATTTTCAAGCGAAGATATTAAGGGGTTGGAGAAATCGATGGGGACCGTGGCGCACCGTCTGAAAGTTGAGGGGGTGGACTTCAACGCCCAGGGTAGCAATGTATCTCTTTTCGAATTCACCAGTAAGATGGCGCTTTACGAAGGTGGTCTATTTTCAACAGAGAAGAGCTATGTTAGCAAAGTTATTCATGTTGACTATTCCTTTTCCTTTCTAATTTCTCGTTTAGGCCCGAAAAAAACATTTGTCGGGTGACTTGGCATAGTCGTTGTCTAGCAGTGGGACGTGTTGTTATGGAGGGGTATCGGGCGAGGGGCTAGTTTCGCCTGGGAAAGGAAAAAGAATCCCATTTCCCAGCCCAGCACGTATACGCAGGAAATGAAGGATGATGAAAGACGGGGAGTTGCAAGCTGGTTATGGCATCCTTACCTTGCCAGTGCCGCCGTCTCCAACGAGAACGAGCTTGAAGGTGGGTGGGGCCGCCATTTTCGTTGATGAGAGAGGGGTTTATTAGAGGGAAAATTCGGAAACAGTGTCAGCCGCCTTGTGTGCCAGAGGAAAAACACAGAAGACAAGCCAAGAGGGAGCGCCAGTCAAGGGGTATGGGGAATCGATGATATAGAATGGAGACGTTACGCGATGTAGGGAGATGGAATGGCGATTCGCAGGGAGAGTTGATGTTATATTGTTATGTACCTGGTGTGAGGAAAGTAGAAAAAAAGTTGTTTTTGGTCAGCGCGAGGACAAGGACAGGGGAACTGCGAAGGGAAGGCGGTGTCTGCAGGCAGAAGATCACGTGGACATGCTGCATCATTTCTGCCCAAAACGCGCTTAGGTATGCCCCTTGAAGCCCAAGATTGGCACTTTGGGGCGCTTTGAGTTCGTACGGAGTTTATTATTATTTATTATTAGCTCCTTTGTTGCCTAACTGCTGCAATTATATCTTCATGAACAAGGGCGTCTCTAAACAAATATTTAAAGCAAAATCTTCGCGAAAGCCACCTGCTTTATTTTAACTTTTGCTCCCAGTCGTTGCTTTCGTGTTGAGGACACTGGGTGAACAAAAAACCGTGAGTCTGGCTTTCTAATGCGTAACTGGCTATATAACAATGCACCAAAAAAAGTTTTGAGAATGAAAGAAGCAGAAAAAAGTAAATTTGATGAATGAAGGGGGATGGAAACAGATTAGAAAACGAAGAACGCAAGCGGGAAAAAGGCGCAAATACAAAACAGATGGATGGCACGCCCGTACAAATTCGTATAGCACATTAAAATCTTTATCAAGTGGTCATTACAAAGAAACAACACTAAGCCCGGGTACTCCAAACATTATAAAATCCCATTGAAGTTTCGTCAAGCTCTCGACCTCGCGCCAGCATCAAAGTGAAGAGAGAAAGGGGAAAAAAAGGAAGTGAAGGCTAAGAATGAAAAACAAACAAAACGAATGGTACTGGCACTTCGAAGTAAATTGCTCATTTCCACGTTTCATATTATCGCAAGATGACATCCCAGCAACCCGCGACCTCCCCAGTTTTTTCGGGGGACAAGCTGTAAAGTGAGATCCTTCGTCTCGCCAGATTCATCGCCTCGAACTACCTTAATCAAGACAGTGTTCTAGATCGACAAAAGAGGGATATGGATATGTTAGTGGAGATAAGTAAGCGAATAAGAGTAGGTCGGGGAGTTGGAAATTAAAGATGAAATAAACCGACAAAAGAAAAACCATACCCCTTCATTCCGCTGCACAACCTCCGCCACCTTAGCCAAGTTCTCGTGATTCATCCAGTTAACGTGCCCAACGCTGCGAATCCGGTCCCCGACTTTAATCCCCGCCTGCGCTGCAGGGCTGCCTTCAGCCACACTATTAATCTTCGCAAATGGCGTCTCTATAAGCCCCGTCCGAGCGCTGGTAGTGGCTGAATCGTCCATGGCGGGTAAGGGGGTAGGAGGACAGCTTGCGTTCTGTTGTTCTTGCCGCTGCTGCTGATGCTCCTGTTGCTGGAGCCGGGCGAAATGCGCATGAACGCCCTGTTCAACCTTGGTCATGACGTCCTTGTAGTCGTTCCGTAGGTGGATGATTCGCGCTCGAGTCGTACGGACTGCGAGGCAAGATTGCCTTAGTATAATTTATTCCTGGTTTTTTGTCTGTTTGTTCTCGCGCTTGTTGTAACCACCCCATAGATGTGCGGGGTGGAGTTGGGAAAGCCGCGAATGTGGAAGAAATATGGAGGAAAACGTACTCTGTGCAATATCCAAATCATCACGGGGGTATCCATCGAATGTAAACAAGCTCGTCGACATATTTACTCCATGCTATATCAAGTACATATCATGATTAGCGAGCTACTCCTCATCCCATTTCCATGATGAACCCATTTTTGTAGGTGGGGGGGACCAATGCCTTCAGAGAACGACATATGTTATACCAGAAGTAGGAAAGAAACAAGTTGGCATACAGAGTCAAGAACGCTGCTAAGTGCCTGAAGCTCAGCTTCCAGACGTGTCTTTTCATCAAAAAGTTCGTTTAGAGACAAGCTCGACAGCTCGCGGCCATTTCTCCCCGGCGTTGAGGTGGGGCCTGAGGCCACCGTGGGTGCATGAATGTCATCCATTGGAATGCCCATTTCGAGGGGGGTTTGCTAGGTTGCTTCAATCATGAGCTCATGAGGATACTAGGAAATTATATTTCTTGAAGCAAGAGATAAAGAAGAGTCGTTGGCTGTGTGTGTTACCGAGGGGGCTAATGCACAGAAGAAGCTCCGGATTACGGTGTTGATTACATAAATCATCAATGTTGCCAAGATTGTCTACTGGCTGAACTTCATCCTCATCTACAGATTATAGCACATGCATATACGAAACGGGGAATAAATCACTTTGGGGGCAGGCAACTCTCAGGTCACACCATTGAGATTATTTTGTCTGACGCTACGAGAGTGGACAGATTTGGCAAAAGTGCCTTAGGTATTACTGGCACTTGGGGACTCAGTATCAAGTACCCAATTCTTACACTTAAATCATGAGCTAGATACTTGGCCGTTTTACACACATACTTTCTACGTATGTTCTTTCTCATCTCTTCTATAGAATGAGTTGAGAGTGTCCCGAAATTCTGCAATTCTGCAGGCAAGGGTTTGCCTTGTTTCCTTGTGGGCACCTCCACCTATCTGTCCCTGAGAGCTAGTAGTAGCTGCTTGGTATGGGGATACGGAAATGCTAGTTAATGTTTCTATACCTATGAATCTATAGGCATATCCAGGTATAGCGCATCTACACTTACGCTGCGTATGTACTACTGTTTCCCACATCCTGTTTCCCAATGCAGGAATGACCCGATAGCCTCTCCAGTTGTGGTTTCCTCAACCCTGCTGTTTACGGGTCGCCATCGTTCAACCTCGTGTATCTGATGCATTACGTTCTTTTGTCTCTTAACTTTCTGCAACAGTTTCCAGTTGCACCCGCTTGTTCTCTTCTATTCCCTCTATCCCCCCAGGTTATTCACCAAAGTTTCACGTCTGGATATCTTGAATTCATTGCCTCCATCATGAACTCCATGGGAGGAAGCATGGAGGAAGATCGCCAGGGGCAGTCTTTTGGTGAATCCTCCGTATCAGAGCCCGCTGCCGTGTCTCTGATTCCAGCTTCCAATCAAGAATCTCACAGCTTCAAACGATGGATAAGGAGCATGCGGAAAAGGAGGACTCCAAACTACGATGCTCCTCCACGCTATGTTGTGGGGTGGCCGGACGATGAGAGCAAAGACGAGAGTTATAGGATGTTCCCAACGCTTTACCAAAGCCAGCCAGATCGTTCGTCCACTGCATCCTCGTCAAATCTCCACACCGTCAAAACCGCCAGTGTGGGAAGCCTAAGCATGCTGACCCGGCCGCGGACGAATACCCAAACAAGCACCCAGCGAAGCGCGTGCCACAGCAGTGCTTTTTCTGGGTCGGATGCAAGGGTGTCCATGGAGAGCGGCAGGCTGACATCCACGCTGTCCCTAGATGAAGGTGCATGGAACCGTGCTGTCCAAAGACGGCAGGTAATACGAGAGATATTGGAGACAGAGATCACCTATCTTGCGGGGCTAAAGGCGCTGGTAGAAGTAAATTGACTTCACGTTAACCCTTACTTTATTACTTCTCTTGGAATACTGACGCGTTAAAAAGGTTCTGACCACCCTAGGAATCACCGAAACAGCACTGCAGCGGAGCACGCTCGATCTGATCAGCTTACACGAGGATCTTATGGCTAAGTTGGAGGGCACGATGCCTAGGTCAGACAGGGTCATAACCCCGATATGGATGACTGCGCGACGGCATATTAAGTTTGGCAACATGGATGCTGGCCTGACGAGAGCAAATCGAAAGTCAGTGACGACGAGAAAGCTTCGTGAACCTATCGATTCCCGGATTAAATCCTCCAAATCTGTGGCAGCAGAACCAAATGAGGCTGCTGCGGTCGCTAAGATAATGCAATCAATGGTAAAATTTACGCCTGTTATTCTGTTTGACTACTCCCTTTTGTATCAAAGACTAACCCACTATCTTCTGCTATAGCTTCCGAAATTTAAAGTTTACGAGGACTACGGCGTCAAATACCAACTCGTAACCAAGGAGATAGACTTGTTGCGCAAATCAATAACGAGTTGGCAAGATTTCGATCATGGGATTGAGGCTCTTTTGAAAAATGTGGCTTCCACTAATACCCGTGAAGCCATATCTAACCAATGTTTCACACTTGGTGATCTTCTGATGAAAGTGAGTGCTGATTCTTAATTTATTGTGGGCGTTGCTGAAGGATGCTGCTAACGATCACATGTCACAGCCGATCCAACGGGTTTGCAAATATCAGCTATTCCTTGCTGAGCTCCTCAAAAACACGCCTGTTGCCGATTGCCCTTCCTCACACTCTATAATTGAAGTAGCCTTACAACAGACGCTGTCAGTATCACGGGACATAAATCGTGCTACTGGGGATCCGGTAGCTAAGGACCGGATTCGGAAAACCATGCTCCTAGGCGAGAAGCTCGAATTTGCGAGGAAGGTATGGATCCAGTTTTGACCAGTTGTAATAAATGCCTGTTTTCACGGGTTAATTTGTTTTATGAACTAGGGTGATCGTAGTGTTCTCCACGATTTTGGACCTATTAAAGTGTGTGGAGCTCTTCATGTTACATATCAAGCCAAAGACAGCGTAACCGGCGAATACATGCTGTGTTGCCTATTTAGCAAGTATTTGCTGCTCGCAGCCCCATGCGAAGACAATCGAAAATTCAATGCCGTTGCAGTAATTCTCGTTCAGGGAGCTAGTGTAGAGCCTGCGGATAATTGCATAGGTTAGTAATGGCATTTTACATTCTAGTAAATCCCCAGAAAATATGCTAACTAATAGATATCAGGTCTCCACTGTTTATATGCCCCTTTCTCCTGGAAATTGGTCTTCGAGATCCGGAAGCAAACTTTTGAAATACTATTGACCGGATGTTCTGAAAGAGAAGCCTCTAGCTGGAAAGATCACCTTCTGAGACAGTCACTAGCGGAGATTCCCAATTCTTTGGATGAAAATATTATTACGCAGAAATACTCCACAACCCAACTGGCTATGAAGCCAATTGGCGCAATTGTTTTTGCTGGACAAGTCCATGACCTTACCCGTCGCTCATCAATCCACGGATCTCTGTTTACTACGCCTTCGCACACAGATTGTGTCCGTCTTCTCATTAAAGGAACCCAAGCTGTACCCCATGAGAACTATATAAGGCCATCCACTCTGGGAAGATCCCAATCCCTACAATTAGCCCGTCAGTCCATTGTTCTTTGCCCCAAGAGGCAGGACAGGATTCGCATGGAAAAAGCGCTCTATGATGTTTGGACGTGTGATGTTCTTCCATACCCTGGTATGCCAGCTTGGAGGGGAGAGCACCTGATACGCTCATCGGCAGAATCATTTATTAGACGGCTGAGTTCGCGACGGCCATTCACCAGGCGATCCAGCAGCCTCACGACGACAATCACAGCTAAGTCTATTGAGCGTACCGCCACGTATAAGGAAGAGAACTCCATCGACGACTACATAGGACCTATTGAAACCTTTTCATCCTGGACGAATTCTATCAAGACCCAGGAGATTGTTCATGAGGAAGCAAAGGATGATTTCGACCGCCGTTTGTTTGGGGGTGTCGATCCACACCAACGGAAAGGATCATCAAGGGGGCGGGGAGAAAAGAAAGAGGCGAGTAGTCCCTCCGGGAATGAACGTAACAAGCCATCACTCAGGAAGAGATGGAGCGTTTCAATTTTCAAGGGAAACACCCCAGTTCTACCTAGCATTGCCTGTTGATTCTGCATGGTGTGTAAGTAATACAGTATTCCTATACAGCACATAGTTTTGGGGAGCATCTTAGGGTAGTCTAAAGGGAAGAAATTGGTTGGAGCTATTATGACGTACCAGGCCATTTGAATGCAGTGTCACTCAATAACATCGCCTGCATTGGAAGCCGGGGTGGAGCCGATGACGTCGTTGACTGGATGGATGACAGTGACATCACTAAGATGTTCTCAGAAACCTCGCTTTCAAAAGGAGAACCTACAAATCGGAGTAGATGTGTTCTAGTACGTATACATATTAATGTTTTTCTTCCCCCCAGGTAACATAAGGAGAAAAGTATCAAGTTCTGATCTTGCTCTCCAACTCTTATACATATATCTATACCTGCCTTGCCACATCACTGTTTCTCTGTCCCTTGATAAACCTTCGGAGAAAACAAGGGAAAGTTCCTCTTGTTATTGGGAAAGCAAGGAATTCCCTCTGAACTGAACTCTATATAACTAGCTCAGTGGGCGCCCCAAAGAATCCCTGCTGCTCTCTATATTTTGAGAACAATTTCATCCTCTGCTTCATCTATATTCATAATCTGCCTTTATCCTACGACCCACCTATTCGAATAAGGGCGAATGAAACAATTCTCCTTTCCTACCCCCTTCGAACACAACAGAATCAAATCAAAAAAGAAAATCAAAATAATCATGGCTCGCGGAAACGTCGGTATCTACAAAGTCTTCTACAAAGGCAACACGGACGACTTCCTCGTCTTCATCGACGACGTCGCGATGGTGAAGAAATGGAAAAAGGATCATTCGATCCCATTGGCACAGGTCGTGAGTGGGTTCCAGGTCTTCATTACGCATCGGTATGATGTTTGCCATCCCCTCTCTACCCTCACATTCCCTTTCTCTTCTATTTGGCTTCATATATTATGGGGATATGTGACTTGTTGACACCTTTCGTTTATATTTTTGTTTCAATAGACAAGGTGCCCAGGGTATTCATGACACGGCAAGCAATGCCATACTAGATTCTGAGTTCGGGACGGAGGATACGGTTGCATGCATCAAGAAGATTTTAGAAATGGGTGAGGTACAGGAGACAGAGGTAAGATTTATACATACATATACAACCCTATTTATATGTTTTTTCCTTGTCTTCTTTCTATTTTCCTTTTGAGAGGGTGCGGGTACCCATCATCTATCATGGTCGTGAATGAAAGGGGAGAAGTACACAAAACGTAATTAAGAAAATCTAACGTGTGGGATTAACGAACAAAATTATAGGCTCCCCAACGTTACGGGACTAAGAATGAGTCCATGGGTCCGAGGGTTAACCATTGAACTCCTTGGGAAGGGGGATGATTTGTTGACAATCCCTTGCCGCTTAACCTGGATGAAGGAGAAGGAGGGTCCTTGTCGTCTCCGAGGCGAAATCGGAATATAGGAAAGGGAAATGAATGGAGCAAATGGCTAACGGTTTGTCATCATTATCGTCATTATTATTATTATTTCGGTTGCTATATTGCGTCTGTGTGACGTGGTATGATGGCTTATTTATGTATTTTTTTTATATATTTGTTCTCTGAGTTGTGAAGTGTCGTCTGTAAATAAATAAATGTGAATAAAAATTCATACTTTGAAGAAATGGACGCACGAAGCAGGAGGAGGGGCACCTGGGCCCTCCTCTTCCCTCCCTATGATGGATTTTACATCTATTTGTCTCGCAGTGATGATGATGCTGGGTATGTTGCATATACAATACATCCTGCATATTTATAATTCGACGGTTTTATATAACTAAAGACTATATTACTCTTACCAGTATTACTAGAATTGCGCTCCTTGATCGAGATGTAGTTAGTACGCTTCTTTGTGGTATTGTCTGGAGGTCAGTGGGATTTGAACATGAAGCATCAGTCCATTGATGGTTTGTTAAGCTTCTCAAGGGCATGCTATGCCACACTATAAAGCAGAGACCTATGTGCTGTGCAGCTCGTCATTGCAACCCTCATGATAGGCAGTAGTAGCCAAGAGGTTAGCTATATCACAAAGCCGCTAGAATGTGGACATAGCTATGGTGTCAAGAACCAAAGGAAAAAGCGAAATGAGGGCAGCTAGGACGGAAAAGATGATGAAGATGAAGAATGATATTCAAAAGCTAAATTTAATACGATAAACTAAATTTGAAAGGTCCCAATATTCTCCAAGTTTAGGGATTGCTCACATGGTGGTTGAGCAGGGCTTAGGGACATGATGGATGGGCATTCGGTTTCTCCCCATAAGTCCTCACTGAACCACGCATTCGAGCAATTAGTGTCGACTTCCTCCACTTAGGGTTTCCTGGATCTTTTCACCAATCATGTCTCCAACTTTACCCATTACCTTATCAGCGATGGTTTCTATGTCAAATGAATAATTAGTATGCAACTTGTAGAAATGAATGGATAGTCATGAGATAAAAAGTTGGGTGGGTACCGAGTGATTTCGTTAACCTCCTTGAACCCTGTTAAATCAGAACTCACCCTTCTGACCATACTCCCCAGAGTCGCTCCTATCTCCATACTTATTCGAGGACTTCGACCCGTATTTGTCCTCATCATCGCCATCACGCCCGCTGGAACCATATGAAGTCTTGTGTCGATCAGAAGAACCATAAGAATCACCATCATCACGACGGCTGGTGTTAGACCCATAGGTGGTAGTATTGTCATCACCACGGCTCGTCGAGCCATAAGTCGAGCTCTTGTTTCGATCGGAGGAACCGTAGGAATCATCCTCATCGCGCCGGTTGTTGCTGGACCCGTACGAGGAGTCATTTCTATTCTGGTTATCAGAGCCATATGAATCACTCCCTCTTCCAGTATTTCTAGAGGATCCGTAGGAATCATTGTCGTCCCTCTTACTGCTGCCGTAGCTGTCATTATTGGTTCCAGAGGAACCATAGGAGCTCTTGTTTCTATCGGAAGAGCCGTAGGAATCGCTTCCCCCCGTACGAGTGGACGAACCATAGGTATCATCGCGGTTGCTGGATCCATAGCTGTCGTTGCCACTGCCTGTGCGACCAGAGGAGCCATAAGACCTCTCATTATCACGCTCGCTCGACCCGAATGAGTCAGAGCCTCCAGTACGGCCGGAAGAGCCATAGGAGTCATTTTTGTCACGATTGCTGGAGCCATATGAATCGTTGTCACGTTTGGTGTTGCTACTGTCGTCCCGAGATCCGTAGGAACCAGTTACGCCAGAACGGCCTGATGACCCGTAGGAATTATCATCGTCCCTGCGGTTGGAGGAGCCATAACTATCCTCATCACGACGGGATGTAGACTGGCTGATGTTAGTAATGTTGTCATATCGCTATCAGGGAAGCATCAAATGGAACTGGAATGGGCTGGCCAGCAAGGGAGATGAGATTGTGATCTTACTCCGTCGTAGCCGCTGCTTCCACGAGCCTGCACGTATTATAAGAAAATTGGACTGCGGGGAGCTCAACGGCAGTAAAATATGTCACTCACATAGCTGTCACTACTGTCGTTGTAAGACATTTTCAAAGAGTAGAGGGCAAAATAGAACGTAGAAGTGAAATAACTGAGGTGATAATTGGAAACAATGGAAGAGTAGATTTCCACTTTGTATGCTAGAGGATGTAACTACTGAAGGAACATTGACAAGACACAGACGGAGCCGATGCAGAAGCGTGGCTGAAGCAGATATTTATCTTTTCAGCAACATAACATACTTCTCATGGGAGAGAGGGGTAAATCCTCGACACGCAACGTTACGGAATATCACGCCCACAATTGTCGCCACCAGGTAGCAAGCGGCTGGCGTTCAGAGAGGGAATTATTCGGCATGACTAGCTGAATACCGCTAGCATTATTTCCAGCTGCAGCAATTTTCTGGTTCATAGATAATCACGACAGCTGGGAATATGCAAGACGAAGCCCACGTTCTCCAGTCCTGCTTGATAGCGGGGTCTGAATGGCTCCAGTCTGTGGTCAAGCTAGCGAAGTCAATAGCTGGAAAAGCATATCAGCGATGCCCCGCTTGATTAAGGATCCAATTGAGAGACTCGATCTCAATCACGCTGGGGCAGACCCCGCTAGGATCAAGGTCTAGCCCACAGAACAAGAGGGTTTCTCAAAACAAGAAAAGATCACACCCTTGCAAGTGCCATTGGATTTTCCGGTAAAATGCGGGAGACAGATCGAATGGGTTGTTCGCCGAAAAGTAGCTGTGGCGGAAAATTCGTTATACTTCGAAGCGAAGCGATTGTTTACTCGATACTCGGCGTTGAGGTGGAGGTTTTGATATCGAGTTCTCAGCCACCATCGCGGAGCTAAATTGTGGCAGTGCAAGCTCACCAGCCTCAACAAGCCACCTCACCTCGGGGGAATTTTCATCCCCCAATTTTGTGACTTCAGCACGAGCGAGTGAGATAGAACTGGACAAACGAACAGTCCAGTTTGATTGGTCGTTGAGATCTCTCTCCCGTGTCTCGTCCATGAGTCGATGAGTGCGAGAGTACGCGAGACCTCAGTGATGCGGTCTGTACCAGCATTCCCATGGGTTCTATCAGGGTATCCATGCCTTACCATTGAGGAAAGATTGGCGCTCACTTTGTTAAGTCCCAAATAATATCCGAAAACTTCCCTCAAATCAGTGAAGGACCATGTATTGTATAGGACACGGTAGTCCTCTCTTATAGGGAGAGAATGGGCAAATCAAATATAAGGTGCTTTGCAGCCCTAAACTCCTCATCAATAGAAGTCAGAAAACTCATTTTCAAAACAATTTGCAATGTTCCAGTTTCAACCCCATCTAGTCAGTTGAAAAGGTGGTCATGGTTCACCAAAATTACGGGATCAATAAGTTAGGAACTTCTCTGCTTTCCTCAAACGGTTCATGGGAATCTGATTTTGATATGGATCCCAAAATTCATTAGCTTCAGGGGACCATTCGTCGGGGGTTCAGGGGTCTTGTTGAAAATAGTGCGGAAAATTGGAGCTTTCCGCTCTTCCAGATCAACCATTGTCTTTTGACGAAGCAACTCGAATGAAATTGAAACTTTGTCTGGGTTCAATTTCTGAAGTGCCCAGGACTACATGTCGCCGGAAGCATGAGGTGCTATTTGGACAGTCAATGTACTGTACTATCCATACCACTGGCGATTACAGCTTCTGGACTACAGGGAAATCGAGAGAATAAAGGTGGGATTCAACGTGAGATATCCGTCTCCGTGACTCTTTCGCAAGTATATCCTCATCCAATTCACATGACAGCAGGGTTATCCAAGGATCTTATCAATCAGAGAATAGGGAATATGCTGCCTGGAGATCTAGAATTTCAAATATGGTAAGTGTCAATGTCGATACTTCGTTCCCTCTTAGGAAATCTCGTATTGGCTCCAAGAAGCATTGTCGGATTAAGTTTTTTTCTTACAGGGACTGCAGAATTAGCAGGTAGAAATGGATGTTATTTTTTCCAAAAAGAAGTTGAAGAGCGGGGTTCGAAAAAAATTAGAATTATAAAGTGAAAAGGAGGGGGGGGGAGATAGTAGCATCATATCGATGCCACTCAGAGTTGTGTCCTGTCTACATCCACCGAAACCATGGTGGATTTGGAATATCAACCTCAGCCTTTGCTCTTGGGAAATGAGACCGGTGTTCCTAATGGCAGTTCTTGTAGATTCATATGTTAAAGCTTTTCCTCAAACAATTAAAGCTCCCCAATAGAATAGAAATACGTGTCAGAATGTTGGCAAAATGAAAGTGATAAGTTGAATATTAGTATTCTGTGCTAATTGCTTTGTGGTATTTATTCCTTTTTAGAATTCAGGATTGTAAACGGCCATTATGCGAATCATATGTATATCGTAAAATTTTATATCTAGTTACATCGCTAGACAGCATCATTAGAAGAAGAGTATTTGTGTATGCGTGTAAATTCAACAAAAGTATGTACAGTACATTTCCTCTCTACGTTAATCTCGATATGCTGAGAAAGGGAAATAGATGGAGGAGACGAAAACTGACTGATGGTTACATACATCTGTGGTTTTGAAAATAATTCTGACAAAAGCTTTAGAAATCATACATGACCACACAACTTTCTTCAGGGAAAGCTCGAGACGGGGAGTAATGAATAGAAAGAAAATTGGAAAATTCAAATAATACATGATGATCGCGACTTGAGAGCCACATATGAAAAGGTCGAACATCAGCTCCAATAGATATGAAAGGGAATAAATAGTCGCAGTCCTAAGCCAGCGCCTACATCTTAGGAAGTTTTTGAGATCGAGTAGATAAACGGGAAGCCAGCAACAAAGGGAAGGAAACAATAGAGGTAGATGGTATCATAAGGGATGGATAGATACTAGTATATGTGAAAGTATAATGAAAAAGGAGACAGCGCTTTGCAAAACAATAAGACTTTGGAGATAAGATATTCCTAAAGACAACACAGAAACAATTCATGAATATAAACAGATCCTGCATTTGGAAAAATCCAGTTGGCGACTATTTGCCTATTTAAGAAGAAAACCACGGACCAAGTAACAGACAACTAAACTGGCAAAATTAAGTAGATCAGAAATGCTCCTTCCAGAACTTAAACCGGACCTCATTAGTTGCACAGTCGTTAGCGGCCTTCTTGATCAGTTTAGCTGCCGGATTCGGACCACAAAAGTAGACACCGACATCCGTCCGCAATGAAGCGTCTAATCCAGACATATAAGTTTGATCAAGCAGGCTGTTCCGCAGAGCTGTGAAGAACCTCAAAAAGTCCGGGCGGCCGAATTTTGTGCCTGTCCGCAATTCTGTGAGTGGATCTATGTCTTGACCAACGGAGTTGAGATAGATGTTTGCAGCGGTATCCTGGTCAAAACGTTGTGTGAGATAGGTGTGGATACGGAGGAACTCTTGGCCATCGCTGGCCTCTGCCGCCGATTGTGCTTCCAGTGAGGAAAGGAGGGCATGGAACCACTCGAAGGAACTGGTGTCCTTGCAGACCCAGATGAATTCAACACGACGCAAGCGTCTTGGAGGATTGGGAGACGCTCTAAGATGCCATATATTTTTGAGAATTGATGCCCATGGGGTGACGCCAATACCTGTTCCGATAAGAATAGCGATTTCATTGTTGAAGACGTCTTCTGCTGGAGCTCCGTAAGGTCCATCAATTCGAATGCTCGGCATGGTTTGACCATTCTGCATGGCGATTTCGTACATGCCCAGGGGGTCAAGACCATCAATGTCCTTTGCTTGTTGCGGACCACAACCTAGACGGTTACCCAACTGCTTTGTCCAATCTCCCACCTGCCTTACGTGAATGCTAACGTAAGGGTCAAATGGACATGACGTGATTGTGAATGGATGCCATTGTGCTCTTGAGACATCTGGAACATTGATGAACAGCCACTGGCCTGCTTTGTAGGTAAAACTGGGCTTATAAAATTGGATTTCCATAGCATCTGTTGTAAAAAGGCTAGGTTATTAAACTTCCAAGACAAAGTTACTCAAACGCATTCACATACCGTAAGGATGTCTGACGACTTTCGTAATCTCTGTAGGTTTCGCTGCGCGAATTTCCCGGTACAGCCGCTCAAAGAGGTAAATGCCCCCGCCCCAGAGCTCCCATCTCCAACCCTCATAGCCAATACAGTGAGTCCAAAACTCCTTCCCGGCAAGTGGTGAAATTGGATCAACTGTATCTCGAACGAAGCAACCTGTAGCATGTGTATAAAGCGCCAACATAAATGGAATAAACAGATGGTGGGTATACCAGAAAGTCTCGAAAGCCTGTTGTCGGATGCGATGATGCGCGGTTGTGTACATTAACAGCATGCAAAGCAGCATGATATGGCCTGTGATTCCACCTGCCTGAGTGTAATGAATCTGAATAGCAGTTTCGGGACGAACTTGAGACTTCTCGACGTTGAAAAAGCTGTAGAATCTGTTAGTCACGTTGCGTCCATCGGGAAAGGTAAAGTTATAAATACATACTTCACGTAATGAGCAGTTGTATGCACAATTGCGAAGAAAAGTAATGAATATGCGACCTGGCGGTGGAACCACTGGGATTCATCTAAAGGAACCCAGCGAATTTTCGGTCGCACCCATCTCAACAGTGTCCGGCACATGGGCAACAGAATCAGGGCTCCATCAATCGAGAGCACCAAACCAGCACCACGAGAAATCCACACTGAAAATCCCAGAGAGTTCAGGGGTGCCAGCCGAGGGTCAGCCGCCTGTTTCCACCTGTTTTAATCGGTCAGAAGAAAGCACCCGTAGAAACCCAGAGTATCGACAGTGTGATTTACTTACCATCCAAAGGCAAACATGCCTATATGCAATCCATGGAAAAAAAAGTAAAAGACAATTTTCGAGCCGCTGAAATTCGATTTCCACCATGCCGAATTCATGGTTGCGAAACGGTTGTGGAATTTCGTATATAAACGACGAGGAATTTATCGTAGGAAATGCAGCAAAATACAAGCTGTTAAGGCTGCAAAAGATAGGAAAAGCCAGGTATTAAGGAGGATTAGCAATAAACAGGAGGAATGACGGCCAGCGATCCCCGAGAAAAGAATAAAGCTCAGGCCGGAGCCAGAACAGTGACGTCCAAGAAAGGAATCCGAGCCTCAACGAAAACGACAACAGGTAGACAAGAAAACCGAACAAAATTCCCCAAAGGAGGGGGAAACGAAGAGAGGAAGATATCTGAGGAAGTCTAACAGTCTTAACGATCACCTCTTGAAGTAGGTCTCGCCTGAATCCAGTGGTACCGAAATATTAAACTATAATATCACGGACCATTATCTCACTTAACGAGCGGCCCCCTCGCCTGGAACCGTTTTGAACAATCCCAGACCGATACGTCTATTCACTCCTGTTTCTCCTGTACCGAGTTGTTCAGACCTTTGTCCAATCCGGCTTGTTGCGCTATCCATGTATCCACACTGAAAATGGGCTTGATACAAGCTGGGTATGTCAATATCTAAAAAATTTCTTTAGCCCCCCCCTCTCCCGCCCATTTCTACCTTTTCCGTTAATCAAATTATGGCGAAAAGGTTAATTGAGTAAGAGATTGCTGTAGCCGATGTCTGATCTCACGCGCTGGTGAAGTTGTAACCGTGCAATGTCGCAAATCGGGGGATGATGGACAGGAATAGTGGCTCGTTGGGGAAAAACTAAGGAGATCGGAATCAGAAATCGAAGGTATTCGACGATAGTGCGGTTTGAAAAGTGTTGGAGATGTAGTCGATAGCGTCGCAGGATGCAATGTGGTTTATGCGCGGTCAAAAAAGATGGTGGATTATGGTTCCCCGAGGTTCTGAAGCACGGATGAGACATCCACAAGCGCCAGAGACCGTGAAAGTCGAGCCAGACGTTCTTTTATTCCGACTCGAGAAACAGAGCCTTGCACCAATCTTTTTAGCTATAACGCGCTATATTATTATTCTGGTCTGTTACCCTTGTGGTTGGCCGTGGTGGTGCAGTTCTCAAGGTGAGATGTCGTTCGTGATGAGGCTCTTTCGTTGAATACCCAAAGCTGGTATCAAATAAATATCGAAGTGTGAAGATTCTGCGAAAACCCACAGCTGTGTCCGGTGCGACAATCGAATCCAGACCTTAACAATGCTCCAACGATATCAGCAAGGAATTCTCTGTGCAGGTAGTGGCCGCCTGTAAACTGCACTATGGAGTCTGGCAGCATAGGATGTTGATCCAAAAACGTTAGAAATATTGCCGTAAATGAGGTGTGTTCATCAACTGAGCAAAAATTAATATGTATTTTCTATGGCCTTTACCAAGTTGGCTTAATATGATGGTGTCGTTAATCCGTAGGTATATCTACGAATGAATGTGAACTATTTTGCCAGCAAGGGCATATCAGTGCAGGACGGCTCTTTGCCCTGCATCGAATGGCTCTCTCGCGATCATATTCTGTTGGAGATGCGCTACTCTTTAGCGAGACCTTTGGGGCCCAGGCAAGCAAATAGCCTGAGGGTTGCCAGTTCTGATGTGTATCCTGCATTCATGACTGGTCCTTCCTTGACACCAAGCCTCGAAATCTTGCTGCCTCCACCAACAGTTTCAGATGCAAACTTCTCAGAGGATGCGGTAAACCTGCCGACATTCTCCCTGGCTCTTGCTATTATTAGCCTTAAGGTGCCAGAGCCAATGTCCGAGAGAAAGCCGACGATGCGCTAGCTTTAAGAAATCCACCCAAGAGGGACGGTCCCTCGTGGGCTGGGAGGGAGTGATGGCGGCAATGCGGAAGGGTCTACCCTTCCTATCCTTTAGAGTGATTGGTACGGAGTACGCTAAACCAATTTCTTTTTACCAAGAGTTGACTTGTGTGCGATAACTAGAGACAAACGTCATCCAACACAATTCTAACCCACAAGACCAATGATTGCTGGCCGAATGAAGCTGGGAGACTAATTACGCCAACTGCGGGGGAGCCCACTGAGCACTGAACAGTCTGAACTTAGTACGAAAGTGCGAAAAGGAATCCAGGGTGCCAAGATGCTGGTTTGAGTTGCTCATGCAGTCTTTAGTCTGGTAGCCCCTGTGAGCTTTCAAAACCGGCCTATCATGAGCATTCTGCAAGCGCTCAATGACATTTGTCCCACTTTGGATTTTGGTAATTCCTGTTACTTGAACCAGTTGACAAGGGAGGGCCGCAACGTCCATCTTGGAACATTTGCGTAGCACCTTCAACAACCCGTCGGAAAAAAAAAACCATCTGAGATGGTTGCTTTGCTTGGTCTATTTTTAGCATTTTCCCCTTGAAGGCCGAATGGCACGGCTTCATTATGCAAGCCACTCATGAGTTTACTGTTCTGGAAATCTCAAAAGGGAGGTGAATAGACACCCCGAGCTCTTGCGGATTGTCTCACAGACAGGGGATTCGATCCAGACGACGCTTTCAAAGGATCACAGAAATAAAATATCTCCAGCTCTCAGTCACAGTATCATCATACATCGGCTCCATTTTACGATGGTAGCCGATGATCGAGAGCACCTAGAGTATGGCCAAGGTGGAGCATGTATTTCGTCATGATGCGCAACCAAAATTGGATGGCAAGCAAAACTCCTGGTGAAATTTTCTCCTCTTGAGCAAGGAGGTCATTTTGCGGTCAGATTGTCGGAGGTTGGCGATGCTTGAGAAAGTTTCTGGCTAAGTTAGGAGATTAAGTTTAAGTGGGCGGGATGAACCAACGAACATGAAAATAAGTGTTGTCAGTCACACTTGGATTAACTTTCCGGAGCTTCTGAAAAAGGCTCTCCTCATGGCTTGTCCTCTCGCTATCGAAATCTTGATCGCTTTGATATCTCACTTCTGCTCATTAAATCACTAGCATCTGACCCCTGGGTTTATGGTCGCTGTGGCTTATTATATCACCGACAACATGGGATTCAATGCCACGAAGCTCAATGAGTTCCAAACCTTGGTCCTTGAATTTACTCCACGTTGATTGGGTCCAAAATTCCACCAAATAGAAGCGGGAGAACTGCACAGCTTTATGCGTGATGATGCATGTCTGGGCGGGCTTCGTGCAGCGATGGTTCATATTATTTTCACCTCTTCCGAGAGCAACAAGGATGCAGCAGTTCCCAAAGTCAGTGCGCACACCCTGGTGGGCCAAGGATCGGCTGGGCCACCCGCTGGCTCTCGTCTGATGCTCAGCCAGGCTAAGAGGCAAGGGGTGACCGCCGGCCTCTTCATTGGTCTTTGCAGGCTCGTGTCTCGTCAGAGTATCACCAGGTATCACAGACCCCTCTCTGCTTCATTATTCGTTCCACCATCAAAGAGCTTTGCCCATAGGATCGCCAATGATGCCTGACCTGTCGCATCCGTTTTCGCAGGCGAATCCTTTGGTCAAGCCTAACTGCGCTAGCCTTCGTGAGGGGAAGCACGAAACGGCCACATATTGGGCGATGATGAGGTCAAACATAAAATCACTTCAAAAGGTACACGTTAGTGGTGTGATTGAATCATTTCAAAGGCGATTTTTCCTACCAGTTACATGAATTAATGTATCTTGATTTCCGAGCTCGCTTCAAGCCCCTCTCGCAAAGCAAGCGCCACGAAAAAACCGTGGGAGCGAATCGCATGGTCGGGGGGTTTTTGAGAGGGGTGTGTCTTCCTGACCCAGCGCTTCCAACGCTCGGCACATATCCGCCCTCATATTCAGCAAACGATCCCGCCCTTTTGAGTGCACATATTCTACATACAGACAAACGTTGACCACGATACATAACAATAACTAATAATAATAATAATTCAAAATCATCATCCATTATTCACTCCTATCCTCAAATAGTAGAAAGCTTTTATGTATGTACCTCCCGTTGCCCTCGATCCCGCCCTTTCATCTCAACCGTAGCAGAACGCTAATATGCACATCCAGACTCTGTAACACCTCTCAAACACTCCCCGTTGGAAAAATACCTATACAATTCCTTCATGCGCATTCGAGACCGTGCAAGTATCGCATAACTATAGGCTTCCCGCAGCCACTGTCGCAACGCAAAACAAACCGAGCACTAGACCGAAAGAAAAGTCAATTCTCCGCTCTGAAAAGCTGCTGTAACTGAAGCAAAACCCCTCGCTGCCGGCTCTGCCGCCAAAGCACAGCAACCAAGTTTCTGGGGGGATTATTATTATTCCTACATTATCCGCCGAAGCGCCCTGTTTACCTCATGTCTCGTCGGTAGTCTTGAGGGAAACAGCATCGCTGAGCGACAGCTATTTTACCTCGATTGATTCTCGTTAGGAAGATTCCGAACCCAGAAGTCTTATATACATCCGTCTTTCGCTGGTCGAAAGGAGTCGCTTTGCAGTTTTTGCCCGGCCCAATTTGTATAAATTTGAAGCCGTTCAAGAAAGTGGAGGGATACACTTCTGATTTTTTGCTTCTGAAACCAGGGAAGCAAATAATTCAAGAAAAAAAAAAGGACAAGACGGAGTAGGACATTCTAAGGATGGGAAAGCTGATCAAGAACCATTGGGCTCGCCTTATCATCCTGACAGCAGCAACACGTAGGTGTTCATCCTGGCTCCGGCAGCCTTGAAAAATTTCATTTTCATCCCATATTCCAGTGCTGATCACGGTTGTTCTTATTATCTAGTCCAATGCGCCGCGGGAGTCCACGGTTTCTTCTGGCCCAAAATATTTTGGGACTTCCTGACAAAGAACCTCGATGGAGCCGTAAAGCCAGTTCCTGTCCTGCAGATTCTCAATGTGTTGTTCGGAATCCTATCTCTAGCCTGGGAATGGCCGTTGAAACCCCTCGCTGGAACTGCGATACATCGCAGCATTGAAATACGATTGTTGGTATTTCCTATCAGTACGCTATGCGCAATATTGCTATATCAGGGAACCAATTCCGCACTTTATTACCTGATTGGAATGATCGTGTATTTTTGGGCATATAGTGAGGGAGAGGTGAGCGATTTCATATCCATAATACTCCCTATTTCAGCTTGCTATCATATGCGTGTTTGCTAACTTGATTGACGCTTTAGGTTGTCTGCCCTGAGCCATGGACATTGCCCAGGAGAGTGAAACCTGGCCAGCCCAAAGTGTAACAAAAAATAATTCACACAAGGAAAAATTGGCACTTTGGTTTATTCGATTGCACCACCCTTGTCGTGGATTTTCGACCTGGATGCCCTTGGATATAAGCTGGCAAGTTAGTGGAAATGATGAAAATTTCGTTCCGTGAAAAGCTTCCCTTCTTGTATATCCCATTTATCCAATTTTAGGCCTATACCCCTTTGCCATACCCGTATATAGATCCTCTTCCGCCCTGCCTCATTGGCATAACGTACATGTGTATTTTTCATGTTTTTTACGTGGTGTATTTTCAAGCATAAATAGCGTTGGATTTAGGTTCTTTGTGTTTTTTTCCACTACTTTTTCAAACTCGAGCCTCCCTTGACTAAATTTTGGTGATCTCGCGGAGTTTCAAGCTGGACATCATCTGGTCTATGTGATGAGGACTATCTAGGGCGGCTTTCCTTGTACAATACAACGATTATGCTCCACATCTCACTCAAAAATTGAAGAGGGGCCAATTATCTGGCCCACTCATTTAGTAATACTTGATGGCGTTGGAGCGACTGAAGAAAAGGAAATGGACCTGTATATAATTTTACCAACAACAGATAGGTCTTCCACTAACAGGACCTTGTAAATGGGTTATAGAAAAATGGACACTTGTATTCAAGAGTGTTCGTCATTCTGCCCAGCGTTCGCTCAAGTCAGCCAGCTCAGCGTGCATCTCTCCATGTCCAGCGACGGCAAGGTCATGAACCAGATATGGAAATAAACAATATGGGAAAGACTGACACTCCCTTAGCATCGCGACCCCCAGTGGTCAGATTAGAATCAGACGCTCCTCTTAGATCCAACAGACATCTTGAGCTTTCCAATCGCATTTCGGGATGAAATTCATGGAATGAATACCACTCTTCAGGAGCGAATTTGTGACTGAGAATGAGGCAGTATCTCAGCAAATCAATGTGCTATTTCCTATGTCCCGGAGCTCTTAGGAATGCTGCGGTTAACAGGATCAGTTCTTCGACGATAGCGGACCCCCAACAAAGGGCCGGTACGTGTGGCCTTCAATTGACATTGAATTGAGAAGAGAGTGCAGAAGTGCTAGTAGAAGCATCAAGCTGGACTCTCCTCATGCTCAATGCGGGGGACCCTATCAGAACCCCGAAGCACATCTTCAAATAAAATGGGCTCCTTCCACTGGCATTCGGCCCTTTGGCGTGTTCGTAAGTTTATTCTCCTAGAGAACCATCGAAATCATGCTCGTTGTGAACCATGATAAAATGCAGCTTATTAGCCTCCTCTATGGGGAAGGGTTCCACATAGTCAATAGACTACGATGAATATGACGTCAAATCCTCATGAAGCACCATCGGTGCTTCGGTCCATTCCCAGCATCATACGAAGAGATTGCAGACCAGGGAAGGCTTGCGGTTCTTACATGGATGATGCAGAATATCCCTAGTGAGGCACTGAAGCATTTCCATCTTACAATCAGTATAGAGATATGCCAGGAAGATAAAGAGTTTGTGCTGAGGGCAACGAAGCTTTGATCCAAGAGATACGCCGACCACTCGTCAGCTCTTGGAGGATAAATGGTTTTGTCAACCTTCAGGTCCAAGATTCCGCTTATAGGACTTGAGCTGAAATCTCTAATTAAGGGCCAAGCCGACTGATACTAGCCAGCATCTGATAGTTATCTGAATAAGGGCGACGAAAACTTCCTTCGCTGAGTTACGTGTTTCGGTTGAGCTGCATCCTCTTCCCATCCCTACCAACACCCTCAAGGGCCTGGCCGATCACAGACCGCGAAATAAACACATCGTTGCTTGGCTGCTCATTTGAGGGCTCGGATAGCAGAGGTGTCTGAGAAATTTCCTTCGTTCCTGGAGGAACCAAGTCTTAAGAGCAAAGAGATCTTTGCTCTACATTGGTGATACTGTCGATAAGAATTTTTATTCAAGGTTTTGTTAGTGATAGGCGACTGAGAGACTGTTCGAGGAACGAACAAAAGTAAGCTCTTTGACGGGTTTGTAAATTCGAGAACTATCAAGCAGTTAGCGGGAGCCTATCCAGCTCTCCAGATACATATTGTGGCGGACGTAAAGCTTGCGAAAACAGAATTTTCTGCCACCCCCTGAAAAGTAGTAGCAAAACACCACAAAAATAACCAAAATATCCACATATCTCTAGAATCATTCAAATATCATCCAATTCATTCAAATACACACCTTTATCATCAAATACACACCTTTATCATCAAATCTGCCAATATGCCCCCCCAGCTCAGTGAATTTACCACCAATGAGATCATACACCTTCTAAACAATGGTTATATGCCTGCTCAGATTGCACGGACCATTGAGTGCCATCTGACCACTGTATATCAAATCCAACAAAATATTCACTGCTTTGAAACTGCTAGAAGTCCTCATTCAACATAGAGTGTAAAGCCAAAGATCACACCAGATATCTTGTCAGATTTGAAGGATTTTTTTGAGACATATCCAACTGCATATCACAATGAGGCTGTCTGCTTTGTGAAGGATGAATTTAATGTTGATATCCACTCTCAATTGATATCTAGATTGTTGAAGAAACTGAATTTGACACAGAAAAAGATGATTAATTATTGCAATTGTCACTTATAGAACCTGCTAATTCATCAGTTCTATTTGATATAGGTTGAACCCATGGCCACTCAATGTGACAAAGAACTTTGAGCTGAATGGCATATTCAAGTTACTCAGTATCAACCTGATCAACTTATATTTTTAGATGAGAGTGCTGCAAATGAATATACTGCAGATCAACAATATGAATGATCAAGTAGAGGATTCTCTTGTCACATTAGAAGGCTCTGTAAACAATTTCACAGATGGTCAATCTTATCTGCAATAAATGTCAATGAATATCTTGATTATGATATATATCAGAGGTTCTATAATACAGAGAGGTTCAATGAGTTTGTACATGTCCAGATACTGCTCAAATGTCAATGAGGTTATCACTACCTAGTGATGAATAATTGCTCTTCTCATCATTCACAAGCACTGTGAGATCTCTGCAGAGAAGCTGACATTGAACTTTTATTCTTATCCTCATATTCTCCTGATTATAATTCTATAGAGGAGTCATTTCACACATTGAAAGAATGGATTAGAAGATATAGATGTCAGTTAGAGAATCAGTTTGATGAAGATTTTGAAGCCTTCTTGCATCATGCAGTTGAGAACTTCATGGAAGAAGAAGATGCAAGAGGATATTTCAGATCTGCTCATATAGAATAGTATTGTAAAATCTAGAAAGATTCAGATTGCAATTCAATTATGATGATATATAATATCTAAGTTTCAAATTCAGAAGTAGAAGCAGTATGAGGTCTGCTGTCATCACTATAAACAGCAGATAAAGACAATTTAATCTCCTTCAACCATGACTGTCAGATAGAACTCTTTAACCCATCTCTTATTATCAAGAATATACCCATTTCAATATTCAACTGAACCATCTGCTTATTTGTCATTGTCTGTATATAATTCAGTTCAAATTCTTCATTCTGAATAATACTCTTTGCAGTTAAAAGAGCTTCTGCTCTTTGAGATCTCTCTGTCATCAATCAGTTGAAGAACTCATCAATAAACAGATCTGCATGTTCATCAAACTGAGGGATTGGACTACTTCAAATAGAAGGCAGGTTTGAATTCAACAGCAGATTTGGATTTGACAGTAGATTTGAATTCAACAGCAGATTTGGATTCAACAGCAGGTTTGAATTTGACAGCAGGTTTGAATTCAACAGCAGATTTGAATTCAATGACAAGTTTGAATTCAGTTCTCCCATGCCTCCCATTCCTTCCATCATATATTTCATCACCATCACATTGATTATCTCACTTGAAGACACAATATTAGATGAAGAAGGAGTTAAGAGAGGGAAGATAACTGCTGACATCTGAGATGTCTGTATAGAAGGGTTAGAAGTAGAGATAGATTCACTTTTTCATTTCTTCTTCTTCTTTCTATCCATTAATCTTTTTGTCATCTTTCTTGACAGATTTTTAACTGTTGTATATCCACATTCAACATCATCTATCCAACTGACAATCTCACTACTCAGAAGTTGAATATAAGTATCATCAAAAACCATCCAACAAGTGCTCTGCTCAAAGTTATGACAATTCATCTTTTGACAACATCAGTAAGCAGTTATCTCACACCCAATCCACAAAGAATCACACTCATTTGACCATCAATTTCAAGTCTTCTTCAGCTGCTGGCTAGTGGCTGTGGATCTTGTACATGTAGGCAGCAGCTTTTTGTCATCAGATATTTCATGAATTTGAGGGGATTTGACAGGATGATAGAGAGAGGATTTGGCAGATGATGAGATTACTTCTTCTTTGACATCTAATGCTCTTTTTGATGTCAATATCTGAGTTGTTAATTATGAATTCAACACTCCAATGAAAGCTGCAGAACTGCATATTACAGAGGTGTTTGAGAATAGAGTTGAGATATCAAGAAGATTAAAAGAGATGGTAATCTCAATGCTAAATCCACTCATCTTCTTCTTATATAACTTCTTCAAAAGAGTGATAATCTCTCTTCAATCTGTCTCCTTCTCAAGGGTGATTTTGATTGAAGATTCACATTTATTTGATGAGATGACTGCTATACAATTTGCAACTTCTATCTCCTTGCAGTTCTGCTTCATAACATACTCTTCAGCTATTCTTTTTGCAGTATATTGAATACAATAGAAGCTGACAGTCATATCATTTATTGTGACATTCCATAACTTGATCTTTATAGACTCCTTTATCCCATTGATAATCACCCATTCATACAGCCTGAATGAGATCTCAGACTCAGAAGTAGATGTTTGCAGAAATTGAGAATCTTCTGACTGTGTCTCCTCCTCCTCCTCCTCCTCCTCCTTCTCATCATCAGTTGGATTCTTGTCATTATTCAGAACATCTGAAACAGATGGTTTGGACAGATGAAGATGCAGAGTAGTTGGAGTCCTTTTACAAGCTTGTGAGGCAGTAGAATGGTGGGTGTTGCAGGGCATATTGGCAGATTTGATGATAAAGGTGCATATTTGATGATAAAGGTGCGTATTTGAATGAATTGGATGATATTTGAATGATTCTAGAGATACATGGATATTTTGGTTATTTTTGCGGTGTTTTGCTACTACTTTTCAGGGGGTGGCAGAAAATTCTGTTTTCGCAAGCTTTACGTCCGCCACAATACAAACAGGCAACTCTCGAGATGGTCTTGGCAGGATTTTAATGTGTACTTAAACTTTGCATTTTTAACCTCATCGCCAATTGGGTTTTCCAGCATGGATGACAAGTTATCTCTTCTCAGATATTCTTACAGTAAATTCTGATCAAAGTTTGAGAGTGTTGGTGAGACAAGAGTGCACACACCGCAATGCCTTCCATTAACGAGGATAATAGACTCGATGGTGGCTGTTCCCTCCCGTCTCCTTCATTTAAGGGGAATCTCAATCGCTTCATCTATGACTCTCCGCCTAATGGGAGCCTCGTCGTGCAGCAGACGCAAAGTGAAGAAGCGGGGCGCTCTCTGAAGCGAAAATTCTCCAACAACGATGTTGTGGAGGTGGATATAGCAGTGTCTCGAGAAGTAACGCGAATCACCCGCTCTGTCTCCCGTGCTGGCATAGGTCTCCTTACGGCCCCGTTGGGGCTCGGGAAAAGTCGATCTGAACCGTCCTCCCCATCCCGTAGGAACCCCAGTCGCCAAACACCAAGGGCCAGTGCCAACTCCAGCAGAGTCTCCCTCACATCCGCCGCTAATTTCCGCTCTCCCGCCCGTCCAATATGCAACCTCCGTGACACCATCCCTCACAACCTCGTCCTCCTCTTCATAGGTGTAAACCCAGGTATCATGACAGGGCAAACGGGCCACGTCTATGCGCATCCTTCAAACCTCTATTGGAAACTACTTCATTCCTCTGGCATAACCGATTACCGCCATCCTCCTTCCGATACGTACCAACTCCCGGAGCTGTATAGCGTCGGCAATACGAACATTGTTGAGAGACCCACCAGGGATGCTAGCCAGCTATCCAGGAAAGAGATGGATGACGGTGTGCCGGTGCTCGAGAGGAAAATCAGAGAGAAGAGGCCAGAGGCTGTTTGTCTTGTTGGCAAGAGTATTTGGGAGGCGGTATGGAGGGTTCGCAGGGGAAGGGCGATCAAGAAAGAGGAGTTCAGGTACGGATGGCAGGATGAGGGGGATAGGATGGGGAGGACGAAGGAGTGGAAGGGGGCTAGGGTATTTGTAGCTACGACGACTAGTGGGTTGGCGGCTGGAATGACGATGGCGGAGAAGCAGGCTGTGTGGAGTGAGCTGGGCGAGTGGGTAAAGAGGCGGAGGGAGGAGAGGGAGAAGGCTGGTATTCCCAAGGTTACGGTTGTGAAGGATGGATAGTAAGTAAAGGGGTTGGGTGGCTCTTGCTTGCTCACTTGGAAACATGTTCTGTGATATGTATTTATAGATATAGTGCAGCCCGTTTGGTAAACACATTTTACAATGACTTTATCAAACGGAGGAGATTCCCCGTTCAACGTCATTTTGGGCTCGTGCCGTGCAAATAGCATACTGTGCCACGTAGCAAATTCAGAAACACCATTAGTTCAATTTCTATTTACACCTCATGTCCCTTGAACTATTTTAACTATTATACATGTCTTCTACCTCCGTTTGCTTCACTATGTCTTCTCCACATTATGATGGTCCCTCATCACTACTACTCAGATCTTCAGGCATATGAATAGGGAGATCCCTAGTGAAATCAAGTTCCCCCCTCCCTTTGCCCCAGTCATTAAACCATTCTTCCAAATCCACGTGAATTCTCAACTCCTTCTCAACAAGTACATTCCACACCTTTCTCAGCTCATCCTGTCCCATCAGCTCCCGTAACCCACGTTCTCGAAATGCAAGCAATACCAACTCCTTCGCCCATGGGCAAGAACGTATCGCGCGGTAAAATACCTCTCTCGCACGCCCCCACTGTGATAGCGTAAGTTCGAAAAGAATGTACAGTTTCCAGGTAGAAGCGCTAGATTGTCCTGATGGACTGGTGACTGCTGATTCGAAAACTGCACGGGCAGAATGGACAGTCGACCCCGATGAGACACCTCGGTGGAGTTCGGTGAAAATAGAAAAGAGATGGGGGATTAGCGTCGAGCTTGTCGAAAAGCAGGTTTGTAAAAATTTGTCGTTTCCGTTACATGTTTTCGGGGTTGTATATTGACGCAGGACGGAGCGGACGCGGTCATCAATCCGGAAACGAGATTCATTCCAAGCAAAGAGACTGAGGAATAAGGTGTTTTGCGGGAAGTGAGATATGCTATCTGTTATTTCCGACCGAAGGAGGACTGGTTTGTATATCCTGCTTGATGTGGCGTGGTGATACAGAAGTTTCGCTTTCGCCTGCAAGAGGAGTTCTCCAAATAATGTGTTTTCTAACCGATGTGCGACAAGGCGGGAATGACCAGTTGCGTAGACATTTATAGCAGCGTCAATGTCGAGGTTCCTAGTCAAATAGACCAACAACCCGAGGCACTCGACAGCGCTAACGAACACGTTAGGCTTCCGCGAGGTGAGGCCATGCTCCTGGGTTTCAGTGAGGTACTGCGCAGAGTGTCAGTAGTTTTCGGAAAATGTTGTTATGGACGCTTACCATCTGAGCCTTGAGGAATTCGGCAGGTCTGATAGATGTAGAGGATTTCGAATCATCGGCTAAGGTGGTTGAATTTATGGTGCCAGTGGGGATCGCGAGTAACAATCGAACTGTCTTGTCATTTTTAAGGTCGGTAAGAATCTCCCAGGCCCAAGTTCGCCATAACAGTATGCTGTCTACTTTATCCTCCTTCTTCAAACTGTCGCTCATCGATAAGGCTGTGGTCCAAACATGCTCTGCCGCTGTTATCCGGCCGCTGCGAATTTCCATCAGAGCATAAGCATTATATAGTCTCAGGCTTGATGAACGTTTCTTAAGAAGGTTCTTCGCATATTTTTTTGCGTCACTGGCATTTGAAATAAATTCAAGCGCAACAGTGAACTCTGCAAGATCATCCCGCTCGGGAAACCGATTCACCAAGTGTCGTAGTGTTCTCCTCACCCACTCGCCGTCAAGAGGGCTGTGACCATTCAAATATGTGATTTTCCAAACTCGAAGCTCCGAGAACCAAGTTCCATTATCAAATAATGTGTCTGAACTGTTTGCAAAGGTGGGTAGAGGGAAGGTGTTCAGTTGGCTGTGAATAGGATCTTGTGGCCCATGAACCACATCTGAGAACCACGTTGGCGACTGGCTATCAAAATCATCGAGCAGATTGTTGCGAACAAATGGATCTCTGCGCCATTGATTTAGAACATCTTCATTCCCAGATGATGCTAGTGGAGGGAGACCACAGAAAATCATGAAAGCGCCAATTAGTAAATCGGGAACATCTGAATATGAAATAAGAAAATCAGTGATATCCGAAGACAATATCACTCGATATGGATCGTCCTCTTCGACATCGTCCGAGGTGCGAGCTGGAAGACGCGAATAGCGCATTTTGCATCGTTCAGATTGCTCCCAGGATTCAAATATTGATTTTTGATCTATTTCCCAACTTGGGCCATTTGATTTGGGATTAGGAGATACATTTTCCCCGCCGCCCCAGCCTTTTGCCCCAATTTCCCCGATCCTCGGTATTTCGCTATCCCAAAATTCACAAAAGGCAGGTAATGCAGCCTTAACATCTCTCGATATATCAAGTGACGCGGGGTGGTAGAAATTGAACTCTAAAGCTGCTTGCCACAGGCCAACGGCATGCTCCACATATCCTGCCTCTCGCATGAAGCAACTTAGGCGGAGCATAAGGTATATGCTGATCACATTGAGTTCTGAGCTGCTTTTGCGCGATGCGTTGAGCTTCAAGCAGTCTATGAAAATTGATCGGCATTGCTCATATGTAAAATTAAAAAAACGAGTTTGTTGAAAGTCCAAATATTTAATCCAAAGATTGATGTAATCCGGGTTCTCTTTTAGAATGCCCTTCCATTTGTTTGAGAGTGTTTTGGTGTCGTATAATGTTGTCGCTTCCTCCATCATACCAAGCAGGAGACGATCCCGGTGAGCTTTAGGAGGCAATTTACTTAGTGCTTTTTCGTACATTGATATTTTGATATCCGCAACACTCCTCTTCTCTGCTGTAGTGAGTCTGCGTTGTCCGTTACTCGTGGCGATTCCAACCAACGAGCCCTGATGCTCAATGAGTTGCAACCAGCTTTCAATGTCATCCGGGCGTTCTGTGACCCTTCTGGATAGTTCGGCATTGCGGCGGCGGGCACTTTCATCATCAGAAGCTATATCTGAGTCTGAAGCTATGACCGCACCTCCGGAAAGTTCCTTAGGTACTTTAGCCTTTCCTTCGATTGATCTGTAATCAATGGTACTGTCCTCGGGCGTTGATTCCCTGGATATCATTTCCCCATGAAAACTCCTACGTTTTCTAGAACCATCGGAAGCTAATGGCAAGAAATCTTTCTGAGCGTCAATAAACGGATTATTCTCTGGATCCGGCCTTACTCGAAATGTTGTCTCTCTTCTAGGTTGCTTCCGGAGAAAGTCTCTATTCCTTTGACTTGGGCTATCATAGCTAGCAGTATTGTGTCTGATTACCACGGTATTTTCATCCTCATTGTTGCGATCAATCGTGTAACTTGGAGGCAATCCAATAACCCTCCCTGAGCCAGAGCGGAAATATTTTGGAATACTGTAGCGATTTAAACTTCCGTACGCCACATTGTATTTATCACCCTTTTTATCTATGATAAAAAAGTCTTGTTCGTCGAGTTTATCTGGCTTGGGTTTTACCCTTCTGCTATCCCGAGAATGCGGTTCACGGTGGCGATCCAGCTCACCACTCCGCGAATGGGAATAACCCCTAAACCGCGAGTGTCTAGATTCGTGTATATACCGTTCATGTTTTCTGGAAGCTCCTCCTTTTTCGTGTTCAGAGCTGACATCCGCGCTTGCTGTGGATGATGGTGGTCGGAAGCTCGCGAACTTCGGGATTGGCTTCTGTTCCTGAAAATGCATAAGATAGATTGTACCCTATACATGGTCCAATACAAATAATATTTAAAAATTTACGCACCTTTGGATCTCCCAAATCCATATCCGAGAATCGCAGATGGGCGCTTCTCTCATCGTCGCTGGGGAGTTGTGGTCAAGATTGCGGCCGCGTGCAATTGCTGTTTTGGTAAGGTTTGCACTCGGGAAAAATTTCCATTTTCGTCAAAAATTTTGCGCCGTCCCCAATAATTTTGCAGAGAGCGTTCATTGAGCCACCGCCAGGGAGATTTCAACGATAGTGAGCAGAAAAGCCTGGGGGTTATAATTGAGTATGTTGCTGGCCATTTGATCCTTGTTCCTCAAAATTTTCGAAATCTTCCGACCCAGCTCACCGCAATGGCCTCCTCGCTCACGGCGCAGCTGTCGCAAATAGCGGCGACCTCGACGCACCAGCTTGATTTGAAAGCCCAAAGGGTTGCTCACTCGAAATCTTTGCTGTTTGAACAGAGGAATGCGGTGTCCCAGAGCTTTGACACCATTTACCAAATATGTTATGAAGGCTTTCAGGAATTATGCGCACTGGATTCACGGTTTGCGAGATTCCGGCGTACGATATTTAACGAACAGAGCAAGACCGAGGATAGGCTTGAAATGAATGCAGAACAAAATAAAGAACTAGATATTGTTTTGGAGGAATTCCTGGCACTTGTTGGTAGCCGCCTTCTACTGCAGCCTGCTATCAAATCGGTTGAGTGGCTTGTTCGTCGTTTTCGGTATGTCTACAATAGTCGAACATCACTCTACTGATAGCGAGTTTTAACCTAACATGAATCCTCAGAGTTCACGAGTACAATACCGATTTTGTCTTACTCACATTCCTCCCATACCACACAACCGACTTATTCAAGGTACTGCTGTCGATTCTGCCTGAAAACCTCCCGCCCACTTTCAAAGTTTTAAACCCCTATAGACGGAGTTTGACCTTGCCACCTCGACATCCAATTGTCCATAGCGCCTCAACGAATAAACTCTTTTTCTCTGCTCTAAATAATTATGTTTTGCAGGTCAGCAAGGCTCAGGCCCATTATCAAGGGCTTCTATCTTTTTGGGCTGGCGTCACCGCAGAAGCAGTAGCTAACATGTTGGACGCCGCGAACTCTGGAAGACGAGAGGTGGAAAAAAGGAATAAGGAAGATGTTTTGCTCCAGATACTTCCGGTGCTACATACCGGATTTGGACTACCAAAAGTCCCTGAACTTGTCATCGGTTGTTACATGCTCTGTGTTGTTATCGCAAATAAAACATTGCTTGAAGATAATGTGTTGGACGGGCTCATGGAGGCTGTCGCTGGAACTTGGACTCAGGAGACTCTCTTGGCAGGGTTGACATGCTTATCAGTCCTGGGGCAACACAAGACTTCACAGGAGCTTCCTCGGAATGTTGTCAAGTCTATCACTCGTTTCGAAAACTCTCTTGACATGATTGCTGAGCTCCGCACACGATACTCTATGACTGGATTACTTCTTGGTTTGATAAATGGATGCACCAAGGACATTAGTAACCAGAAGGATTTGACTTCCTTAAAGTTAGTTGACGACATTATACAGCGCGACATTTTAGAGTCAGATGCTTTAATTCAGGCAATGGTTACTATTCTTCGAGCAGCCAACGATTTGCAAAGGTCCGGCCTTATGATCGAAGAGAGTCGGTCAATCCTCTCAGGAATGATCCAGCACTTTACTGAGTCAGAGTCGTTGGCACCTCTCCTGCAAAGTGCTATTCGGGAAGCAAAAATCGACCTCAATGCACTAGAAATCGGCCTTGAGACGGTTCTTGAAAGCAACCGAGTTCTGGTAGCCATAGACGATGTCAATATGGAAGATTCTGAAGCCACCGTTGAAAAGGAGAACGTGTTTGCTGAGACCCTAGAAGCGATTCCCAAATCTACCAAGCACACTTCTTTTCTTGAAGAACCACATTCGGCCATTTTCAGTCAACTGGCACACGCATTTGTTCTTGCCTCTGGGAACAAGCAAAAGCAATCACAATTTGTTGATTTACCTATTTTAAAACGTGATTCATCTCTGCAGGACACTTTGTATCTCTCATTCTTCCTGCGATTTTGTTCTGGACCATATCCATCTGCAAGCAGAGCATCAGCTATCCAACTTATGACGGACTGTCTTACTGAGAATGCCTCCGCCTGCTTTGATATGCAAGTGACTCTTCCATATATAATATCGGCGCTCTGTGATCCGTCGGAGAGGGTCCGAAGAGAAGCAGCTAGCCTGCTGGCCGCTTTTGAACGTAGTTGCGCAAAAATCAAGAAAGAGGACGAGCACAAGCCCCAGCGTTGCTGGGGATTCGAGACTCTCTACGGGAATAGTGAGCTATCCAAATATCTTCGGTGGCTATCTCCACGAGACGTATACAAATTCGCCCGTCGAGTCTTATTGCCTGCTTTGGAGGAGTGCATACTGGACCCAGCCCAAATCGGAAGCGTGTTGGAGAGTGCACTTCGTGGGAAACCTGCCTCTGGCACGGATGATACTAAATCTCCTGATTCCGAGCTGAAAAAATCGGCTCGACTGGAGATATTTATTTTTTTATGTTCCCACACTATTACCACACCCCTTTACACCGTAAAACTCCGTCTCCTCAAAATTCTCAATCGACTTGGGAAAGTTGGTTCAACTTCCCGAACCGAAGAACTCTATCCCCTTCTCGACCAATGGAAGCTGCTGACCAATGACGATGTATCGAACATCGTGAAGACAGAGCAAGTGGACATCCACGATCTGGAAGAGCAGATTCTTGAAATTGTATCTGCGAAGCGCAAGAACGCAATTGATATTCTCCTGTCATCTGTTACATCATTTAACACCCTAAGGCCGGCTTTTGTACAGGCTGTTTTCAAGCGTCTTAGGGAGATCTGGCCCTCACAGGAAGATGATGGTGAGGCCAGTGCTGCCGATTCATTCCTCCAAATGTCTTTAGGACTCTCTCCTGGAAATGAAGAACTATCCAATCTGTGCAGAGATCTCCTTCGGACCGTTGACCTCTCGGGTCCCATACTAGTCCGCTTCCTTAACAAGATCTCTACTGCTATCGTCGACACGGAACCGCAGGCACCTGCTGCGAAGCGACGGCGGACAAGCCAAAACAATATGGTCGCAATGGGCACAAGAGACCCAAAGGAATTAAGTCAGATTATTGGGAAAATCACGTTTATCCTAGAACTGGTTGACGGGTCAAATCCGGAAAATCATCCTCGTCTCTTCGGCAGTCTGTTCCAAACTCTTGCAGTCTTGCATCACTTGAAACTGCAACTTCAGGCAGAAATGAGCTACCTCCTCAGTCTTGTTCTCGGAATCATGCTTGCTATTGTAAACAAAGCGAAATTGATTCCCAAACATAACTTGGATACCACAGTTATTCGCGCGGACATGATCATTGACTGTATTCGCACATCCCAGAGCCCGCAAGTCCAGAACACCGCGCTATTGCTGGTAGCAGGGTTAGCTACAATATCTCCGGAAATCATCCTTCATAGTGTTATGCCAATATTTACGTTCATGGGGTCAAATGTTTTAAAAAAGGATGATGAATACTCAGCTCTCGTAATCGATCAGGTACATTGTCACTCCTGTCCTTAATTTTTTATCAGAAAGCATCTAACAAAACCATGTTTTAGACAATCGATCAAGTGGTTCCTCCTCTTATACAATCCTTACGCAACCAAAAGCGGGACGTGGTGTCCGGTACATCAGAACTTCTTCTCAGCTTCACTGCTGCATTTGAACATATTCCGTCACACCGTAGATTGAGACTCTTCGAAGCGCTGATTACAAAACTGGGTACCGAAGATTTCCTTTTCGCTGTGTTTGCTATGCTTGCGAATAGATACGGGACAGATCGTGATGTATTAGGGTTGATGACTTCACTTGCAGCGAATACCGGAATAGAGCTACAGCTCAACGTGAGTTACGTAGTTTATTTAGCGCATGTTCCATCATTATTGTGCTAACGTGTACATTGCAGTCATACACCAAGTACCTAAGCCTTGCTCAGGACGCGTTACTTCCCAAACCAAACCTTTCTCGTACTCTTCTTGGAGTTGGTGGCGAGGATGGCCGAGATCCCCCCAGAATTGTGACTGATCTATTGCAAGCGTTGTCTCACCTTCTACAAAGCGCATCTCTGAAATCTCAAATGACGAAGATTTTCAGTTCTGATAATTCCAATGTGGCTCCTATTCACCATCTCTTCTCTCGTATCTTGGAACAATTACTCGCTTTTTCTGACACTGTTCGAGCCAATAAACCAGTTAGCAAAGCCTGCGGCGATGCCTTGGGATCATTGCTGGGGATATTGTCATTGGTTGACTTCATTGATACTATCGAAGTTTTACTTCGACGACCTGATGATGACCTGCGTAGAAGAGTATTGAGACTACTGGAAAGCAGGTTAAACCAGAGCCACGAGAGGGATTCCGCCTCGCAATCCAGAGTTTTGGCATTTTTGCCAACCCTTATCGGCATTCTTGAGGGCTCTCCTGATGTTTTGTTAAAACACGCCGCTGTTGCGTGTATAGACAAAACAGCAGAGAAATACGGAAAGAAGGATCCGGCATCAGTGGTAGCTGCAGCTAAAGCAGTTGCAGGCGAGGGTTGTATTGGTCAACCCGATGACCGCATCCGTGTAATCGGAATGTTATGTCTTGCATCTGTCACAGATGTCGTTGGCGAAGCGATTATCCCTGTCCTCCCTGCGATGTTTTCAAGGGCCTTTGGGCTCCTGAAGGATACCCTGGAGTCCAACAAGAAAAATACACAATTGCATGATGCGATTTATTCCCTTATCTGTGCGCTTATTACGCATGTCCCGTGGATGATATCGGATGACCATCTGAACCATATCCTCCGTTTATCTTTCAAATCAGCAGTTGCAGATCTTCCTGAGGAAGCTGTCGAAAACCGCCATGAGGCATTGAACCTTCTCGCAAGGCGTGTTGATGTTAATGAAATTTTCAAGGCCGTCGACAGTAATTGGTCGTTTGCTTGCTTTGAAGGGCCTCAGGTAAGTTAGCTTCTCCATTCCTCACTCTCCCCATTAGAATTAATTTACTCATAGTCTTGTAGGCTGTTAGCGAGTTGTTGGAGGTTACAAGTCTTTCTATCGAAAAACACCCAAAATCGTCAACTTTAAAAAATGTACCTATCCTGACCAAGCTGCTGGAAAAAGCTCTCGATATTCGTTGTACACAGTTCTCTCAGCCATCCAAGAATAGTTTCGGAGAAGATGATGTTAATGACATTGAAAGCCAAGTCAATGACATGGCGATCAAGATGATTTACAAGCTAAATGACACCGTCTTCCGCCCATTGTTTGTCCGATTAACAGAGTGGGCAACGGGCGGTCTTTCGAAATCCGACGGTTCGGGGAGGTTCTTGAGACTTACCACTTTCTACAAGTTCCTTGGGGCCTTTTTCAATACTCTCAAGGTGAGTACGCCCAACCCCTGGGGTAGGCGTAATCAATGTGGAACTAATGTTCAACCCGATTTTAGTCTATCGTTACTAGTTACTCGAGCTATATCATTGAGAGCACAGTTGAAATCTTGAAAACTGCACGGTGCAATGACAAAGAAACTAGACATTTGTGGTTAGCTGTCATGCAGATGCTTCGCAGCTCATTTGAACATGATCAAGATGGTACGCAAAAAAATGCAAAATAGAACCCTCAGTTCACACAGCTTTTTGATTCATACATTCATAACAATATCACACTAACAAGTGCGTACAGAGTTTTGGCAATCCCCTACCCATCTAGCAGCTATATCTTCCCCCCTAGTCGTGCATCTCTCCCATTCTACCAATCAATTAACCCTCAAACTCATCACCGCCGAAGCCATCCCCACTATTGTTGAACTTGCTGCCGCTGCAGATTCGCCAGACAACCACAAGGAGCTCAACTCTGCCATCATGAGATTCATGCGTCCTGGCGATAGTAGCACAGGTAAAAATGTTGGCGACAACCCGTATACTCGGCTTGCTGCTGTTAAATGTGAATTGAGCCTTACAGAGCGTCTAGGCGAGGAGTGGCTAGCACTACTACCAGAGATGTTGCCGTACATCAGTGAGCTGATGGAGGATGATGATGAAAACGTCGAGAAAGAGGCGAGGAGATGGGTTTTGGCTATTGAGGAGGTTCTGGGGGAGAAGTTGGATGATATGTTGGTATAAAAAGACGGCAGAAAGGTACTTAGATAGATCCCTGATTATTGATTTTCGTGTATTCCTTTTTATTTTGGTCCGATCATTATTGGTCGTGCTGTAATTGTAAAAAGCAATTCATATATATATGTACATATATTTAAATATAGTTAGTTAAGTTAGTTAACTAGCCATCGCTTGACTTGCTTAGTTAACGGAATTTGTCTGTCGCAAAATATCCACATTATGAAACTATTCGCTGATTTTAAGAAAAGGTGAAACAATCCTCCACACGAAAATACGATATAGAAAAACAGCAGATCAGTTTCTCCCAGCCGTAGTTCCTTGACAAATTATCTGAGGGCCAAAATATCCCACGTAAGACCTGTGCTTCACAGAAATCACCCATTTGGGAAGATAAGTCTCCCGAAAAAATTGTCATTGCAGTGTTACCAACTATTTCTCGATATGTTTCGGAAGAGAATCGATACTTATAGTTAGAACAAGATCGACTAAATTGGGGGAGGATTCAAATCGAGACCATCAACCGTTAATTTGAAAGCGTCGTTCCTCGAATAGCTCCCTGCAACATCTAAGTCCAACCTGCCCCTCTCACAGTCCTCAAAATCGACTTCTGCGATTAATATGTGGCTGCAGTCATCATCACCATCGCTATCAGAGACGTGCCAGATTGGCCCTGCTAGAACCTCGCCCATAGGGCCGACTATGCAAGAACCACCTGCAGATAAATATGGATCGGATAACAGCGACAAGGTGGAGGCCGCCCCTTTGTTGGCATCTGATTTACGGTCTGGCCATGTGATTTCGTGCTCGTCTTCCGTTATTATAGATTTCCTACGACATTTCGTAGGATCAGGGACAGACGGGGAATCTGGATGTGATTCGGAAGGGGGAGGTACTGTTGGCCGCGCCGTGGGTGAACGCGTAGAAAATGGGTCGGGATCTTGTCGCGCTACTTCCACTCCATTGATAGCTGCGCTACTGGCATGGTCCTCTAGCCCAGATGGGTGGATTCCACCGTCCGCTTCAGGAAGGACTTCTGCGGTAATAGTTGCAGTCGTGGCTGCGTTCGGATCATTGCATGGCCACACAATCTCATGCGATCCTTCTAGGGTAGTAAGTGAAGGCTGTCTGTGTCGCCGTGTCGATCGACGACTGGTTAACGGTCTGGCTTCGATTGTGTGATGACTCTCAACTTTGGTGCGTTCTTGACACGAGGTGATCCACGAAGGGAGCTGGCTTTTCCGAACACATTGGTTGGCACTGAGTACGACAGTCCTCCCTTCAAATGCCACTGTGCGCATTAACGGCAACCAAGTATCACGCGTGTCTGCAGTTGGGGCAAGATAGAGGTTCACATTCTGAGAATAAAGACTCTGTCGTAGCAGAGGCATGAAATTCTCCCAGCATATGGCTGCTGCAAGAGTAAGTTTCACCCCATTGATCTCGGTGGTAACCGCTTTCAGGGTTGACGGCGATCCTTGTGCCCACACCAGCCGTTCACTGCCAGTGGGCATGACTTTTCTGCGTTTCCCCAGCGTCCCTCGCTTGGGGTCAACGTATACCACAGCACAATACAGACTCCCTCCCGCTCTCTCGATCAAACCAACAATGAGGAGAACTCCCGTCTCCCGTGAAACGCGTTCAATAAACTCCCTGGTGCCGTCACCCCGGTAATTCTTTCCCATCGCAACTGGAAGAGTCCTCTCGATCCATTCATCTCCAGCGCCAGTAGGGGTATCTCCAAGGTCAACTGCAGCGTGGAAGTAGTGTAGATATTGCTCACGGCCAGGTGGGTCGCGACCCCCAACGGCAGAGCCAAAGGTACATGTTCGCGGATAGCCACCCAAATACCCTTCTGGGAAAAGAAGGATGTGGGCTCCGCGGGAAGCAGCAAAGTGAGTAGAGTACTCTAATGCTTGCAGAGTATCAGCCAGGGTGTCGCGAGTGTGCGATTGGGAGACCGCGACGATTAATCTTTGCGGCATGATTACCTACGGGGCCCAGGTTGCTCAGCAGGCAGAGTAGATGGGCGTAGGCATATTTCGAGAACTTCGGAGGGCTGAGGATGCGGCGTTGTCAATTTAGGGTCTCGGCTATTTCCCCGCGTTCTACGAGGATGATGTCATTGTATCCAACCGCCTTATCCTTGGCTGCAGAAAGGATATCAACGACTCTCGGGATGAAACCACGGGAATGCTCACGAAATGGGAAATTCGCGGTTTATTATATACTAATTTTCGAGTTCCCACGAACTCCCCCCATTCATGCCCCATCCTTTGAACTAAATCTTTCTCCTCATGTGGAGAAGTCCTTGTGATTCGAGCGTGCTCTCCAGAGATTTTTAAACATCGCTTTTTAGAGGTTTACGCTACATATTCAATTAGCTACCCTACAAATAACATTTGGAAGTAAAAATAAATGAAAGTGGGCATACATACAGAACTTTCGGCTGATAAAATCGCAATCCGTCGCAGCATACCCACCCTAATCCGCTGACCCCAAACGCTACCATCACATTATGAATATATATATATATAAATATACACATATTGTGTGACGATAGTATCATGGGACATCAATGCCAGGTAGATCGAGAGCGTCTCGCTTTAGGAATGCGCAAGCATAGTCTAGAAGACCTGCGCGATCTCCCTCACGGAACCACATTGTTTCGCACATTAAATCGAGCTTCCTAACAAAGTTGGCCGCGCTATTTGGCTGATGTTTCTCGTCTAGTGCAATGGAGAGTACCTGGATGACGAACACATCCCTCTCCAGAGCCTCCTTGCGAGCCTCTTCATCGGGATCATTTTCCACAACTATCTGGGAATGGATAGCTCGAATGTCATCAACGTAACTGAGACGACATCTGACGCCGTTGTAAAGGCCTCGGTTTAACTCAATTGCAGACTCTGATATAATTTCCTCTAGTTCGTCGTTGAATTGTTTTGAAGCACAAACATTCTGCGAGTATGACCGCCATTCATCTGCTGCAATTTTAAAGCTATCCTGTAACTCTGCAGCTCCATGGATTGTGAACGAAAGGGTGTTCTTGGTCCGAAGCAATAATTCTACGAGCCCTAGTCGCATGTTCGAGCTCCGCGGTCTCCAGAACTTATGCTCCGGGAAACGGACAGAAATGTTAAGACACTTGATGGCGCGAGATCCGAATCTCCGGATTAGATGGCACAGATGGTTATAGCGACCCTCATTGTATGCAAAGAGGATATCTTTACGGACTTCAGCTCTCTCCCCTGCATCCCACATCCGCTCCTCCACTAATTCCGACCTCTGGGTAATTTTCACGTCTGCGACAAGTCTTTGCCTCACTCTTTCGGCCAAAAACCCATTGACGGAAATATTCGGCTGGGAATAACGTCTGTTATCCCCAAGCTGGTATATATGATAGCTATCATATTGCGATACGGTGATAGGTCCTATCTGGAAGTGAATCCACACGTTCTTGTGCAGCACTACATGTAATGCTTCCTCACGAATCTGTCTATTAAGCTGCAGAATCTGAAGACATAGCACTTTGTCCAGAGGCTTGTTTAGATCATCGGAGGCATCCATGCTTGGGTCCACTACGAGTAAGAACGAATAAATCTCGTATCGCAATTCGATTGGTAAGGATAGAAATCCTCTCCGGAGTCGGAAACGTGCTTCGGTAGATTGGGCGAGAGGAGGACCGGTTTCTATGTTAGAGGAGTCGGTTAACGAAAAGGATGATGATAAGAACCTCTGAGATACCAGCATACGCTTTCTAGCGGTGTTGCTTGATGAACTTGGAACTTGCAGAGGCTCCATTCCATATTGTACAACCGGGGTTTCCAGCGGTGTTTGCGGGAGAATCGCCATAGGAAAATATGAAATTCAAGTAGTCTAGAAAACTGCGGAAGCAGTGTACCCATTTTTATTTTATATCATCCGCTAGGCTACCAATGTAAGAGAGCTCGTAATTTTCCAGAGAGAAAGAAAATTCAATGACGACATCAATAACCTACGATGGCAAATGATATGCCAGTGATACACAACAATCACTTTGTTCTTCGGCAGGATGAAACGTCTGCTTCCCGAGCATTGAACGGGTTTGACAGATTGCTGTCAAAGCAAGCATGTGTGTTGTCTTTCTTTGTATGCCACCCAGCCAGACTAAGTTCGTTTCACCCGTGCTGCATTATCCGTTAGTAGTGAAAATGAAAGGGGCGAGGAATACAAAGCACAAAAAAACTAGAAAATATCTCAAACTCACAAAAGGTATCGAAACAAGGCCGTCCTCGCAACTCGGAGCTTTGACGCTCTTTAGAAGCTCAAAGTGAATCATGCGGATCATTGAAAAGGAAAAGTATAAACACTGCAGCAGAACTGGCAACCAAATATGAATATCGCAAGAAATGTTATACTCCCAGGCCCTTTCACTCGGAAGTGCCAGACTGGATGCTGTTGGCTCCAGGGGAAGTCGAGCCGCCGATTTCCCAGCGGCATTATCCAGCTGGTCTTCTGGTTAGCTGGTTGCATGGCCATCTCAGTGACCCTAACTTCATGCTTATAGAGACAAGATGACTTGCTTGCCATGAAATGAAAGTTGTTTAGTGAGGGAGAATTATCCGTGGGGCACGCTATGCACATTATAACATGATCCCCCAAATAAAAGAGTTATACAGCGATGTGGCCATGAGTACTAACTAGTATACTATCCATGTAATAGTATTAACACGCATATCATGCAGTACAACTAACGTCAATGCTGAAGAGAGGCGAAAGAGAGGGACGATAAAACTACTTGAAAACAACATAGGTTGGAAATGAATAGCTAGGGAAGAACGAAACTCCTCGTTCAAGCAGCCCTAGCTAAGCTCCATACGTGGAAACGGAAAAAAGTAAGCGGAAAAATGATAGGTATACGTAGAAAAAGAATAAAATTGTTATATTAATGTAGCAACTGATATATTACGGTCTTAGAATCCTGGAGGAAAAAGTGGACGAGACCGTACTCAAAGATCGTTGGCGGGTAGAGAAAATAAATTTTCTTTCCCTTATTCTCGTCTCAAACAGCCCCATCCATACCAACCCAAATACCCATTGGGTAAGGAAGGGAAAAGTTGGGATGGGGGTGAATCCAGCTCAAGATCAGACGATTGAAGGAAAAACGTAGACAGATCGAGCGAGGAAAGAGACATTCCCTTTGTTTGATTTCTTGTTATTGCAAACAATCTATACACATCAATGCAAATCGAGTAGGGAATTAGAATATGGTCACAGCAACATACGAGGCCATTATTAATTTTTGTTCGTTAATTTTCTGCTAAATTCAAGTATTTTAAGAACATGACTCCGGGTTGCGCCGGCCAAGGAAACAAACAGAGGGATATACCGGGAACATAAAACAACCAACCGTTAAGGCTCGAGGATAGAGCGGCAGGGAGCCGTAGTGTACATTGTGAGCCAAAGATAAGAACATGATTAAAACGCCCCATTTCGACTCCCAGAATCCAATCAGTAAGCAACCTGTGTTCGCATATCCTAAATAACCGTTAGTAAGATTGACATTGCATGAGTCTGGGTGCCAAGATTAATAATAATGAAGACACTTACAGCAATCTTTCGTTCAATTTCCCTTACCGATCGATCCAACTCCCCTGCAATCTGCTGCTTCTTGTCATTTGGAAGCAAGAGATACGTTTCACAGAGATCGCCATCAATAGTACCCTTTGCCGGAGCATAATAACTCCTATATATTAGATGATCTCGTCCAGCAAGTGGTGGATTCTGAGCGGCAAGCTGCATTTCTAGACTTTGGAAGAAATCCACCTCTTCACGACTGATAAATGGTATCAACATTGACACGGTCCCCTGAAGTCCGGTCCACACGAGGATATCTCGCCCGCCTGTGACAAGTTGTGCCTTTTGGATGCTGGTAGGTAAATCCTGAGGATAGAAGTGGGCAACCAGGTTTAGCCTATTCGGGGCACCTTGCAGGTACTGTCGTTCATGAATCAGATGCGCACCTGAGCCATCCTCATCAGCTTCTTCCGACGCCTTTGCAGGACATCGGAGAAGCCACAAGTTCCCGAACTTGTCACCTCCGGCAACAGTTTCATAGTCGACCATTGTGGTGCAAGTGGTCCAGCGAGAAATAACATCGTCGACAAACGGAATGAGGCGGTTTTCTTGATACTTGTAGACGACGTAGGTCAGGCTTTCCTGTACATCGCTGACGATGATTCGACTACCTTGTGTCTGCAAACCCACCACAAGGTGCGGGACAACTGACGCCTGACATTTTCGAAGCATCTGCTTCATTCCCAGGTCGTAAATTCTTAGATCTGTACCTATGCCAGCCAGAAGACGTCCTTGGAAGCCGAGAAGGGCCATCGGAGGTTGCTCAACCTTGGTTTTGTGGATAAATTCTAGCTCCTTGCCCTCTTCCTGGAACCTATAAATATGGATAAAACCGGCTGTGCAGGACCTTGGATTAACAACCATATCCTTCCCAGTTCCCACAACTAGGAACGTTTCGTCATCCTGGCTCGAAAAGGGAACAGCCGCCACACTAACAGCCGCTTCATTTTCTTCGAGTTCGATTTGTGAAATGACGCGTTTTGAATTTATTGGATCAACAATTTGTATGCATGATGCCCAATGCCCAGTCCCACGCGGGTAACCGAACTCTTCCGGTGGTAGAGGTGTCGTATCACCATTGACAGCATCAGAGTCATTGAGAAGTTTGGTTCTTGTACCCGGCGAAAGGATATTGTTTTCTGCTTCAATAACGTAAAATAGAGGATATTCAGGGTGCTTAATGAAATGTCGCGGCGTATACTGGAGAGGTATCGTTTCTTGCAGAAGGTTATTCTCCAGTTTTTCGAGGGAGAAGATCCTATTTGTAAATATGTCAGCGATCCTGTACAATGATATGTGGAAAGACCGAAAGGTAAGACAAAGTTAGGTGATTGTGTTAATTTCAGTAGGAACAATTGGATAATTTAAATAGTTTTATTCCGCATAGTCAATGCTGTGACTTGGGAGGCTGTCTCATCATGAAAACTTCGAATATATTCAAAAGAGGGAGATCACCACGTACCTGAGATTTTGTCCTTGGATGCCAACCATCCCCTCGACGCATTGCTCACTGCTAAAATTCCAGCCCCATTCCAAACCGACATAATCCAGAGGGGTAAGCATAAAGGCTTTGGTTTGTAAATGTGAATAACCGAGCCAAGGGCGTGAACTTAATGCCAGAACGGCCGTCTGCTCTTTCACAGAAACTTGGAAGAGCTTTACAGGTTTTAAACCAAGGAACCTGGTACGCGTATCTGATAGTTCGCCAGTCACTTCATCAAGCACTGTCCGGAGGTATATGCCCGAATACAGACCAATATGTAGATAAAGTGTGGATCCGCCAGATGTGGAATCAGACATGGCCATAATTGATAAAGCTGATGGTGCCGATGTCAGCGCCTGGACAGATTTATTCTCCAGTGTTGACTCTGGATCCAGACTCAAAATACGGACAGTAGAGTCGTCGCAGCCCACAGCGAGGAATGAACTTCTGGCGCGTCCTCTCGGGACCTCTCCCAAGCTAAGACATGTCACTGTGCCAGACATTGCTCGTTTCTCATCGTATTCTGCAAGAGAACCGTCCGTATCCATCTCGAAGTATACAATCTCGCCAGAGCTTAGTGCGATGGCAACTTGTCGCTCGTTTGTTGTTGCCGCAACAATCGATCGATGTTGCGGTGCTGGCCATTCATTAACTCTTCTATCAGCGTGGATATGGCGTATACCCTTCGGGTGAACCTGGATAAGAGAATCTTCTCCTAGCTGCTGCACTGCAAGCGTCGGTGCCGAAGACAGGAACCCGGTATCCGTTACTTCTTCCACGGTTTCGCCAATGCTAAGGACGAGTGTGCCATTAGTGAAAGACAAAATAATATAGGCATCAAATTCGTCTTCGCGTGTCAGTTTAGTAGTCCAGACGGCCGATGGAACGCTTGGAAGTTCCGACTCGACGATTTCAGCAACTTCCAAGCCGTGCTTAAGAGTTCTGAAGCTGCTCCTCGCTCCCGTGCCGCAAATCGTGTAGATTTGAGGAGCGTCGTCATCTGTCAAGTTCGCGATTTTGCAATCCATCAGCGGGTTCAATGAATCAATACTCTCGACGAGATTGACATTTTCATAAGGTCGCGGACGAAAGTATGCAGGCGGAAGAGGTTCTGAAAGGTCTGCAGAGTACGCATCACTGGTAAACTCGATTTCATCATCGTCATCTCCAAGCTTTTCAAATTGATAGAAATGGTGATTTCCCGTTTCACTTGCGACGAACAGGAAGCCGCTCTTTAAAATGCATAAGCTGGAAGCAATTGGCACAGTGTCGAAGTACTTTAGCTTCAATCTGCTAACCTCTCCGGTAATCTGGCCGTTGTCATCCTCCACCATATCAAGGGTAACCTTAAAAAGATCGCCATCTTCGGTCTGTAACAAAAAGAAAAATGCGCCACGCATTTTATGCATAACGCCAGCTGTAATGTAGCGCTTTCTCTCTGGATTTTCCGTGGGTCCGCTGCGACGCGGGATAGGTACGCGAAATGCATCTTGATTCGAGTGACGGTAAGTGATATTGTCCTCTGCACATACAAGACAGCCACTTGGACCATCTGCACCACCAGGAACCTGAAAAAGCATCGATGCGGAGCGATCGACCGGGTCCGACCATTTCCTAACTACATGATTCAATCCTAAGTCGAGTTCGTAGTAAACCAAATGCTTTTCCAGCTCTTCGTAGGCCTGACCTGTGGGATCTTGGTCGGCTTCTGTGTATTCAACCTCCAGGGCCGCAAATATCGGATTGTCATACCCAACATCTAAAGCTGTCAGGGCAAAAACCAGGGTTTGGGGTTTATGAGCCTCCAGCGGCGAGGATATCGTTAACTCCGCCTGAGTATTTCTGTTGAGAACATAGACCAGTTTATTCTTCTCCACCGAAGCAATTAAGCATGCTCTGCCTTTCGGATCGACTGCTAAATACTGGCCAGGAATAACGCGTCGAATTCCCGATTTCCCGAAGGTCTCGAGATGGATTCTATTAAACCGGTTCTGGGATGGAACATATTCGATTATGGTGATCCGTCCTGAATCAGATCCAATAATGATGTAATCTAATAGGATATACTCAGCATAGCTCAATCAAAGTTGCCAGCGAAATGGGGGGTAGGCTTCAGCGGTGCGGCGTGGAAGTGTGCGCAACAACAGGAGCTTGCGCTGCCCCAAGAGCTTGACGAATCACTAAAGTGGCCTTGATAAAATGGGTTGGTCAAAAACATACCTTTACTGCTGCCAGCTAGTCTGAAGGCCGCCAAGGCCCTGATAATACCAAAAACATCTTGAGAGAAGAGGGTTCTGATTTTTCCGTGTGTTGGGTCTGGGCGATGGATTGTGAGCTTCGAACCAGACGCAGTGACAATCTGCTGTTCCTTTGTCCCCGCAAACTGGCCCAAAATTGCTTGAGTAATTGCTGTAGGTGGCTGAATCGTCAGCGAGTACATGAACAACGACGAAGTGGTCGCCATTTTGAGACAATATTGGGTGTTGAGGAGGCTGAGGCCAGAGGAGAACAGACAGATGGCACGGGGTTACAAAGGCGTCAATTGCATTGTCATAAGTAAAGTTGTGACCTGACGCGCTGCCAAGGCAGTCCCTCGCCACTGATATAGGTGAAACGAAGTAGCGAACAAGGGGCGTGGAGGTTAATCACGCAAGAAAATTAACATCTGGCGCGCGGAGGTTTGGTTGAGGTTGAAATTGACAGGTTTTTTTGTCAGTTTCGGTGTTGTTCCATGCGGCTCTAGTGGCCGCAGGCGAGCTCCCTTTCCGCACTAGCGCCTAATCCGTCCGCTGCTGCATCCAGTCTTCTTCCCAACTACCGCATCGAACATGGCGACGGCGGCTTCAGCATCTCATTCACAGCCGCTTCAGTGACAGATTTAGCCGACATTGCCTCTGCCAACTCTCCACGTCTCTTTGTATGTCATATGACATCTTGATTTCGTCCTCTAGTTGGGTAGTATAGCGTTGTTCATCCTTCAGCTCCTCCCTCCTCTTCCCCTCACTGCTTACTTGGCCCTGTTACCATGGCGGAGGATAGTTCTCCGGGGGAGCAATCGCCCATCACCTTCCACGTCAAATCTTCAAATGATGTCAAATACACTCTGACGCTGGATCCGTCGACTACTATAGCTGATCTCAAAGCAAAATTAGCTGGTTCGGACTATGCAGATGTTCCAGCAGAACGACAACGCTTGATCTATTCTGGTCGGGTGTTGAAAGATGGTGATACGCTAGCTACTCATAATGTTAAGGATGGCCATTCAATTCACCTTGTCAAGAGTGCCATTAGCAATCAGCGCCCAGCTCCTCCATCCCAGGGCTCCAGTACCACTGCGGGCGACCGAACCCGAACCTCGGGCCTCCCCAACGTACCAACCAACATCGCGGCTGGAACGGGAAATAATCCACTAGCAGGACTCACAGGGGCAAGATATGCTGGATTTGCGCAGTTACCAGGCGCGGGTATGTTTGGACCTGATGGTGGTGTAAGTGATAATAATCCCCTCCCCCCTCTTCATTACCAGCTTTTTTTTTTTTTTTTTTTTTTTTGAAAACCAATCCTGAGATCTCGCATAGATGGGGCCCCCTCCAGATTCGGAAGAAATTATTAGAATGCTCGAAAACCCGCAATTTCAGTCTAGTATGAATGAAGCCTTACAAAACCCTCAACTTATTGATATGATGATTCAACAAAATCCGATGCTGCTGGAAATGGGGCCTGGGGTTCGCCAAATGATGCAGTCTCCATTATTCAGACGAATGTTGACTGATCCAAATGTGATCCGCCAAATGACTCAAATGCAAAGGGCTATGGGTATGGGCGGAGGTGGAGGAGCTGGCGGTGGCAGCGCATTTCCCGCCCCAGGTGTAACAAACACAACCCCCGAGGAGAGCCGTGGTACTCATGATAATCAAAACCCATCTTCTAATACCGCCAACGATACTGCAAATATGTTCAACTTGTTTGGTATGCCAGGAGCCCAAGGTGGTGCTGGTGGTGGAAATCCATTCGCCGCTCTCTTTGGTGCCACTCCACCATCTGGCGCAACTTTACCCACACAAACACCTACAGGTGATAACAATGCAGCTAATACGGGAACTGCTCCACAGCCAAACCCATACGCATTCCTACTTAGTCCTGCTTACCTCGGCCAACCTCAAACCAACGCGAACAACCAAAACCAGCAGCAGCAACCCCAAAACCCCTCTAACCCCTTCGCAGCACTACAAGACAACCCATTCATCCAAGACCCCAATTTATTCACTCAGATGTTACAAACTCTAAATGGCGGTGGCCAAAACCCACCCTCTTCCAACATAGACCCAGCCAACAATCCGCTTGCAACTTTGTTCGGAGGTGGAGGTGCTGGCAGCCCAGCACCCCAGGATACCCGGCCGCCAGAAGAAAGATATGCAGAACAACTGAGACAACTAAATGATATGGGCTTTTATGAATTCGAGCGGAATATTGAGGCTCTGAGACGGACGGGCGGGAGTGTGCAAGGCGCGGTTGAATATTTACTCAACCATCCATGAGCATCCATTTTCATTTGTCTTTTTATGTACCTTGTCTTTACCCCCAGTGAATTGATAACTTCGGGGTCTATTTCTTCTTTCGCAGCTTTTGTGCATTTTTGTTTCTGTTGCGCGCAAAGAATGTTGATGATGCCAACACCCTCTAGTTGAAGAGAAAATAAAAACTTTTCTACTTTTTATCTATTTTATTTATGCTCCATCTCCCTTGGGAGTATGCTACAGTGATGCGATGTTACTACTTCCATTTTTCCTTTTGCCTGGCTTTTCCGTGTTCTATCTATCTTGGATTTCTTCACCCCGCTCTTGTATTAATCAGCCCTGACTTATGGCACCTGCTGTAGTTGGCATGCAAGCTCTCCTCTATTATCCTGTTTCTTGTTTTTGTAAATCAGATTGGCCATGGATTTCCTTAATTTTTTTTTTAACACTACGCGTCCTTATGTGCCCAAGCCCATTCCACCCTGGGCCTCCTGGGTCATGGCTCTCTCCCCTACAGCGATGTGATTGGAGGAAGAAGCGGTTATCGATGAAACAGAAAAAATAAAAGGATTTAATAAAGGTCATAAATAAAAAGTAAATTAAAAAGATAAACGGGAAAAATAAGACCCAGGCCCTCAAAATACAGCATTGTTCTCTCCTCGGGCTTTAGAACAAAGCGGCAAAAAAGCACCATATATAAACGTAGCGTGGAGTCCCTTTCACAAGCTATCCAACATAACTAGTGGTTATATGAAGGTGGATTTGCCTGTGTTCGAACATGTGTTCCTATGGTGTTCAGCCAAGGCTCCTGAATAACCCATACATGTTCCATACAGTGAGCTATCTTCTTTGATCATATAAAAGAGATAACTTTTCTGTAATATTATATACAATGACTGTATCAGTCCCTCTCTAAATATGTATTTAATAATTATTATTCTACTACTGTATTCTTCTCTCTCTGCTCTTGTATTGATTTCTATTTTTAACTATTCTTGTTCTTACTCATCTACTTTGAAACCCTTGCATCTTCATATAAGTGAGAAAGACTGATAATAATCTCTGCTGCTGATACTGCTGTTAAAGCAGCTGCTGTACAGAAGCAGCTACAGTATGATTTTATTATAGAGATGACAGCACAGAGAGAGAATGCACTGAGAATCAGCAGATAAAGCAGATCAAAGAATATACAGATAGTATATACAGAGAAGCAGAATGAATGAATGATAATATATAGATTTATTTTATTTCTATTTCTTCTTTATTTCTGTGTATGAAAAGAGATGAAATTTAATAGACTAATTTCTCACTGCTGCTCAATCTTCACTATTTATACAATAGAAATAATATAATAAAAAGAAGTTTTCAGATAATCAGATTGTCTCTGAGCAGAAGACAATCTGATTCTTTAATAAAAGAGTTTTCAATTATTCACTCAGAGAAGATCATCTCAAAAGAAAGTATACAAATGCTGAGAAAGAAGAGATTGTGTAGATAATAGAAGAGAGTCTGATTAAACAGTATCAAGCAACTTTTATTGATCTGTATTATACACAGTAGAGTAGACAGAAGAATTCTTATTCTCATTCAGTTAATCAGATTTTAAATAATATATTAAAGATTTACAGATCTATAAAGTATGTACAGAGATATACAGAGTTTATAAACAGAGATACAGACACTCTGATGAACAGCTATACTGAGTTGAATATAATAAACTTTATATATCAGTGCTGAAAGAGATGGCAGAGAAATGAAAGATATATAATTGAGTTTCTTCTTTATACAGCAGCTGACTTTCTTATAAATTATTATATACTGCTGAGAGAGCAGTTTAGATAAAAGATATAGTTGACTGATCTGTTTATAATTGAGCTGTTAAATAAAAAATCAACACTCTACTGATCTCTTATTCAGATTATAAATAATAGTAAGATAAATCAGAACAACAGACTTGAATATTCAACTATTATACAGTATAAGAATTATATTCTTTATTTAATATCACAGATTGTATTCTATCTGTTCTATAGATGAAATATTGTACAGAAGTCTCTGCCTCAGTTTCACTATTATCAGCTCTAATATAATATTCACTTATTTAAGAGTGAGAATTTATACAAGCAGATCTTCTACAGAACTCATCTCAAGTAAATAAACAAGCTCTTTATATACACAGATATATCAGAGATAACAAAGAAGATTTATATCAGACAATTCACAGATACACAGAAGACAGAGTTTAATGAAATAAATAAGAGCAGTATTTACAGAGTTGAGTGATGAAATAATGACTTTTTAATCAGCTGCTATCTCAGTCAGATCAATCAGAAGTTCATACAGAGAATTACAGAGTTCAATTCTAGTTTATTAAATAATTACTATCTTTCATAAACTATAATTACTTCATCAGAGCTGTTGAAGAAATTTCTCTGATTATAAATAAATAAATGATTTATCTAATTTCATTCTGAAAACAGATTCTCTCATATCACTTCTTCTGAGATCTCTGATGTGAGTCTGAAACTGCTTGATAGTGAAAGTTTATTTGACTCAGATAATCTTACAGCTCAGAGGTTTTTGCAGCTGTTAGATTATTTTTATATAATAATATTACAGAACTCTGCTCTTCTTCAGAGAGAATTTTCAACTCATTCACTGTGAATCAACTCAGTATTTCAGTATGCAGAGTATAAACAGTTTACAGATGCTGTATAGACTGCAGAGTCAGTTCTTATTTCTTTATAGAAAATAATGTTTCAACAATCAGTGTCACAGATTTTCAAGAGTCTGAGCACTGTACAAAGACAGATTAATGTAATAATAGATCAGATAAAAATCAGAGATGTATAAATGAAGAAGAAGATTGATAGAATTCAGTATAAAATTGATATAATAACAACTGAATTCTGAATCTTTCAGTCTGTCTCTATTTCTGTCTGTTAGACTGGCCGGTGGGACCATGAATTTCACATTTGGTTTGGTTTGGTTTGGTCCCAGTCCATTTCTTGGCATTATTTTAGTGGGACCAGGATCAGAATGGGAGTGTAAAGTGACTAGAATTATCAAAACATGAGTGAAATGGGACTAAAAAATCTTGATATTCCATGTAAAGTGACTGACTATCAAAATCAGAACATGATCTGGGACTGATCATGATTTTGACTCAAGTTTGGTCCCATTCTGATGATTATATAATACATCAATCTGATGATATGATTGGTGGAGATATTACCCCTATCTTGCTTAGTGCTCAATGCCCTGATGGCTCGCTATTAGATCCCCTATCTACCACTGCCAATCTACCTACCACTGCTAATCTATGCCGCTGCCAACCTACCTATCGCTGCTAATCTATCGCTGCTGCCAACCTACCTACTGCTGCCAACCTACCTATCGCTGCCAACCTATCTACCACTGCCAATCTACCTACCGCTGCCAACCTACCTACCACTGCTAATCTATCACTGCTAATCTATCGCTGCTAATCTATTGCTGCTAATCTATCTATCACTGCTAATCTATTGCTGCCAACCTACCTACCGCTGCCAACCTATCTACCACTGCCAATCTACCTACCGCTGCCAACCTACCTACCACTGCTAATCTATCACTGCTAATCTATCGCTGCCAACCTACCTACCGCTGCCAACCTACCTACCGCTGCCAACCTACCTACCACTGCTAATCTATCACTGCTAATCTATCGCTGCCAACCTATATAGGGTAAATCATGGTCCCATTTGGTCCCATTTTGTAAAATGGGACCAAATGGGACTGGGACCACTAATTTATTAGTAAAACATGATCTGGGACTAGATTTATAATATAAACAGTGTAAAGTGACTAATTTACTAAACACTATATGGGACCAGGACTAAGATATCTAATAATGGGACTGAGGAAAAATTTGGTCCCAGTCCCATGCATGGTCACACGGCCAGTCTACTGTCTGTATATAGAAAAATATTATTAAAATTTTCTTCATCTTTGTATCTGTATCTTTATTCTTCTCTTTATCAACTGCTGCTGCTGCTGTCATCACTTCTGCTACAGTATTATCAATTAAGAATAATATTTGAATATATCAGCTTTTTCATACAATTCAATCAATCAATAATCTCTGAAAGAAATAGAAACAGAGATTGAATGAACAGTTCTCTATATAGTATCTGAAGTTATTATACAGATCTAGCTGAAGAAAGAAGAATAGTAAGTATATATTTTTTTTTCAGCAAAAGATGATCATCAATGAGATACTCAGTTACTATCATACAATGAAATTAAAATCTATTCTAGAGATTGTGGAGAAGCTTGAGTTGATGTATATATAATTAAGAATGAGTCTGAACAAACTCTTTATCTTTCTCAAAAGAGCAAGAAGATAATCTGTGTATATTAACTATACTATATTATATATCTTTTAATCTTGAGTATTTATTTATTTATACATGCAGACTGTCTCAGCAGAATTCACAAAAGTGAGTATTCTCTCTTTCTCTCTTTTCTCTTTTATATACAAGACATTTCCACTTTTCTTTTTCATTTACAATAATAATAACAATAAGTTGATTATAAAATCCTTTCTTTCTCTGTCTTCTCTCTCAACTTCTTTTCTCTTTCTCTCTTCAGCTTCTTCATCATTATTCATCAGTATATACAATTTCTTTTATATCAGAATTCATTATTCTTTTGTTGAAATTTATCAAGATCACTCATTCACTGTTCACTCTGTCTTTTTCTCACTTTATACACTGTATGAGATGTTTATTTCATTATATCAAAAAAGAAGAACACTGACAGAGACTTGTATATATAGTTAGAGAAGATTTTTAATTTTTTTTTTTTATAAAAAAGAAGATCAGCTCTTTTCTATTTTTCAACAGTATTCTCTCTCTTTCTTCTCTTTGTAAATAATATAAATATTTCTCTGCTTCTCTATCATATAGTATAGAAAGCTGATTATAATATAAAAGCTTTTATTTCATACAATTCTGTCATTATTCAGCAGAATCTGATTTAGACTGAATTGATTGATTTATATTATTCAGCTGCTGAATATCAAAATGAATGACAGAAATAATCAGAGTATAATATAATATATATCAGTAATTCTCAGCTGAGTATATTTTGTTATAGTTTTCAATCTTATACTCTGCTTGCTATCTCTGACTTTGATATATTATATATTCATATATATATCAGAGCTGATCAAGTGTTGTCTCATCATTCATCATACATCAATACCATTCTGATTCAATCTTATAATAGAACTCTTATCACAGACTGTATACAGTGTTGTATATTTTCTGAATTTAAACTATTTTCATTGTGCTGCTGTGTGTACAGTCACTTTGAAGAAGTATATATCAACTGTAAATAATATAATCATGCAGTGTACTGCTCTCTCCACAGCTCTGCAGATCAGTCTGATATATATAATGATTTTTATAATAGACAGTTATCACAGCTACAAGCATCAGCAGCAGATGATGTGAATTATAATACTCAGTCTGATGCACAGAATAATCTCATTTTTATTGAATAGAATATATATAAAGCTTTTATTTTTCTGTTCTGTTCTGTTCTATTCTCTCTCTTTGATCTTCATTTCTTCATTATTATTATAGATGTATATATATTATTATTATAGAGTTAGATCTAGTTGTATAAACTGTGTATGATATTCAGACAGTTGATTTATACTTCTATACAGTGTTTGAGATCAGTAGCTCTTTAGTAGAAATGAAATCAAGTAGATTATTTAACTAGTAATTATATAACTTTCTGTGTACAAAGTCACATATATCTGAATTTAATAGTATTTCTCTTACTAAATACAAGTATTCTGTATATATGAACATGAAATTGAACACACACCAGCAATAACCAGGTTATATACAGTGGCATTGATGGCTGAGTGACTGCGCCTCCGCATATAACCTGGTTATTGTGAGGGTCAGGTTTGAACATGCTGTAACCCGACCCACCTATAACTACCACTTATGGGGACACAGGCGCAACGCGGAGTCCCATCAGGCCAATCAAGCCCAAAGCGGAAAAGAGCAAACGACCCGCTTCCAACGGAACCCTGTCGATGTGTCCGGTGGAATAGAAGGTGCTAGCAGCCACGATATCAAGGATATCCGATACAACGCCCACAGTGAGAACATTTCGTTGTTGTCGTTCATATTTTTTCTAAGGCTATGCGAAGTATATGCAGGTCAGAAACTGACAGCCTACACCTCACTAGCCGAGTTAGTTGTACTGTACAACTATATTCTCAATCTACTAAACTGAAGTGAGAGATATTTATATTTATATAATAGCTCTAGTATCAGAAATATGAGCTTCTTTTAATACCTTTAATAGCTAAAAGAATACCTCTCTTCTAATTAGAAGCATACTATAAATATCTTTTGTTGTTGACATTGAGATAGAGATGCATCTTAAAGTGGAGAAGTGTCCGAAAGTCAAATCACAGACTAGCCGGGCCTTACCCAATTTGGCAACTTCGGAACCACCTTAAGAACAGTCCGCCATCTGGTCGATATCATGCCGCTATTGCTTCTGCAGTGCATTGCCCTCAATATCGCGTTCGTGACAACCGTTCGGCTTGCTCTCGATAACCTGCTGGTTTTCTTCGCTGGTTGATGACTTGCCTCGACGCCCGCTTGGCGAGCTCCATTTCTAGCCGATAGCATTGCTACTTGGCTCTAGAACATCATTCGGGACATTTATCCTCTGCGCATCTCCCAGTACCTCCTAGGGCACTCTGTGCCAATTACGCTCATTTACCACGCTGCATTTCCCCGCATCGGACGTTGGGCAGGGAGGTTGCCTTGCGGGAAAACTGACGCTTGTGCCGCTTGCTGCGTATAGTTACCCTTCGGCCGCTCATAATAGACAACCAGTTGCTTCACGCTTATGAAATCGCTTTAGCATTCCAACTGGTTGCGAAAAGACACAGCTACGTCCAACACTATGGCTCACCGTGCCCAGATGCGAGGCCGGTCCCTGGCTTATATGTTATGCGCATGGCTAGGTCTGACATGTAGTGCTGGAGCTTTCTACTTACCTGGTAGGTGATTCTGAGAAGCTCAGATCCTACGTGACATACGTTAACGAATACGGACAATCGGGCTTTCTAGGGTACTCCATCAAGAGTTATCGTGACAACGAAGCTATCCCGGTATTCGTGAATAAGATCTTTTCAGACAGTACCCAGTTGCAATACGCATACTTTGAACTTCCTTTCGTGTGCCCTCCGACCGGAAAGAAACATGGCTCTCCTTTTAGGAGTGGGCACAGCATATCGCTCAACCTGGGTGAGGTGCTCCGAGGGGACAGGGTCATGGCATCTGACTTCGATGTTGTCATGGGGAAGGATGTTGAATGCCAATTCCTTTGTAACCGCCCGATCGACCGACAAGCTGTCAAACGGGCCAAGGAATTGATTATGGATGGATATGTTGCGGAATGGATTATGGACAATCTTCCGGGAGCTACGAGTTTCATAACCGTAGACCGTTCGCAAAAGTACTATGCAACAGGCTTTAAGCTGGGATACCTAGATTTCTCCCCCATGGACGGCAAACCCACATACTATATACACAATCATTTCACCTTTGTCATCCGCTGGCGCAAGGCACCAGGTAAAGCTGGCCAACGAGGTGAGAAGGTGATTGTAGGGTTTGAGATTCATGCGAAGAGCATTGATGCGAGTGATAGGCGTGCAGATGGCTGTCCTAGACAAACACACATCGAACATGATGGATTGGCTTTACACATTCCCTCGAATAACACGAGATTGGCGCACCAATACACTGACTCGTCTTACATCCCAGAACATGACGTGGATGTAGATGACGGAGCGACACTTCCAATTCCATATACATACTCTGTGTACTTCCGTAAAGAAGACAAGGTTGAGTGGTGGAACCGGTGGGATTTATACTTCAATAACCAGCGAGAAGGAACTAAAACTCACTGGCTAGCAATCTTAAATTCCTTGGTGATATCCGGAATGCTGGGTGTGACGGTCTTTGTGATATGGGGCAAGACAGTCCTGGGTGATGTGAAGGGTCATGGAGACGGCGCGATGGAGGAGGGAAAGATTAGACCAAAACGTCGCAAATCGAAGAGTGGTTCTAGAACTCCGAAATTAGGTGAAAATATCTCGAATGGCCTTCTCGATAAGAGCTTGGAAGAGGATGAACTTGACACCGACGATGAGCTCGAGGATGTTGCAGGATGGAAACTTCTTCATGGGGACGTATTTCGCACTCCTGGATATAGCGGGCTGCTTTCGCCCCTCGTTGGCTCAGGGATGCAATTACTTTTCATGGCAGCTGGTCTCCTTCTCCTGAGCTGCCTTGGAATTCTTAACCCAAGCTTCCGCGGTGGATTTCTTTCTGTCGGAATTGGCCTTTTTGTTTTTGCCGGCGTATTCTCTGGCTATTTCTCTGGAAGGCTCTACAGGACATTTGGCGGCCATAACTGGCGCAAGAACGCGATGATCGTAAGTTCCCCTGCGCGTCTTTCTCTCTTTTGGAGATTTAAATGTGTAAGAATAGATACTAACTCCCTGCATCAGACCTCCCTTCTGTTCCCTGGGCTGTTATTTTGTTTAGTGTTTTTTCTGAACCTCTTTGTCTGGGCTCAAGCGTCCAGCACCGCGCTACCGTTCGGCACACTTGTTGGCTTGCTTGCTCTTTGGCTTCTTATCCAAGTTCCCCTTGTCTATCTCGGCAGCTGGTTTGGATATATGCGGACCAAGCCTTGGGAACACCCGACGCGTACAAACGCCATCGCGCGCCAAATACCGCCCCAATCATGGTATTTGAGGACTGTACACGGAACACTTCTTACCGGGCTCGTTCCATTCACTGTTCTCTTTGTTGAGTTACTTTTCGTCTTCAGAAACCTGCTTCAGGACAAAAGCGGACACTACTATGTCTTTGGATACCTAAGTATTGTCTGCACAATCCTAATCGTTACTGTAGCTGAGGTCACGATCATCGCGACATATTGCCAGTTAAACAGCGAAGTAAGTTTTCTTTAGCCCTTCCGTGAACAACCCTTTACTTCCTAACTCCCCTCTATCCTTCCAACGTAAACTAACGCCTTCGTGAATCATCAGAACCACCGCTGGTGGTGGCAAAGCTTCTTCACGGGCGGAAGCAGCGCCTTTTGGGTCTTTTTATACTGCATATGGTACTACTATGCCAAGTTACACGTGCGCGGCTTTGTTTCGAGCCTATTATTCTTCAGCTATAGCTTCCTCTGCTGTGCGGTGTATGGTCTATTAACTGGAACTGTTGGATTCTTGACTGCTTATGCTTTTATTCGCCGTATATACAGGTATGGCTGTCCAAACATAATCACAATCTTTTTCAACAATCCCAAAATAGTCATACCTTTTTCCCCCTCTCAATGCTAACATAATTCGTCTCATAGCTCAGTAAAAGTAGACTAACGAGCCGAACGAACCGACATTGACCCTTCGTTTTTCAACATATATGTCACACAGCTCTTTACTCCTATTCTAGCTTGTCTACTCGACTCACTTATTGAAAAGCTATTTCCCTTATAAATCATAAAAGCGATAAACCAGTCTCTAATTGACGACGCTCTCCACATTCCAGTTCCCGTCGTCTATATATGATGATGAAGCTATTGACGATACCAGAATTCTCCAGACTTTTCTTTCACCTTTGGCCCTTCGTTTTCTTTGTATTTATTTGCGTCAATTTTTGTTTCATTTCCGCTTTGCTTCTAACATTATTCCCTAATTAGCCATTGGTCTTTCATTATTGATCGAAATGCGTTGTAGCGCCGCTGATGAATGTTCTAAATGAATGTATTGATTGTTTCGATTCCTCTCTTCTTCGTTTCTTTTCTGGGGCTTGTACTTTTGACATAAATATATATTGCTTTGACCTTCCCACTTATATTCCTAGTTTCTATCATTTTTAATTTCATACGACTTCCCGGTGTCATTGGATTCCTTTGTGATTCATTGACTTCGCATCCGGAATCGAGGGTAAATGTGGCAAGGGCAATCGAATCCTAAATCCCCAATTGCAGCTAGTTAGTGCATTTAATAAAAGATAGGTTAAAGAATTAAGAGTGCGATAGTTATCTGGTTCACTCTTGCTGAACAAACATCAACTTTCACTATTCTCTAGACAGAAGCAATGGAAAAAGTTCTCAAATTCTGGAAACATCAGCCTTATCACTTCGCAGAATATGATATCAAATCTGAGCTTCCGCATTTTTCTCTCTTAAATGCCTTATTATACAATTTCTTTTTGGATGATTTCCTTGTGGAGATGCCTGTTCAATCAGATATACACCGTTAGGAGGTTCAAATACAAGGAAAGGAGTGTTTTAGGATTCTCAAGGTTGGAAGTTTTGAGACATTTGAACTGCATTGTATTGTACATTATAAAACGCTCTCATGAAAGGGAGAATTTGAGACAATACTTAAGCAACAAAGGGAGGACCCAGTTATCAAAAGACGATGATGGTTTTCCTTTCTCCCCAATGTAATCGCCCAAGAATGATTTTTAAAAAAAACAAGAAACCAAGAAACCTTAGAAAATCTAGTGGAGGACATCACAAAATTTTAAATTAAATCTGGTGATAGAAACGGGACAGTGAAAAGGAACAGTAAAAATATACATTATATAATTACTCCTGGGTTTTGCTTCCTTGCTACCCTTCTCCAGTAGGTTAGAATTGAGCGAACTTGATCTTCCATCCCGCGCTAATGCCATGATATTGGGTGTGGAATAACTTATTTGGTGAGTTCTGACGCGGTGGCGATATTCCCATGTGGTAATCGCCGGGTACTGGACCTGTAGAATACTGCTGTATCTTAAGAGTGATCATCGACCACGAAGTCTTCGCTCCGCCGTGTGTGGAAGAGGAGGCAATTTTCAATTCATATGTAGCCTCTGTGGGGCAGGCAGTATCATTATCATTATCGATATCCGATATCAAAAAAAGAAAAAAGAAAAAAAAAAAAGGCCGTGGATGTTCTTTCCGGTCATCTTCCTTCGAACAATCGTCTCCACCAAGCAGGTGGATCGAGTGGCCTGTGTCCACCATGCAGGGAAGGGTAGACATCCGAGAAGAAATACCAGATGTGGCCCACAATGACGCCGCAGATTTCGTCTTTTGGAATGACCCCATGCATGACAAGGCTAAATGCTATCAGGACCCATGGAAGGTATGGCGCCGAAATAGCCAGTAGGCCTAGCAAATGGAGTCTCATCTCTGGATTCCGTCGGCTCCATATGTACACTAGACTTGCGGAGAGGGCCGAGCCTAGAAATGGGAGCGACACCAGCGGGGATAGAACAAGGAGGAAGGAAGTGGCGTATAGGAGCAGCCAGGAAAAATTGGCTGGGGTGGTACCGGCCGCTTCTTCTATGAGGCGCGAGTATCTTTGGAGGAAGAAGACGCGGAAGAGGAGGTCTAGGTTTAGAGGCCCGAAGTAGAAGAATGTTGTAATGAGCCTCCAGTACTAAGAAGCAATCGAGAGTATTAGAAATGGATATTGAAATTTAATGGACGGGAAGGGCCGCTTGCTTACCTGGGACTTGACAAACACAGAGCGGAAGCTGTAGAAGAGCTGGAACGGAGAAACGACACCGCACTGAACCAAGACAGAGGTGGCTAGAGTGGCAGTCGTCCACCATCGCGTGCAGACTGGCATCTCAAAAAACCATTGCTCGAGGGGGAATTGATCCCCGCCTCCTGGGCGGCCGTTGCCCCAGATGGCAGCCATCCGGGTGTCCAGTGGCGGTGCTGGCTGTCTATCTGTCCCCTACAAATTGTCTGTTATGGGAGAATAAGGATGGATAAGCACAGCAGTGATTCCCGTCGCCTGCGGAACTGGCTGATATCCCCCGGGACCCTTAAGAAGCAATGGCTGACGAGAATACAGAATTGTAGTGTCCAGCTGTCCTTTCAGCCAAACATTCAGATTGATAACGACGCCGAAGAGCCGCAGCGCAGCTTTCCGGAACAATAGATGATCCGCGAGCGACACTTGGCATTTACGCTAACCCACTCCTGGGCTAGCGCGCCTTCCCGCGTCGGTCCCACGCGTAAAGTGGTAAGCCGCCAGCCAATCACAGCGTGCCATTCTCCCCTCCCAACCTCCTCGATATTATTTCATTCCTCCCAAGCCACACGATTTTCTCTCCTTTTTTCCCCGGTCGAAGGGAGTTTTGCTCGGATTATTAGTAGTACTTCGATATACTGCGTCCATTTTTGTCTCTCTTTTCAGGACCTCAGTTGTAAAGAAATTCTCAGGCCCCCAAACCAGAACAGCCATCGCGCATGCCATAGCTAAATTCCCCTGACGGACAGCTTCGAATTGACTAGCCATTGTGCAGCTACTGGTCATTAACACAACAAAAAAGAAGTCTGAGGGCTATTGCAGCTTGCCCACCTAGCCGCCATTGATTTTACCAAGCTCAATCCACCGCACCCGCACGCAAACCTCTCCTCAGCCCCTGGCGCATTTTTATTCAGGGTTCTCTCGGTTCGCGGCCCTGTCTCGGGAAAGCCATGGCACCAAGGGGGCGCGGTGGGAGGACAATATCAGGAGGTAGTCCACAAGTGCGAAGGACAAGTGGTGGAGGAGTCGGCTCAAGATCAGATGCAGCTGTCGCGCGGCCATCGTCGAGGGCTGGAAGCTCGCGAGGGAGAGGGCGGGGGAGAGGAGGGGCTAGGGTTGGAGCTGGCGCACGATCTCGAGATACCGATATTCAACGTATGCCTTTTTAACTCTTAATTCTTATCTTCTATAGTGCGAAATAATACTAAGACATATTCGTCTAGCTGGCGACCCTCTCCCGCGGCGGCACCGGTACAAACCCGGCACCCTCGCCCTCAAAGAAATCCGCCGTTATCAAAAGTCCTGGGACCTCCTCCTCCTCAAACTCCCCTTTGCGCGTCTCGTTCGTGAAGTCGCCGTCGACCTCCTTCCAGCTGGCGTCGGTGAGGAGCTACGATGGCAGTCCCAGGCCATCCAGGCCTTACAGGAAGCTGCGGAAGCATTTCTCGTCCACCTATTTGAGGACACGAATCTCTGCGCAATACATGCCAAACGAGTCACTATCATGCAAAAGGATATACAATTGGCGCGCCGCATTCGGGGTGCGTGGGCCGGGCTGGGATAAATCTGACTCTGTTTCTTTGTGAAGTTCCAGGGCTATGTCTGTTCTTGGACGTGGAACTGGAAGAAGAGAAGGAATGTTTGTATATAGATTTGTTTTGATTACCCCCTCTTCGTTTTTTTTTTCTATCACAGGGCATGCATTGGTCGGTCTGGTTTGTCGGGTATAACATTTATTCTTTTACTTTTATTCTGGGCGTTATTGAGAGAGGGTAGGACACATCCGGCAGACTACGGTTATGCTAGGAGTTTTGTTGGGCGTGTTGGAGTCTTTCTGTTTTTCTCTTTTGCTATTTGTCACTTTCCATATTTATGGGGAGAGGATTAAACAGAAGGAAAGAAAGAGAAATGCGGAGGAAGATAAAGAGGTTATAAACAACGCTTGATTGGTTGATTGATATCCTTTGGCGATCGATACCTTTGTTCTCTATTTTTCGTTGTCAATCATACCCTTCTTGTACATGTGTGTATCTGTAGATTATCCAACAAACCTTTTACCCTCGTCCCTTGGTTGTATTAACAATCGTGGGGCAAAAGACACAAGGCTATCCATACTTAAACCCCTCCCCTTGCAGAATAATAGGTAGCCCTTTTCTAACTGAAGTGGAATCCTGAATCATCTTCCGGGAGATGTGCTCCATACATAATGACGGCAGATGTGTAGCCCAGCCCATCAAGCGAACGATTGGGGATGGGAAAGAAAAAGAAACCATACCCAGCGTTTTAACGGGGCTGCTCAACCTGATAGGCGTCCCCGAGGGTGCGAGAGAAGGTAAAATGTCTTGAAAAGCGCCGGAGATATTCTATATATATGGAATTTGGATGGAAACGGCGTGAAAATAGATATTCTAGAGAAAGGGAGGAAAAGAAGAAGAAAAAGGAGCCCAACGAAAGAAAGTGAAGACTAGAAAACAAGAAGTATCATAACCTCTTTATCTCAACTCCGCACTGATCAGCAGAGTACTTAATCAACTCCAGTTCCACAAAAAAACTCCAGCCGTGTAGGTATGTGTCCGTGTTCTTATCAACATTCCGCAAAATAGAAAAAAGGAATAACAGACAAAAGGAATCGTAATCAGGGGTTATATAGTCGTTTATTTCAATCAAATCTCCACTGCCTTCATGATCATTTCCGAGGAGGATCGCCCACCTCCGTCGCCGCCTTGATCGTGAGCTTTATTACTATTAGACGACGAACTCGATTTCATCTTCTTCAGCACTGGTGGCAAGCCCAATAACGCCATATCTGCTTGCTCACGAGTAGCATGAGCCTCTCTCGATTTCCCCTGCGAGTCCAGCGTGGCTGCCAACAGATCCTCGGTCACACTAATCCATAACTTGTCATCTGCCTTTCGCGCCATTGCTCTAGCAGCCTTGGCACTTTTCTCCGATTGTTCACCGACGACGCCGCGGAAGTATTTCCAGCTCATGAATGTAAGGGCAATGCAGGTTACTTGGCTGTTGCCGATGGCTATTGCAGCTTGGAGGGAATGATGTAGATCATGTTTGGTTTGGATGGTGGATTCTGTGTGCGTTGTTGCTGATATTAGGAAATAGGCGGCTTGGATGTATTTGTTAGGGCTAACGCGGCAGAACGGCTCGATTGTAGAAAGAACTTTGGAGGCGGCAGAATGGGAGTGGGAGGGTCGAGCTGGATCGCGCAATATAAGCGCAGAATTCAGAGCGGCGAGGATGGCGGTGTCCCGTCGAGGATCATTGCGGGCAGATTTACTGGTAGTCTGGTTAAGCGCGAAGATGGGCTGTTGGAAAGTTGCGAGCGCTGCCTTGAGTTCACCTGTTCCCTGGGATATGATGCCGCTTGCGTACTCCATAAGGCATATAGTTGCTTCATTGACATTAGTTCCTAACTCAGACACGGTTGACCGTAGCTCTTTGAGTGTCTGACGAGCAAAGGCCCAGTCGGTTCGGGCGCAAGCCAAGAATATTAACTGCAAAAGCATATTGCAATATAAAGATCGTCGCCATTCAATCCTTTCAGTAGCGTATGCTAGGGATTCTGGAATTTCTTGTGGGTTTTTGTAGTTACCTATAATTATGTCAGTATAGTTCTTATGGAGATATCAAGGGATTTTCCAGCTCACTCCGTATCATCTTTAAACCCTCGCTGAGATACTTCTCAGATTTATGTCCATCTTGCGAATTCTTCGCTGTGAGTGTAACAGAGCTCAGGAAATAGCAAAGAGCATAGATGTCATGCTCAGGAAGCCAGCGCATCATCAACATTACATTTCCATCCTCGACTTGTAGTATATCGGTTGACTCCGTGGCTGAAGGTGACATGGTCTTACGGCTGAGGGGGAGCGAAAAGCTTCCATCATTTTGCCAGTGTGGATCGTCTATCTTCTGATCCATTACCTTCTGCATTATCTGAAGCTTTTCGGATGATTGCTTAACGTCATACTCGAGCAGGCTGCAGCAAATATCCATCATCTGAATCATTGTGCTTATTTGCGGGATGTCGAGCACTTTATTGTCGAGCTGGTAGCTCCTCGCAGTAGCCAAAGCCCGCTGTGCCTGTTCAATCGAATCATGGCTAGATGAATGTTGCAGGCGTACCAGAGCTTCGATTACCGATGAAACAACCAAAATAGCTTTGTCGCCGCTACGACTGGCAAGGGAGGCGACTTTTTGTAAGTTTTGTATCGCAGCTGCAGTATCTTGCTGTGCCGAGGATGACAGGGAGAGAGTGACTCGAAGAAAGCGGAACGCATACTCCCAGGCAGTATGGCGGTATCTAATGCTGTCAGAATAAGTTTTAGGTAAACGGGCTCTGTAGGCTCACCCCTCAGCATCACGAACGACTCCATCCACATGCTTCATGGCAGCTTTTGGATTCGATTTATACAATATTCGGGCCAGAAGCTGCTGCATACAATACTTCAAATCGTACATGCGGTTCTGATTCACAAATAAGTTCGAGTGCCAAAATGATTTCTAAACGAAGCCCTAACTGACCCTTTCACATAAATCAACCTAAAAGTGCTAATTTAGCCATGGATAATTCACGGGCAGGATGTCTCGCGGCTTACCCCTTTACTGAGTGCGGTCTCCGCTTCGGAGTCATTTTCTGTTTCTTCGTACAATATCCGGGCATAGCGAAGCCGCACCAGGGCCTCAGTTCGCGGTGGTAATTTCCAGGTCTTAATCGAGGTAAGTTAGCTAAATTTTGTATTTACGATTGTATGCACCAAGTATTGCGTAGGGGTTCCAACCTTCAGCACCGCTTCTAAACATGCCAATCCAGTTGCGATCAGCTTATAATACTCATTTGTCTCTGCCTCCTCTCGCGCAACTGCAAGTGCCGTTCCCTGGCTGTGTGCTGCATCGATATACTCATCTGCCAGTGACAAAAGTAGCACATGATAATCAATTGCCGGTTTCCCAGGCGTCGCTGGGAGCGGCTGAGGTTGTGGCATCTTAGTCGGGGATTTGGAACACATGTGTTTCAGGGATTGCGACCTTTTTAGTTGAGAGTTCGGCAGTGGTGCAGCTTGTTGTTGCACGGCATCCACTGTCCTATATTGATGTAGAGCGGGCGGGCGGGGTATTATAACCTGGGGAGGGTACATATGTGGAGGTGGCGGATAGGAAGTGGGTTGAAATTTTGATTGCGATTGTTGGGGGAGTTGAGCCGAGTATTCCTGTGGTGACGGATGCGTATCGGGTCGACTTTGGATAGGAAAGTATTGAGGGGGCGGCGGAACTCCGCCATAGTGAAGGTGCGTATTGTTTGCGGGCGGTGGAGGACGGGCTTGAATAGGTCGAGGCGCATAGTTGACAGGCGGGTTCGGCGGCTGCTGTTGTGGATGTGGTGCATGTTGCTGTTGCTGTGGCGCGTAGGGAGGCGCGGGGAATATGGCCTGGGGGTGAACGAGAGGTTTGGGATATATTGCATTCGCAGAATTAGGGCCAAAATTATGCTGATGCCGCGGTGGAGGTATCCGGGGTGGCTGTTGGGCTTGGAACGACTCTGAATGGGAGGGATATTGACCACCATGCGGAGGTTGGTATGGCATGGTCACGGTACTGCGGAGGAAGTCCTTCCAAACAAGGCGTTTGGCAAAGGGTTTTCCTCTATGGCCAGGATCTTATAGATACTTCTTCTTCTTCTTCTTCGTCGTCGTCGTCGTCGTCATTTGTCAATAATGTCTACCCCACGTCATTAAATTTCCTCTGTAAATCGCGATGCGCAATCCATACCAGAAAAAAGTAGACTTATTATACGACCGGATTATGGTTGTTCCACTGTGCCAGTCAGCAACACCGACATCGAGTGTTTACTTCTTATTTTCTTCTTGTATTCTCGTACTAGGAGCAATATAATATGCAGTTTATCTCTTATTAGACCATTCCATCACATGTGCTCTCGCCCGACAAGCTACGGAAGGCGGCAAACAATCCCTTATCTGGCCAGGGACGGGGGGTTGAATGACTGGCTGTTCAACAGGCTCAGCATCTGGAATAGTGAGCTCAGCAGCTTCTTCCCTAGTTAGGCCCTCTTCGCGTTGTATTGGGCGGTTAGATCTTTGTCGTTTTTGCCTTTCTTTCTCATTCACGGTGAATATATCCTGGTATTGCTTCTTCATAATAGTGGCGCTGACCATGCCGTACTCGCAGGCCTTATTAATTTGGTCAAATCCTTCCACTAGGTCCAGAGGGGTGTTCTCAAGCCCCTTACCCATAAGGTTCTTGACCTTATTCACCTGCTTATGCAATTGGCGCGGATTACTAGGTGTTTATAGAATCCAGGATGACTGGGAGTTGCTAGATTGACTACCAGGGGGCGTAGGAGTTTGGAACTGAATATCTAACTGCTGGATGACCCGGTCAGGTTCAATGAGGCTATTCCAGCAGCTCTAAAGTCACTTTGAATGTTCTGAGCCTTAAAGGCTTAGGTACGCGCTGCGGAGTAGGCATCTAGGAAATCAACCTTCTTAATGGTATTGAATCCCAGCCGCATGCGCTGTTCCACCAAACCCCCGAGACTGCCAATTCGACGCAGGTTTGCCATCGGAATAAACACTCTAGTAAGCCATGTAGTTCCTATCTCATCTGTAGTCTAGCCATTAGAACTAACATCAAGCCTCCAGCCGTCCGGGAACCCATCAAACCAGCCTTCTCAAATAGTCTGACCCTTAAGAATGATGTACAGAGGTAACACCCAGCCTGACGCGCGTTGACTGACTCAATCACAGTGATCCATTCTCAATTCCCAGGCTGTAAGAGCTTTGACTGGCTGTAGCGCTCAGCACTAGCCACTACCTTAGTAGCCGCACAGAGCCCCATTGCAAATCCAGTCTCATCAAAGTTGTATATATCCTCAGCCTGAATCCCATGCTCAGTCAGAGTATCCCCTAGGGTCTTGAGCCAACCCTGAATCATATGAAGGGGGTCGCTGGCGGCCGAGTGACCCACCAGCCACGGGTACCGCCTCCTCCAACATCTTTTCGGGTTCTTTTCTTTCCTGCTCGAATTCCTCATCGTCCTCGCCATCAAGACCCAGATCTGAGTCCCATTCACTGTCGCTTGTGTGTTGCTGAGCTTCAGCTTCGCTGGTCGACATAGCCTGGTGCAAATTTGCCTGATCTGCCTGGTGATCTTGTCGTTGGTGCTGAAGCTTAGACACGTCTTTTTGAATCGCCCGCTCCACATTGGCATCCTCTTCTTCGTCTCCGCGTGACGTGATTTCAGCCGCTCCCAACGGTTTCCCGGGGGCCGTGTTGGTAGCGCGCAGAGGGGACTGTGAACCATCCATGGCGAGCGTGGTACTTTCAAGATCTTGCATCTGAGCATCTGCACTGTTGGCGGACCGAGCAGACCTCACAGTATGTCTGCTGTTTTGGTGGTTTTCTCGGTCCTCCAAATTCATCTTTTGCTTTGCTTCCTGGGCTTCTCGCACCATCTCATTAGAGTTGCCCATTTTCTTCAGGTCTTTCTGAATCAGCTTCCACCGAACGATAACGTCTTTCTTTTCTGCATCGGAGCTCTGCAGCCACTCCTCGTACCCTTGAACTACCCTCGACGCCCTGATGTAATTCTGCACATTGCTGCCGAACAACTTCTGCACCTCTTTGCTGACCCCCTGCATTGTATGACCAAGGATACCAAAGACGGCTGCGCCCGGCTTGGCTATGAATCCTCCAATCCCTCTGCCGACTCCTTTGACAAAGCCGCTGGCACCCTCTTTCTGGGCGCCTTTCCAGGGCTGAGTGACCAGGCCAGTAACGCCATCATACCAGCCAAAGCCAAATTCTCTTCCTACTGCCTTGATGCCTGACTTTAAATCGCTTGCCCTTTCTTGAGGGCGCACGGTATCGTCTCCCCAAAGCTTAGGGATATTGTGAAACCCTCTCGTGAAATTCACTGAAAGATCCACAGGTGCCTGCACAACCGCCTTTACAAAACGTCCAGCGCCTTTGCTCATATGCACGCCAGTCGGGCGCAGCACGTCAGGGTCTTTGTCAGAGCCAGATTCATTCTGACTGAGGAATCGACTTCGGCTGGCGTCATCCTGTTTGGGATTCAACTGGCCTTGTAATGGACCGGGCATAGTACTTGATCCGACGTTTGAAGTGGGAGTTGACCGACCAGAGAGGTTGGGAGGGCTCCGAACATAAGCAAGAGAGTCCTCCACAATCAAGCTCATCTCACTTTGTCCAGGCGAAATCGATGGACTTGATCTTTCCCCTATATGTGAGGCCTCGCTTTTGTTCGCGATAGTCGGCACTGATGCTTGGGACTGCTGTCGGCTGCGTCCAGCCGGAATCTGCAAAGCTCTCCATGTCTCCGAGGGAACATCAGCTAGACCCATCATCATGCCGCTGACTGCCCCCAGAAATGCCGTAAAACCTCCGGAGATTGGATCCCAGGGGCCTTCATCGATGTAATGTTCTTGTGGTCTAAAGAGCTTCAAGTCTTGGAAATCCAAAAGTTTTGCATTTGCCAAAGTACAGGCAGCAAAAGCGCTCAACCTGACCTTGGTGCGCTTGACACGCCATGCAGCGGGTCGAGATGGTGCAAGGGTGCAACGGAGTCGGTCAGGCTTGAGAAATTTATGGATCGACTGAGCACCCATGTCGCTGCCTCGCTCCGCCGCGATCTTGCTTGCGAGTTCTTTGGCGCGATCCAGGCTTTCGGGTTTCAGACAGAAGTTGATAGCATCGGCTAGTTTGTCTGCTGTGAGTTGTTTGTGAGGGATCGGATCGGGGCCTGCACCTGCTCGCGCGACCATGGCGCCCCAGAAAGACTGATCTCCAAAGAAGGGAACGACTAAAGTCGGCCGGCCTGCGGTAATGCCTGCCGCCGTGGTTCCTGCGCCACCATGGTGCACGACGCATGAGACGTGCTTAAAAAGCCAGTCATGCGGCACGTTGCATAGCATGAAGACGCCATCGGGGATATGAAGCTCATCTGCGCCTATGCCTCCCCAGCCTTTAGAAAGGAGGACACGCTGGCCAGTCTTCCTCACAGCCTTGAAAATGAGTTCCGTCATCGCATTGGGATCGTCCAAGACGATGCTCCCGAATCCTATGTAGACGGGAGGTGGACCATCGTCGAGAAATGCCTGTAAGTCAGGGGCAGGGGTGTAGTTAGAGGCCAAGTTGAGAAAGCAGAACCCGGAGATAGATATGTGAGAGCCCCAGTCTTTCGGTTTGGGTATTAAAGCCGGAGACCAGCAGTAGGTGTGGGGGATTTTGAGACGCTGGAGCATTCCGGGGGCCCAGATCATACTTAGAGGGTCCAAACCAAGACATTTTACGCGAAATCGGTTGATAATGTCACCTAGGGCCTGCCACGAGATGAGTTCGACCATGGCGTAGCTAATGTAATTAGTAAGTTGAGGGTCGGCATTCGAGGATTGAATGTTAACCAGGGGATGAGGAAAGGCCTGGGTAGGAGAATACGGCATAGTGAACATGATATGGAGCGGGATGCCTAGCTTCTCTGCGCAATGGATATGGGCAAAACTTGGGGGATTGGCGATGATGCAGTCGGCAACAAAGTGTTCTGCTGTAGGCTTAGAGCCAGTGTCGTTCCCAGAGGGCTCGGAACGGCCATTGTCGGCTCCGTCATCGACTTTGTAACATGATCGCCAGCAGCCTTGAATGTACTCGGCAACATCTTTTCTTCGCTGGCCGACGTCTCCGCTTACTACACTGCGAAAGCCCGGCCTCAGGCCGGGATTCTTGACCATAAAGGCCATTAGCCGGGTGGGGTCGCCGCCAATGCTAAAGAATTCCAGGCCATGCTCCTGAACAAAGTTCTTGAAGGTGGGATGAGTCGCTAGACGTACGCGATGGCCGTAGGTGTCTTTTAAGACTTTCCCCAAGGCAACGAAGGGTTGCACGTCTCCGCGAGAGCCCACGACCTGAATGACGATGTTCAAGGGCGGTGGTGGAGGAACTCCCTTCTCGCCTCCTAGGGAAGGGGGAATGTATGGAGAGAGCGGGTGACTATCTTGGACATCCTGGACGTGTTGACGTAAAGCAGGAGTAAAAAATATCTGGGACAAATGGCGATTGAAGTGACTGATGCGAATGTCGACACGGCCATCATCGGTGAGACAGGCACTGGTGCCCGTGCCATTCTTTTCGTCGCGGATCTCGCCATATATCTTGCCGTAAGCAGGAAGGGGCACGTCGTCCTCGGCCAGCTCTTGATCGGTGACGTCGGTCTGATGCAGGAGGGCATTGTGTGTCGTGGGTCTTGTGGGATTGGTCTGGGCGGCAGTGGCAGCTTGTGCTTGCTGAAGTGTGGATTGCTGCACCACGGTCTCCGGGACGGGTTGGCCCATTTCTAAGGGAGGTTGGGCGACCATGGTGTGAATGAGAAAAGGCAGGCTGGGTTCACCTCATTCAGTCACGGCATCAGTATTATCTGAGGCGAATGGCTGGTGAGGTCACTAACTTTTGACCTCCAGGGCAACTGTTCGCCCTAGTGAGGTGACGCGGCTGCACCAGGAGGCTGTGAGCAAACCTTTTTGATATTTATCCCCCCAGACTAGTAATGTTGAATATCAGTCGCTTATCGAAAAATGTAGTATGATATTCACCATTACTAGTAAAGGGAGCTCAACCCACTCTACCCACCCACGATTGGACAATTCAAATGCAACCTCTCTTACATGGTGTGACAAAAGAGATTTTGCGCAGTTAAAGGATTGGGCAAATAAGCATGAGCAACTGCTCTTCAAAACTAACCACCAAGTCAGGGGTGATTGTTATGGCGAAAAAATACCGTAAACAACACAGATTTCTCCATGCATCAGTGCCTAATTCAGTTAGCCCCCATATGCATATAATCAATCAAAGGGCTTAGAAGAACTCACATGGCCCTAACACTACTCTGATATTTCAAATTGTGATGCCTTACGCCTGCTTGGAACAATGCCAATTCTATTTGACCTGACCTACCAATAGAGCACAATATATGAAGATTCAAAGCTGAAGAAGAGAAGAAAGGTTAAAGCTGCTTTGCAACTCGTTGCGAATAAACAAAACCTCATGCCCGAGAGGCCAGTCCCAGTGGTTATGGCAGTGAGGTTGGGGTCAGTGCCGTCATATGCTGGTCTCACGTCTCACGCCTTGACCCCAGCCAGGCATCAGCATTTCTGGAGGACGTAAGGACATTATCAGGAAACATTCTATATCAAGTATGTCAGATGGAAAGCATAGATAAAGATGCTCTCTTGGACTGTTGTGAAAGATGAAAAGAAAATTGAACAACTTTCATTACAACCCTGCCTACCTGAACTGTCAGTCAATTTCTAAATAAGAACCTATATAACTTTTATCACTAATTTCTCCCTCTCCTTTCTTTAACCGCATTAGAGCGCTCATTAGTGGCCCACTTTCTTTGTTGATAAGGTTTATGGCTTTACGTTCCCTTGTATAATTTCCTGAGCTCTACACCACGCCCAAATTCCATCACAGATCGCTGCACATCATGGCCTTGAACATGGTGAAGAACAAAACACTCAATTATGCCCTGCGAGCGCTGCAACTCATCTTCAGCATAATCATCATGGGAACAGACGGCTACGGTACGCAGAACTAATATATTCTACTCTGTAGACCGCACTGTTGAGTCTGACCCTATCGCCTAGCTATCCACGTGTTTCGCGGTCATACTGACTATGTACACTTCGAGTTCGGCAACTTTTACGCTTACTATGGCGTCCCTAATGCGTGGGGCTTCTTGTTGTTCTGCGCTAGCTGGACAGTTCTGATCATCATCTTTCACCTCATTGCTGAAACCAGCTTCGCGGATCGTGCGTTGATTGGCTACATTCGTGTCGCCGTTGAGGCCGTGGCTGTCCTCTCATGGCTTGCTGGTTTCATTGCTGTGGCTGTTCAAATTGCAACCGACACATGTTCGACAGGAAAATCCTCATGTGGGTTGCTCAAGGTGGCGACAGTCTTTGGGGCGTTCGAATGGCTGCTATTCATGATTACTGCAGCCCAGACTGTCATATTGGTCCTAAGCTCTCGCAAGCCAAGGACTTCGATGACCAGACCCAGTGCAGCTGTTTGATCGGCGCCACAGGATCCCTGTGGACATCAGAACTAGCTAGCCTATGCACAGGTGCTATGTGCTAACGTCTCTCACTCACTTCAAAAAGCATGCTATAGAGCTTTTAATTTTCAACTGTAACACAACAATGCAATAAGATATTAATACTATATATTAAACATTAAAACTAAGTATAGAATACACCATATAAATATATGATTAATTCAGAGAATGATTGCTTGGTCTAATAATCCACTCAGAATATGAAATCTATAATTTTGAAACAGTTGGATCAGATCAGTGATGTAGCAGATGTCAGAGAAGAAATATCATTTGATTCCACTGAAATAAGCTGTGAATGATATTTATTACTGCTTTTAAAAGATTGCATAGAGCTTCTGCAGTGTTTTAAATCTGCTGATGATTTTCTTATCGATCTCTTTGAAGTCTGTATAAATCTCTGCTTTGTCAACGGTGTTTTATAATACTTAGCAGTATATTCTTTCTTCTCTTTTTATAGTTGAAGCTTCTATTCATCTTACTGTTGCTTCTCTATAAAATATTTAACTGCAGCAGCAGCTTTGATCTTCTTATAACATTGAGTGGCTTCTAATTATTTCTTCTTATATTATTTCTTTTACTTCATAAACCCTGTCTGCTTTTGCTTGTGAAATATTGTTTATTGAAGCTTTATATTCCTTTTATATATATCTGCTTATTTATCTTTATAGCTTATTAGTATCTACTTGCATAGATGGGTATAGTTGCGTTACTGAGTGGGGAATTGACAAGGTCATGGCGTTGGCAGATGATGTTTTTGGAACCCATCAAAATTTTGCATTTGCGACCCAAGTATGCCATCCAGCAGGTGGAGGTAGGAGGTAATGTACATACATCGAAGAGAGCCATCCGCGCGCAAGTGCGTTTAGGTGCGATGGCCTCGAAGGTGGAAGCAACGATGGCATGTACTGTACGGTAACAGAAACGCCGAGAAACCTCTCTAAGACGGCAAGATGATAGGGAAGACTGGCTGACGGAAAAGTCACCTCCACAATCTCTTGTCATAAGACGCTCAAGAATTCTGTAGACCCCGCGCTATTCCTGTCCCTTACGGTGCCTCAAACAATGACAAAAGCGCCATTCAAAGACTCCAGCCGAGAGGGTATTATGTCCATCGTCCGGAACAACACCTTGCTCTCACTCATATGCATTTCAATACAAGATCGATAACACCGAAGTAGATATCGCGATCAAGCTCAGCCTGCTCAAGACCCAGTCCCACAACAAGGAGCCTATTTTCATTTGGATTCTTCGTCACGATTGCAGTCGCAATCTGGCATGCGAAGAGCTGGCCAATGGTTTCGCGTTGAGAGCCGCGAGCACCAAGGACGGATGTCGCAGTAAAGTTAGCCAGTGGAAGGAGCCCGTCTTCGTTTGGGTTTGGAAGAGTATGATAGCCGTTGGTCCCAGGATTCGTGTTCTCTAAGGGTACATGAAGCTGGGAAGATCAGTACGTATAGACCACCAGAAGGCAGAGTCTAGGTCAGTTCATACCCACTGTCCCAACATCTGCTTTTGAGATATAGTCACCAAAATTTTGTCAGAAAATGAGACTGACATCACCTCTGTTTCCACTCCACCTAACACCCCGGCTGCCTGTCTTGTCGAAGCTGGATATGGAAGATTGGTTTGGTCTGGCAACGGACCAGCATCCCGCATCACCTCCTTGAGCTGAGCATTGGGAGGCATTGAATTGGGGAGCATAGAAACGAAATGAGTGGTGAAATGATAAGAGAAAAGAATAAGAATGCAAACAAATGCAGCTTACACCGAGGCATTGGAACGCGGGAGGTGGGCTGCGACTTCACCGCCTTGTGGCAGAACTGCCAACTCGATAAATTTCTCAAATCGCATCAAATCGCAATCATGTAGCACGCACTTTGGCTTTTCCGCTCCAGCCAAAATGCCAAAATTCGTTCCCAGACAGCGAAAACACAAAAATAAACTAAAGGAAACTAATCCCATTCCCCAGCAGGACACCAATGTTGCCGAGCTTGCGCCGGTTTCCAAATTGGAGAAGGAGGAGAAACGGCGGAAATATAGAGAAGAGCTGCTAGCGCAACAACCGAGGATTTCTGGGAAGAAGCAAAAGAGACTTGACAAGTACATTGTACGGTCGATTCTATCTATGTGTGTTTCTCATTTCCTAAGACACTAACTTATGGTAACAGGAAACAAAACTCAAGAAGGACGAAAATCTTATACTTCTCAAAAAGCTCTCGGACTCAAAAATAGATACCAGTCAATTACAAAGCTCTCGAGATCTAGGGAAACGCAAACAAAAAAAGATTTTATCTTCGGCTGCAGGTAATGGAGACACCAACAGCGCTATTCTACAGCAGCACACCTCAGACAACGAGACAAACGAGGCAAGGTCGATCAAGCCGGTCCTCACGTCTTCCAATTCGACGATCAATATCGCCAATACCATTGCTGGCACTGGAACACCAGTTATTGGAAGTGGATTAAAACGACCGCTAGAAATTGGAGAAGACGGCTTTCCCGTCATTAAGAAGCGGAAACGTGCCGCAAAAGCTAAGTTTATAATAGAGGAGCCATCCTGGGATGGATTCGAAAGCAATGGGTCCGGCGATGATGCAACAAAAGATCCAGAGCGTTCCGATAGCTATATAAATGATGATGAAGCGGGTGGTTCTGGAAGCGACATAGGATCAGGACAAGGTGATAGTAACAATGATGGGGACTATGAGGATGACAGGTCTTCAAGCTCCGATGATGACCCTAGCGAGCACACCATAATTCGACCGCGAAATTCCGCATTCAAAACATGGGCGGTACAGCAAATAAACGACACGGTTGGCTTTAGACCCACAGAACATGCGCCTCTACCTCATGCTCTTCCGCAGCCAGAAAGGCCTGCAACCTCGCGCCAGACTGAGGGCGAATCCTTGCCAGCTAAATTAAAAATACCAAAAGGGGCTCCGAATAGGAAGGCTTTCACTGTCCAAGTAAATCGGCCTGAGCACATACAGGCATCTCGTCTCGCTCTACCTGTTGTTGGGCAGGAACAAGAAATTATGGAAGCTATCCACAACAATTCTTCAGTTATCATCTGGGGCGCAACTGGAAGTGGTAAAACTACCCAACTACCGCAGTTCCTCTTCGAAGCGGGATATGGAAACCACGAAAGCCCCAATCCGGGGATGGTTGGAATAACTCAGCCGAGACGAGTTGCAACTGTCAGTATGGCCAAGCGAGTTGCAGATGAGCTGGGCCAATTTGCGGATCAGGTTTCATACCAGATTCGATTTGATAGCACAGTATCAAGCAAAACAGCTATAAAATTTATGACAGATGGTGTTCTGATAAGAGAAATTGCCCGAGATTTCTCTCTTTCGAAATATTCGATCATTATAATTGACGAAGCTCACGAGAGGAGCGTTAACACAGATATTCTCATCGGTATGGTCAGCAGAATCGTTGACCTAAGGAAGACGATGAATGCAGAAGACCAGTCTGTAAATCCACTGAAGTTGGTTATTATGTCTGCTACATTACGCATATCGGACTTCCTCCAAAATGAAAATCTCTTTCCCCAGGGACGACCTCCGTTAGTCCAAGCTGAAGGACGCCAGTACCCCGTCACTATCCATTTTTCACGCCACACACGTCGTGACTATGTCGAAGAGGCTTTTAAAAAAGTATCCAAGGGCCACAGGAAATTGCCTCCGGGAGCGTTTCTTGTTTTCCTAACAGGACAGGCAGAGATTAAAGATCTATCCAAGCGTCTTGAACAGACTTTCAGGTCTACTCATGTTCCCGGCCCTTTCCAAGGAAAAGTTAAGTTATCAGCAGTGGAAGCTCCCCTCGAAACTGAAGATATTGAACTTGGAAGAACAACAGGCCCGATAGGTAATGATAGCGACAGTGACATCGAAATCAGAGGATTAGACGACGATGAAAATGATGATGACGATTTTGACCATGAAGAAGGGGCTGTTGATTCAGGAACAAAGGTCCATGTCCTTCCCCTTTATTCCCAACTCCCTACTAAGGAGCAGATGAAGGTGTTTGAGCCAGTGCCAGAAGGTTCCCGCCTCATTGTTTTGGCCACCAATGTGGCAGAGACCAGCTTGACCATTCCTGGCATCAGGTACGTATTTGATTGCGGCCGCTCCAAGGAAAAGCAGTACGACGTATCAACTGGAGTCCAGAGCTTCCAGATCGGTTGGATAAGCAAAGCCAGTGCCAGTCAACGTGCTGGACGAGCTGGAAGAACCGGCCCCGGGCATTGCTACCGACTTTACTCCTCTGCCGTCTTTGAAGGGGAATTCGAAGAGTATGCAGAGCCGGAAATCTTGCGGACACCGATCGAAGGAGTTGTCCTGCAGATGAAATCCATGGGGCTTCATCATGTTATCAACTTCCCCTTTCCAACCCCGCCAAATCGAACAAGTCTTGCCAAAGCGGAAATATTACTGCAGAACCTTGGCGCCCTCTCTTTGGATGGTCAGGTCACCGAGACAGGCCGCCAGCTTAGTCTATATCCACTCTCCCCAAGGTTTGGAAAGATGCTCCAAATCGGCCATCAACACGGCTGTATGCCATACGTAGTAGCTTTGGTTTCCGCACTCTCAGTGTCGGACCTTTTTATCCAAGAAAACCAGCTCGATCTCAAACCCGTCCAGCATGAGGATGACGAGGAGAGTAAAATCTACACAAACGCGAATAGACTTGAGGATACCGCGAGAGAAATGCGGCGAAAGGATTACAACAGAGCCCGCCGTATCTTTAGCAAGTACGACGACCAATCTGACGCCCTAAAATCCCTTGCGGCAGTATGTGCGTACGCATACGCAGCAAATAGCGAGTCCTTCTGTTCTCAAATGTTCCTGCGTCCTAACGCTATGAAAGAGGCCTCCCAACTCCGCCGCCAGCTTTACGAGATCGTCCGCAGCAATAACCCGAATATCACGAACCAGTTCGAATTGCGCCTCCCTGAGCCCACTGATAAACAACTCCGCGCTCTGAAGCAAATCACCGCAGCAGGCTTCATTGACCACGTCGCAATTCGTGCAGATATGGCTCCTGTCCCGCCAGACATGCCGCGCAAGCCTCGAAGAGCCATCGACGTCCCATATCTAACTCTCTTCTCATCCCTCGACGGACACGCCAGAGAAGTCCATGAAAAAGCCGTATATATACATCCCACATCTGTCCTTGCTCATCTCTCGACCACGGAACTTCCTCAATACCTCATCTACTCTCATCTCCAACAATCTGCCCCAAGCGCTATCTCCGATGCTCCTACCAAGGTCAGAATGTTTCCCCTAACCGCCGTGAGCGGATTACAACTCTCTGCTCTGGGACATGGAACACCTTTAATTGAATATGGGAAACCTGTTGGGAAGATTGAACCAGTTGCCGGTGCATCGGATAAGCGTGAGTGTTGGGTCATTCCGTCATTGAAGGGGGATCCGGGAAGTATGGGGTGGCCATTACCAGCGAAGAAAGTAGTGCAGAGGAAAGATAGAAAGCATGGGTGGGTAATTGAGAAGTTTATTAAGTAAAGATTATATATCTACATATTGATCGGCTCAGTTTCCGTTATATTTTGCGTTTCTGAGCTATTGTTACCGTGACGGTTACACACACTTCAAACAGAGCGCTACCCATAGACCAAATAAGATAACGGTATCATTTGTAACCAGTCTTTGAAGCCTATCTCTAATTTTTTGTGGCATTCCACGCCTCGTATCAGCTCTCAAACGAAGTCGGATAAAATGGACAATAGAGCGAACCTTCCTGTAAGAACGCCTTAATCGCTTAATGAAAAAGCCCCAAGAATCCATTTACAAATAGCCCAAATTACAAAACGTCTCCTTTCACCGTTCTCGCCTAGATCTACTCTGGTACCCATCCCGACCAGGATCCCGATCCCGATCCCGATCCCAGTCACGACCCCGGTCCCGCTCCCGATTCCTATCTCGATCCATAGATCTGTCTCTCTCCTTCTCGTTCCCCCTTTCCCTCTCCCGCTCCTCCCGTCGCCGCCCACCACCAGCGCCCCACCTCCACTCATCCCCCTGCTCCCCCTGCCCTCTAATTCCCAAGGCCCTCCTCAACCTTTCACTCTCCTCAATCTTCGCCTCCGCCAACTCATGCACCTGGTACGTCTTAAACTGCTTCCTTCCACCATCCTTCGAACCAAGGGCGCCACGACTGCCATCGCCGCCTCCACCTCCCTTCAACCCTTCCACCTCTCCCGCCAACTCCGCCACCAACCGTTTCCGCATCGCATCCAACCGCTCCTCAATCGCCTCTTCAGACAGCTTATCTTTCCCCTCGCTCTGCTCATTCGCCTCCTCCAGTCGATCCCTCTCCTCCAAGATCTTCACCTCGATGGCCCGCCGCCGATCATGTTCCAGGATCTGCTTATCCGGCTGGCGCTGTTTGAAGGAATCCTTGGACTGTTGGTCGGCGTTTGAGACGGGCGGGTACGGGGCGCCGTAGCCGGCATCTCGCGGTTTCAGGAAGGAGAGGTTGCGCTGGACGTAGCCGGAGGTACCGCTGCCACGCGGGGTGGAGAGGCCGACGTTGGAGGACATTGTGGGTGGTGTGGATTTGGATTTGGATTTAGCCCGATTGTGTGAGCGTGGCTATGGCGAGGCGTATGCGCGAGTTATCTTCTTGTATTTCCTTTTCGCTGCCGTTGGCCTTGGAGAGCCGCCCAGTGAATCCTGGTTGTGATTGTGGTGTTGGAATAGATGGACGTGAACTGAGGAATACGACTCAGAAAAATACTCTTCTGTACGGATATATCCCCTCCTTCCTCTGAGCCTCACCGGTAACTTCGACTTAGCCGCCGAAACCGCCAGGAAAATATATTCTTATTCTGACTTGCCTACTACAGAGACGAGGGTCCGCCGAAAGCACAGTCGGAAAATTTGTCGCTCTCTGGATCTCAGTAACAGACTTAGCTATCGTAGGAAGCGGTTGGAAATCTTCTTTTTTGCATAAAATTACCCTGTAAAATGTTTGGATAGGGAACCAATAGCTAATTGGAGTCTATTCGCAAGGTTTACAGGAATTTCCGGAAAAAGAGGCGAGTTGTTGGATGTATGTTTGCGATATGGCTATCGCCACGTGACCATGACATGAACATGGGTATGGACTTTGCGGCGGGTTATCTTCTGTACCTATTTATTTTCAGTTAAATGGACAGTATATTTACGTAGAGCAGTAAATGCAAATAAGTAAATATAATGATACAATAATTATATACACAATAAAAGAACTCTACAAGCATGCCGAGTATTAAACACGCTGATAAGTATATAGTTAGATCCCAATGCCGGATTCAAAAGAGATAAATAAAAATAAATAAATGAAATGAAAATGAAAAACCAGAGGGAAAAAGAAGGTAGATAGCTATCTCAAGGGCGACCCAGAACCCAGAACACAAGCATAGATTACCTGAGGAGGAGGAGGAGGATATTCTGCGCAGATCAGCATCAATTCATCCCCCGAAACGAAAACCCTCATTGCCCTCTTAACAAGTCAACCCACTTCTGAAATTTCCATTCAAGTTAGCTCCATCCAAACACATCTGCAACACTAACTGTATTCCACCGCACCCCGACCACCGAAACGAACAATACAACCACATCCACAACCACCAACACCAGCGCCCCCATCATAAACCGCGGATTGAAAATCCGATACAGCATTAGATGTCGACGCAGCAAGCCCACCCACATCGTCGTCGCCAGGTTTATCGTGGCATAATACAAGATGTGCGTTGTGGCAGCCTGCGCAACGTCCGAGAGGAGTCGGCTCATGCCATTCTTGGGTGACGATCTGGGAGCTGTGGGAGACGCCGGCTGCAGCCGCGCTTGAGTGGATGAGGATTGTGGCAGCAGGCCGCTGCGGGCGTCAATGGGCCGCTTCCACAATACAGTCAGCGGCACTGCGACGGCGGAGAGGATCTGCGCACCAAAGGTATTCAGGGTGATAATGAGTGGTGACCAGGGATACTTGACGGTCGTCAACGGCACAAATGCGATTTTCCACTGGATGCTGCTCAGGGTAGCCTGGTGGCCCGTTGTGAAGAAATGAAAGGAACCTAGCAGACCCAGCACGACGGGGCCGATTGCGCAGTTACTCGTCGTCAATCCGTTTGTATCGAGGATTTCGAGCAGGGAGAATATCTGCCAGGTTTGCAAACCGATAGCGCCACCGCCCATGGGTTTTTGGAGTAGGATTATAGCAAGGGCGAAGTTTATGAGAAGCAGGGAGTAGCGGGTGCCGTGGACATTGGCGTAGCCGAGGATTGTCACTATTGTTTTTGATGGGGATGAGTTCAAGGCGGGCGCTACCGGGCTGTTGACGTTGGTTTCAGTGTTGGGGGTCATGGAGATGCTGACACAAGGTTTGGCCCAGACAAAGGTAGTGGTGCCGGCGGCGAAAGCGATGGCTAGGACGACCTGAGCGAGAGTAACGCGGGTAGTTTTAACCAGGGATTTGGGTAGGGCAGGGAACCAGTCGCCATCGTCGGCAGCGTCAAGAGTCCAGAAGGCGGCGACGATGAAGAGGCCAGTGCGGAAAGCGATGCCGATCCAGAATACTGCAGAGCCTTCGTATGACTTGGAGCCTTGGTAGTAAGAACGGATGACGGACGGAAGAACTAATGCTAGTAAGAACGGGATAAGTAGATGCCACCAGGCAGATGTAGATGACGTTGACGAGGCGTAATACGTCGAGACACAAAGGGGCATCTGTTCTTCGCGACACAAACGGGAGAATGACGCTATTCTGCCGAGAACAACAAAGACGATGGAATGGTAAAAGCCAAGTACCCTAGCTTCCGTATTCTTCTGGCGCAATGAAGATAGCGCAGCCATGACGCTAAAGGTCGTTAGGAAGAACAATAATATCTCGTCTTCCCAGATGGTGAATGAGTTGGATGAAAACCCGATAGACTGCAACACCGTAAATATTATCGCAAGCCATGCCCAGAGCGAATTCGCCATGGGCGAAACGATCCGTTTTGGAACCCATAAAACCGTTGACAACGCAGCACAAATTCCGCCCACAGCTATCCCAAACACGAGCCCTTCAACGCGGGATAATTGGACAATCCGCATTCCTGTTAATATCATACCACCCATTACACCAATTCCAGAGCCAACTCCTATCCGCCGGAGCGTGGGGAAGGAAAGATCAGTGCGGTCACCACGGATCCCTCGAGCATAGCATAGCAATAAGATAACACCAGCAAAGGAAATCAAGATCCCTTGAATCATGCTGGGGATGTCAAATCGAGTCCACAGACTCTTACAAAGATGCAGCGTATCCCGCTGATACTCGCGGTATGACTTGTATACCTCTAAAATCAGCCGATCTCGATCAGACCCGTGTCTCGGATGCGGATGCTGAGACATGGAATTCCAGTCTTCTTCCGCACGAGACCAGATCCCCAAGGGTCCGGAGGGATGCGTCTCATCAGCGCCCCTGGCAAGCGCATACGCATGCTGGTAACGTTTAATCTGCGCCGATGCAAGCCTATTGACGCGAACCAAGTCTGTCAAGTCGCGACCACCCGCGGCAGAAAAGGCCTCCTCGATAGGTGATCCGAGGTTGTTAAAGGGGATGGGAATTCCCAGTAGCAACGCCAGCGTCGGCACAAGATCAATCTGCGGGATTGGCCGCTCCTTTGCCGTCCGCGGAGGTTCCAGGATCATATCATTCGTCCGCCCAAAGACGCCCGTGCGCTTCGAATACATCCACAAGGCGGCTTCGACCTCGTCGTCCGACTCGCCGCCATGGTCACCCTTACCATCCATTCCGTGATCCCCCATGACAACAAGCAAAGTCGACTCATCAATGGACCTCATGACATCGCGTATGACCCGATCCATCTGTTGCAACTTAGCCGCCATCGCAGCATGATTTGGCCCGTACCGATGTCCTGCATGGTCAACACCGAGAAAGTGGCCAACGATAACATCCCACTTCGTCGCGTTTTCCGCATGCAGGAGCGGGAATAGGTGCTCTATCACCCCGTTATCGACCGTGTGTAGGTCCCGGACATTAAACGAATCGTACGGACGTGAGAGATTCGCTTCAAAGAGGTCTGGAAATAGCGATTGCCATGTATCATCTCCCAAATGCACGACTCGTTTCCCTACACTATGTAGTTGCGCGATCATGTTATCCTCGTCGATGGCCGTGCCAGCAAAATTCGAGCCAGCGTCTATAAAGGTAGGCAAAGTGCCTGTAGTCAAGCCTTTAAGGCGCTGCAATGTGGTTGTAGGCGGATCGGCGATGAAGGGAAGCAAAAAGGCCTGATCGGGTGACTCCACGGCAGTTTCGTGAAGGACTGGGAGGTTGTTGTGGAAGAACTGGGGCTGTTGTCCTTCGACGGTGGGTCGGAAGGGGACAGTAAAATCATATCGGAGAGCATCGATTATGATGACAACAGCTTTGTCAAAGGTTTTCGGGTGCCAACATCCTTGAGCACTGGTTGCCATTTGCGATGAATTCGCCGTCGCCGTCCCCTCAAATGGCAGCACTGAGCATTCCGACTTATTCTCCAGCACCATCCGTGTCAATAAGAACCCCTTAGTGAAGAAAAATATACCAACGAGATGGATGAATCTGCGTTGAAATGAGATATCAGTCACATCGACAATCCCCAGAAGAAGGGGAGGCGGACAGCCACTTACAAAAACCACCCCAGAACCCCCAGAACCCCCGCATGCTCAATCTTGAACACGCTCTCCTTCAATTTATTCCTCCGCGCATCTCTCTCCTTGGCGGAGTTCATGAGCCTTTCCTCGCTGGCCGCATGTCCAGCTGCACCAGTGCCCTCCTCGCCCATCGGAGCACCCTGCGTTATCCGCCTTGCAGCAGCGGCAGCAGCGTTCTGTGCTTCCTCCTCGTCCTCCGCCGCCGCCAGAGCCTTCGCGCTGGACCACTGTGCCTTTATCTTGCGGAATTCATTTGCTGAAGGTGGTGTGGGTGATTGCGATTGCGGTCGAGGTTTCTTGCGAATGGCATTCCTCGAAGGGGCGGCGGGGGGTTTCATTGTCGCTTGTCGCTTGTCGATTGTTGAGAGGGTTGTCGGCCGCAGGATTGATTTTCGTGTTGAAGGTTTTATATATTAATGAAGGGATTTCCTCCTCGTGTTTCTTTTCCGCTTTATGCTTATTATTATTATTATTAAAATTAATTATAACACTTATAATTTTCGAAATTCTCCCTCCGTTTTCGAAGTCCGTTATATTCCCCACCCGACCTTCCTTTGCTGTTGCTGTTGCTGTTGCTGTTGCTGGGAGGACAAAAATATACACCGTCCAGAATATCCACAGTCGGGGCTGTAAAATGATATCCCGGTAAGGGGAGGGGGGGGGAAAGCAACCGTCAGCCAGGGAATATTCTTAAACGCTCAGATTTCCCTCCTCAGCAGAAAGACGTAATCGCGCGCTGTTCACAGCGTATGGACCCGATCACTCGCTTGTATATGTACTGCACTTCTTCTTCTGCTTCTTCTTTTTCTTCTCCTGCCTCACGTATACCATCACACCAGGGCCACAAAACAGCCGCGATCGTATACCGGGGCAGGAATAGCAGGAGCAGGAGCAGGAGCAGGAGCAATATTAACTATTCCTGTACCTGTACCCGCACCCGCACCCATACTCGCGGCAAGAGAGAGAGGGAGAGGGAGAGGGAGAGAGGTCGCACACACGCAGAAGGACGGTTCGAGAGCTCAGGCGTTTTAGCTTGTTTTGTTTTCAGTGATGGGAACGGGTAAAGTCGTATCGCTTTTGCTTTCCCTTTTGCTTTCGCTTTCGCTTTTGCTTTTGCTTTTTTCCCTCTCCGGCCAGGGTGCTGAGCTGTATCAATCTTCGTTCCGGAGGAGGGGGGGGAGGGATTGTGTTTGTTTCGTCGCAGACCAAAAAAAAAAAAAAAAAAAAGAAAAAAGGGGGGGGGGGGAAGGGAGGAAGATGAAACTAACAGGGCAAGCCGGATGACAATATCTGTTCAAATTTCAAATTGTTTTTTTTTTTTAACGCATCGGCATCGTGGAATGGAATGCTTTAAATAACCGATTGAGTGCCTGCAGCCTGCAAGAGATGGCAGTGTCGTAGTACTCGTATATACTGGGAGAGTGAGACTTTCTTCCTCCAAAGGTTTGCACACAAATCACGTGGTAGTGGGTTTATTTGATTTACAAAGCGACAGAAGAAACAAGTGGGAAATGAAAACAATACAATTGATGTTATTACCATACCACCAATGAAAATGAAATGATGGAAACATTTATTCATTTGTCGAATGTGCGAAAAACAACCTCTGATAGCTAATGCGATCAGCATCACAAAGCAAACACCCAAGTATAAAAGGGATATCCCTCTAAGCATTGTTGTAAAGAAGGCACTGCCTGTTTTTCCCGTTATTGCTGCTGTTAAGGTTAGAAGGAGAAAAGAATAGTAACATGCACAGCACTCACTCGTAGTGGATAATGGGAGCCGTTAGTGTGGATAAAATCAAAGCCAAGAACCAAGTATAGATAGGATAGTTTTGTTGTATGTAGCAAAGGTATGTGTAAGTACTCGTTGGGGGTAGTTGGGGCTGTTGAAAAGAAAAATAGCCCCGGAGGAAGGAAGATAAAGACAAAAAAAAAAAGATATAACCCCAAGCCCCAAAAGCCTCCACCCTCAAGCCGCCAAAAAATGGAAAGGTGGGACGAGGGGGAGGAAAGAAGAGTACCTAGATAACAAAAAGCAAGAAAACAAATGGAAATAAAAGAAAACAAAAAAAAAAATACAGAAACAATCCTCGTTCATGAACGTAATCCTTCACTGTCCGATCCATCCCTTACACGCCTACGACCACCTCTTCTCATCCAGCTCCTTCTCCTTCAGCCCGCCCATCCTCTCCAAATCAAGGCTCTGAAACCTCTCGTTCTCATTCCCGCCCGCCTGACGCTGATACGGCGGCAAGAACTCCTCTGTCTCCTCCGCACCGCCACGCCCCTGGTAGGCCCCATCCTTGCGCCCCTCATCCAAGGGCTCCAACCCAATGCCGCCCTTCTCACTGATGCGCACAACGACCACACGCCCACTCATCCGCTTCCCGGTCGCATCTTCCTCTTCAGGGAACGTGATGCGGATTTCCGGCACGGGGCTGTGTGGAGGGCTTAGCGAGGACGGCGAGTGGTTTGGATTCGAGCCCTTCTCGTCGATGACGAAGACGGAGTCTCTGTTTGAGGCGGAGATGGTGAGGCCACGGCCGCGGCCGCGGTTTTTGTGGTGGTAGAGCGGGAGTTGAGACTGTTCCCGTTGACGTTTGCGGCGAATGACGAGGTAGGAGCCGATGAGGGCAAGGGAGAGGAGGATTAGGACAAGGAGGGAGATGAGGAGGTCTACGGTTGAAGAGGTTAGGCCGCCATTGTCGTTGTTGTCGTTGTCATTGTCGTTACCGCGGGCGGCTAGGCGTCGTAGCGCATCCATGGAATTTTGGTTGTTTTTTTTTTTTTTTTTAACTTTTCTATTCTCTGCTTTGAGGGTTTGTTTGTATGGGGTGTCGCAATCAAGCGAATTAAAGCCGGCGATTAACAGGAGTTATTATAGATAGATATCGAATATTCAGATCACAAGGGAACGAGGGTGCAGATCATGGAGTGTTAGACGGGGAAGTTCCCTGTTCGACGAACAGGTACGAATTAACACCATATAAATAAATCCACCACCAGCGCAGAAACTAGAGATCCATACGAACCGAAGGGGTATTGATTATTAGCGATCTGGAAAGAATATATCGTCGCACAGCGGTGAAAAGAGCGTTGTAGTGGTTTGAGTATGTTTCTTTTTTTTTCTCTGTCAGATAAGAGGGAGCGTGATGCCAGGCCAAGCGGGCGTTTTCCCCCTTAATTTTTTGCCTTTCTCTCAGGAATCAGGAGTAAGCAAGCAAGCCAGGCAAACGAAGGAGCGACAGCAAGGTGATCGGCTGAAGGAATGAAGCCGATACCCGCAAGCAATGAGTGACAGGCGATAAGACGGTTGGATGGCGGAGGAGGATGCAGAGGGAAGGGAGAGGAGAAGGAGAGGGGAGGAAAATGAGAGAGAAGGGAAAGAGGAAGAAGGGGAGCAGCAGAAAGGAGCGGCCGAGTGGGGACGGGCGCAGCGCCAGCCAACCAGCGACGCCATTACGTGACGCCAGCGGTATCCAATTTACCGCCCGTGACCAGCTCGTGGCTCCTCTCGCGGCAGCCGGGACAGCCAGACCACGCGTTACAGAGGGGATGCCGTGGCACCATCCCGTATTGGCCGTACTAGTTCCGTACGGGTGCCCTGGCGGTAAGAAACCCCAGGCGACTGGCTTGGCTAAGGCCGTGTGGCATTGGCTGTGACTGATTATGCAATTTCCTCGGCCTGAGCTGGGGTGGCATTGGCTGGACAAGACGGGAAACAGGCTGGATTCTATGAATTGTTAGTATCATGATGATGGATATCGCGATGAACCACAGATATGGAGTTGTATCGAGATCCAACGTTGTACAGTGCATATGTACAGTACTAGTAGCATGGATGGTGTCTGCTACTCGCACAACCGTCAATGGCGTTTTCCTGGGGTAATCAAAGCCCCTCTTCAGCACCCATGGCTGCCGTTTGTTTCATCATGGGCCTGGGCTTGATGTGCGCCTGGCGATCTTGGATGACAAGCACTTCGAAATCAGGGCCCTGCCCAGTCGCTGGAGAAAAATTGAAGAAAAAAAAGCAAACAAAGTCGATCAGTAAGTTTCCCATAACCACTCGTTATTTATCTCGAAAACCTGCTTGTTATTGTAAAGATAAGATTTTGATAGCAGCCTATCAGTAACCGTTCTTCCTCTTCCGTGCATAATTAGGGTCTGATTTTATTCTATTCTTGTTATTCTTGTTATTGAGTTGGTTGGTCATAACTATGAATTACGGAAACCCTTCACCAAGATCGCGAACCTTGGCTTGAACTTTACATTTCCCGTTCATCCAAAGGTTCAAGTTCTTGGAGTTTAACAACATACAGTTCTATATTCTACTCTGGAGGGGGAAGAAAAGTACAAGAACTGGAATATTAAATTGATAATTATCCAAACTTTTAACATAATACTGTTTTTGAAACTCCAGTTAAGATTAACTAGCTATCTCACGAGTGATTGAACTTTCCATGATTACACGCAGTAGACAGCGGAAAAGGGCGTCCTTAGAGTTCGGTGCCTGGAAGTTAATTCCAGTTCTTACTCCACTGCGGAGTACATCTTCCCAAGGTTCTTTTGAATTAAGATAAGATAAAATAGTTTATTCTCTATCAATGCTCTGTTGCGTTCAAGTGGACGAGGAGATGAAATAGGCCCGGGTCCAGATGATTGATTCCCCCAAAAAAAAGCATACTCTGGGGAATAATGACAAACAGAAGACGAAATGCCAAACTGGAAAAAAAGAGTGGCGCCGGTCAGCCAATAAATTGACAGCTCAAAAAGTGATTAACTCAAATCATACGTATTTTTTCAGATCACCCTCTCTGTCCGCAAGTATTCGCTTCAAACAACAGAAACAGAAAAATGTGTAGGACAAACAAAAGTCAGGGAGCCGCAGCACTCACCGTGCAATTAATGCCTTCCCATCCTTAGTCGTGCGTCCTGCACGGGCAACCCTCCAGCGATAGGGAGAAATGAGGTTTGATTCCATTGGAGCCCAAGTCTAACAACTGGCCACATCAGCAACGCTCCGAATAGCTGACGTCTTTAGATCGTCAGTGAGTTGCTGCTATCTGTCGATAACCTTCTGAGACCTGTTGCACAAGGTAAGGTACTGGACGCCAGCGACCTCATGGGATTGACTGTTAGTTGTTCTCTGGAGATTTTTTCTTTTTCCTTTCTCAAAGGAAGAAGTCAACATCTACTAAACACATGTTGCCAGCAATAGCTTCTGAGGACTCCTGGCATAGGCTGGCGTCCCCCTGAAGGCTACGTGGCTTTCTCAATCAAAATGGTGCTGGTGCTGGTGCTGCGGTTCTATCTTTTGTACCACGGCCGGAGTGGGCTCTACCTATCTAGACGCACAGGGAAACTGTGTATATCTTATTCAGGCAGGATGAGCTCCTTTTAAGCCCATTTTGCTAGTCCACTTCTCGCAGTGCAAGCGAGTTCAAGAAGGCGGCGAAGTCTCTTTCTGCCCTAGAATGCTGTTGGTGATGAGGAGATAAGCACCAGTTTTGATCCCTATTCTCTAAATTTGTTTTTACTCCATATTTTTATATTTTTTGCCCTCCACACGTCCGAGTCTAGGCCCTCAAGCAATAAGCCGAAATCAGGTTATTGGGTTCGGAGCGCCGTAAAAGCCCGTGCCGGTGGCCGACGGAATGATTGGCATAAGCCCGAATCTGCGCCGGTTTATCCGCTCGGAGAAATGAACACCTGAAAATAAACATGAGACATCCATTGAAGAATTTCCCGAGTTTGGGAAAGATATGTGACCAAAGAAGTCAACCCCAGCATGCGCCAAGATATCTTGCGCTGCCGATTCACTGCGCAAGTATCTGGTTTTCTCCCCGCAAACAAGTTCAACTGCTTAGAAGAAAGGTTGCCTGCAGACACAATAACAGGAAGTGCCTACGCAGAAAAGATTGACGAGGCCAGTAACAAGCCTCCCTGCGTGCGCCCATTCCCACAACGCCATCTGCCGGCATGTGTCCGTGGAAGGGATGTTGCCAGCCTCATCGCGCGAGGGCGTATTTCAAAGGTAGACCGATTGTATGTCCGATACGCGGTACATAAGTCAAGGTAAGATTCAGCGCTTTTACCTTGCTTTGCCCGCGTACTGCATCACGGAACCACGGTTGTATAGCATAATTGGATGGCTTCGGGGCAAGCCTATGAAATACAAGAAGTGGTGTATGTCCTGTGCATCAGCTGACGAATTTGAGGCCTCAAGATGGGAAAAAAGAGAAATGAAGTTTGTCAGGATTGAGTGTGACGATTTGGCGGAACTCTGGGCTTGAATCTCCTATTCTTCATTTAGGGACCCCCTTCTGCCATATTCCTTTCAAATTGTGTTAGAAATCATCAACAGTGGTTAACCCAGTGATGCTGATTCAAATGCAGTGAGTACCTAAATTATCAAACGGAGCATCATCAAGCGCTTCTATGGCTACTAGTTGTGCACAGCAGGTTCCAGATGGGATTGTCAAATGTCTGTCACACACAGCAACCCTTAACATATCCAAAGACACTTTGCCCCGAAAGGAGAAGCAAAAGACTCTCAAAACTGAAGACGCCTAGAATCCAAAAAATCTGTCATGTCTTCGTTATTCCTATTTCCATTCTATTTTGCACCCCTTAGCCCCATCCATGTATTTCAAAATATGTTTTGCAAAAAACAATCTTTCTAAAGATGGATAAACTTGTTTTCTAAAGCCTGGCAAGAGAAAATACGTAAGCTGTGATATTGATTTACAATAAGTGAAGTTATTATGTTTCTGTTTCAAAATAATTACGATAATAATAATTCAATATATATATATATTCTCTCTTCACATCAAATGCTCAATTAATTAAAAGATGTTAAGTCTTAAGCCTTATATACCGTGTGAGTCTAGGTATCGGATTAACGGATGACTAGTGCTAATATATGAACTAACCAAATCTTGTTATCAATCTTTGTCGGAACCAATGAAGTCCGAATATTGCCCCAAATACTGAATATTGATAATATTAATTGACTTGCTTATTATAACTCCACTAATTACATGAAAAGTAGGCAGTATTTATAGGAAAGATCATGCTTAGATATACACAAGAGATAGTTCTGAGCATTGTTAAGTTTTATCTGGTAGAACATTCATGCTGCTGCTTGAATCTTCTCAAATTCTTGATAGTAGAACTTATCAAGTTCTCAACATACCCCCTTCAGCTGAATACTGTCAGTAATGAAGCTGGAGAAATTGTCAGAATAGAAAATAATATAGAGAATATGATGATTAGCAAGTTGAAAAGAAATAGATAAGAAAGATGTATGAGGATGTTGAATTCCTCTTGTTCAAGATTGTTGAATTTTTATATCTTATTTTGATATATCATCAATAAGATCAGTTATATCAACTAATTCTAGTTACTTAATGAATTCTTGTTGCTTCTGTTGTGATAATGACTTGGTTAATTCATCCACTGATATACTGTTTATGGGTGTTCATTGTACTGAGATATCTCCAGATTGTATTCATTCTCACAATCAATTGTCATATATATCAATATGATGTAATTTAATTGTGATAGATGAATCTTTCTTAGTAAGAATGCCAACTGTTTGTCAATTATTATATTTTATAGAGATTTTATAGTCAGAATTAAATTCTAGATGATCAAAAAATCTTTTTCATCAAATTGTCTTCTTGTCTATCTGTGATATAGCTAGTAGTTCAGCTTCAGTGATGAAAGTTGTTATTATTCTCTATCTCTTTAACTTTCAATCAATAGATCTCTTAAAAAACTTGAAGATATAATCTTCTATTGATTTTCTATCTGAATTATCTGCAAAAGAGATATCACTAGCTGCTTTAATGTGACGGGCATGCCACCAATTAAGCAGATGTTACCAATGTTGCAGATTAAACTGTTCATACCACCTGTGCAGTTTGTATGATCTGTTCCAATGGCAATATCAATGGACTTGACACTATCCTGATAACAGTTTATGAATTGATTAAGAAAAGAAAGAGAAAGAAGATCAGAAGAAGGGGTTGTATGAGGGGGTTCTTATAGAAGAAGGATTGGAATGGAAGAATATTGAGAATTGTGCTGCAGTGGAGTGCGGAGTGGAAGAATGTTAGAGGTTACATGAAGGAATTGTTAGAGACTATATGAGCACAGAGCAGAATCATGAGAAGAGAGGTGTTTCATAGATATGTGAGAGCATATGAGAGGGTGAATGGGTGATAGAGGGTTGATTGTGTAAGTTAACTACTAATGAGTGCTAACCTGTCACATTATCCCCCCCTACCAGAGCAAGTGAGGATTTGTAGGTGTTGAGTGTGATGGTGTTGTTCATGACAGACACAGGTTCCCAGGTTGGACAATCATATCCTACCCATTTGACAAGGTATTTGCAGTGGCAGCAATTGGTTCTATCACTGAGAATTGCTTCAATTTCTCATTTGAGTTCATTATCTTCTTCTATAATGACAGATGATTGTCAGTTGAAGATCTTTTGTGAAGAGAATGGATTCTTAGCTGTGGGTTGGAGCAGGTTTATATGAAAGACATTGTGAATGCCAGATGGAGTGTTCAGTTGATAGTTGTGGATGCCTAGCACTTCTACTACTGTGTATTTGATGTGACAGTAGTTCAGTGTATGTGAGGGGTGATCTGTTCTTATATTCTTGAGATCTAATCAGACTTTGTCTTCTATACTATAATGAGTTGCAGAACTTCTTCTGATGTTTGCTTGGTTCTTATAGTCTTATTAAGCACTGACTATTGAAGCTTTGACCCACTTGTGGGCTTTCTTGAGCTTGCTGACTATATTCTCTGCTGTCTGTATGAGACTGTGAGTGTATATGATTTCTCAGAGAATCTCAGAGAAGTTCAGAATCTCTAAATCATAATCATATAGAAGAAAGAATAGGCTTACATCTGTCATAGCAGAATCTTGACTGTTTATAGCAATCTCAGCATGCAGCAGCAGATCACTCCAGTCATCTTATATGTAGTTGCAGAATTTTCAGAGGATGTTCTTAACTGTCTGTATCATTCTCTCAGTGACTCCATTGATCTCTGGGTGGTATGCTGTTGACAACTTTTGCTCAATTCTCAGTAGCTGGTATATGTGGGTTCAAAGTGCACTCACAAACTGACTGCCTCTATCTGATACAATGGATGAAGATAGGCTGTGCATGTGATAGAATGGGCTTCTGACAAAGATGTCTGCAATGACTTCAGCATTCATCTTGTCACAGAGCTGCAGTATCACACCCTTGCTGAGGTGATTGACAATGACTAGAACATTTATAGAACCACCACTCTCAGATAAGAAAACTGTGAAGTCAATAGCTATATTATGCCAAGTTCATTTGAGAACAGACAGAGATTTTAGTATTTCTTTTCAGTGCTCATATCATGCTGTTACTGAGCTGCAGTGGTTGCAATTGCATACAAACTGATGTACATTCTTTGACATATCTGATCAGTAGAATTCTTGA
>NW_025544803.1:1917849-2095908 GCF_000150115.1 Histoplasma capsulatum G186AR
GTGGTTCATTGAAATCAGTGTCCTTCTGTATCAGATCTGTTAGTGATTGTATGATATCTGAGAAGTCTCTGATGAATCTTTGATAGAAGTTGGTGAATTCTAGAAAACTTCTAGTCCCTTTTACTGAGATAGATAGACTGGCCGGTGGGACCATGAATTTCACATTTGGTTTGGTTTGGTTTGGTCCCAGTCCATTTCTTGGCATTATTTTAGTGGGACCAGGATCAGAATGGGAGTGTAAAGTGACTAGAATTATCAAAACATGAGTGAAATGGGACTAAAAAATCTTGATATTCCATGTAAAGTGACTGACTATCAAAAATAAGAACATGATCTGGGACTGATCATGATTTTGACTCAAGTTTGGTCCCATTCTGATGATTATATAATACATCAATCTGATGATATGATTGGTGGAGATATTACCCCTATCTTGCTTAGTGCTGCTGCCAACCTACCTACCGCTGCCAATCTACCTACCGCTGCCAACCTATCTATCACTGCTAATCTATCGCTGCTAATCTATCGCTGCTAATCTATCGCTGCTAATCTATTGCTGCCAACCTATCTACCGCTGCCAACCTACCTACTGCTGCCAACCTATCTATCACTGCTAATCTATCGCTGCTAATCTATCGCTGCTAATCTATCGCTGCTAATCTATCGCTGCTAATCTATCGCTGCTAATCTATCGCTGCTAATCTATCGCTGCTAATCTATCGCTGCTAATCTATCGCTGCTAATCTATCGCTGCTAATCTATCGCCGCTAACCTACCTACCGCTGCCAACCTACCTACCGCTGCCAACCTACCTACCGCTGCCAACCTATCTATCGCTGCCAACCTATATAGGGTAAATCATGGTCCCATTTGGTCCCATTTTGTAAAATGGGATCAAATGGGACCAGGATCACTAATTTATTAGTAAAACATGATCTGGGACTAGATTTATAATATAAACAGTGTAAAGTGACTAATTTGCTAAACACTATATGGGACCAGGACTAAGATATCTAATAATGGGACTGAGGAAAAATTTGGTCCCAGTCCCATGCATGGTCACACGGCCAGTCTAAAGGCAATCACATACAAAATGTATGAGCCATCTTTCTTCATTGTAGCAATAGATAGGTCCCTGAATAATATCTGCATGGAGTCATTCAAAGGGTAGTTTAGATCATATATGGGGGTGGTGAGATATTTGATTCTTTGCTTTGGCAAGATGACAAGGTTCACAGAGTTCTTTGTCTTCAGTATCATCAATCTTCACAATATCTTTGATATTGAATATCTAAACCTCTTTGACATTGATTGGTAGATGCTCCACTGCTCTCATTAAAGAGTATTCTAGTTATAGGTGGGTCGGGTTACAGCGTGTTCGAACCCGACCCTCACAATAACCTGGTTATATGCGGAGGCGCAGTCACTCAGCCATCAACGCCACTGCATATAACCTGGTTATTGCTGGTGTGTGTTCAATTTCATGTTCATATGTACAGAATACTTGTATTTAGTAAGAGAAATACTATTAAATTCAGGTACATGTGACTTTGCACACAGAAAGTTATATAACCACTAGATATTGATGTCAAATCTTAGAGAAAGCAGTAGAACTCTTTGAAGTGTATGAAATAGCTGTGTGAAACATCTTTACAGATTCTGCTAGATTACTAGTTGAGGTAATATTAGCAAGTATCAAGATGTTCTCACTAGTTCTGTGATATTCAGTAATCAGCAATCTATTGTACACCTCTATATAAGTAAAAATCAAGTCATCTTTAATCCTTCACAATCTGAATGTTTTGTCATTGAGATAGATCCCCTCTATATAATAGCAAGATTTTCAGATGATTAGATTGATATAAGAGTGTAGAATATAGACAGTATTCTTAAGAATTACTCTGAACTGCTTGTCTAGAGCATCAGTCATATAAATTCAAACTGTATTATATTTCATAATTCTTATTATTGAATCTCTGATGTAAACTTACTCTTCTGACAGTTTATATATTAGAAATCTAGATCAATTATTACAGATATATCACTCAGCATCAGTATTAAATATTCAGAAATCTCAGAGATAGAGATATTGATTTGAAGAAGTACTCTTAATATTTATATTTAGATATTATATCAATTGATCAATAAATACAATCTCAGAAGTGATTGAAGATTGATCAGTAGAATAATTAATAGAATGATTGATAGATTCTTCATCTTTTTTTTAAAGAATTATTCCTCTCAGTATCAATTCTATTATCTCAGTATTAAAAGCAGCTATCTGTGACGGGTTAGCACCCGTTAGTAGTTAACTTACGCAACCAACCCCCTATCGCCCGTTCGCCCTCTCACGTGCTCTCGCGTACCTACGAAACGCCCCTCTCCTCGCGATCCCGCTCCGCGCTCGCGTAGTCTCTAACGATTCCTCCGCGTAACCCCTAACATTCTTCCGCTCCGCGCTCCACTGCAGCGCGACCCCCGATATTCTTCCGTCCCGATCCTCCTTCTATAAGAACCCCCTCGTACGACCCCTTCTTCTGATCTTCTTTCTCTTTCTTTCCTTAATCGATTCGTAAACTGTTACCAGGATAGTGTCAAGTCCGTTGATATTGCCGTTGGAACGGATCGTACGAACTGCGCAGGCGGTACGAACGGTTTAATCTGCAACATCGGTAACATCTGCTTAATCGGTGGCACGCCCGTCACATTACGAATCGATTCATCTGTGTCGGCCCGAGTGCCCCGTGTTTACGATCGCACCTAGGTGCCCAAGTTAAAGTTTAAGAATAAGTTACCCAAGTCCTACGAAGCCGCACCACTGTGATAGTGCTGCGAAGAAGCCCGAGTGCTTAGAAGTCCACAACCGCGTGTCTGTGAAGAGGCCAGAGTGCCTACGAAGTATTTCCTCCAAAAAGAATAAGAACTGAACCTCCTGGTCTCCAAGTTACCAGGACCAAGAACCATGGCCTCGTACGAAAACGAGATGAATTACGAACACCCCTACGAACACCCTTCCGCGGGCGAAAACCGAAACCTCGCAGAAGACAACGCTGAACTCCGTAGCTTCCTCCAGCAGCAATCCCTGCAGATGGCGGAGCTCCAGCGACAACTGAATAACCTGAATACGAATACACCAAGAACCACGCAAGCACCAACACCCCTTATGTACGAAAGAAGAGAACGCCTCCCTCTCCTCGACAAATTCGCGGGAGAACTCTCGACCTACTTAGCCTGGAAATGGAAGGCGAAAGCCAAGCTTGAAGAAGATGGGCCTGTGATAGGCTCTCTGCTCTCGCAAGCTCGCTATGTTCATAGTCGGCTAGAAGGAGATGCTCTAGCCAAGTTCCAACCTTGGATCGAGTCGTGCGCGCACGAGATGTGCACCCCTGAAGAAGTCTTCCGCCAACTAGATGTCCTGTTCTTGGACCCTACACTCCAAGCGCGCGCGATGCAATGGTTGAACAGGAACCGCCAGAGGAACACACCACTGGCGAACTATCTACCCGACTTCGACAGCAAGATACGCGAAGCAGGAGGTCAGGACTGGGACGATGCTGTCAAGATCAACCTCCTGAGCCAGCATATTAGCTTTGAACTGCTCAAGCTCTGCACCTCGCACCTCATGCCCACGCGTTACCATGACTACTGCACCCACTTACGCCAACTCGACAACAACCTCGCACGCTTCCATGCTGTCCAAGGAAGACGTAACAATTATAGGCAGAACTACACGCCTACTAACGCGCCAACTGCACCAGCTGCCCCTGCGGACGCCATGGATTGGACCCCTCATGTGAGCACAGGACGACCAAAGATACCTGGCCTCTCTGGACGAGAAGTTACTGATCGAATCGCCCGAGGCGTCTGCATTCGTTGCAACAAGCCAGGGCACTTCGCAAGCCAGTGCACCAATGCAGTAGTTCCTGCCTCTACGCCGCGAGTGAACACAACTACGCCCACGAATGAACAAGGACAGGGAAAAGAAGAGCTCTCGCCCTAAAACGCGGACGAGAGCTCAAGGAGCAAGAAGCTAGCTGGAGGTTTGAGCAGAAGATGCAAGCGGACGCAATCATGGTCCCTGCCATTGTAAATAGCCTAGTCAACGTACGCGCAATGGTAGACAGTGGTTTCCTTCACTACGCTCTTATAAATACCCAGCTAGTAGAAAAGCATAAGCTCCAGCGTATCCCTTTCCCTGAACCGCGTAAGCTCAGTGGATTCGACGGCCCCAGAGGATCCGCCTCCTACAACATGGTAAGATTTAATGTCGATGTAGGAGGGCACGAGAAAAAGAACGTTTACGCATACGAAGTGCAGGACCTTGAGTACGACTTAATGCTCGGCCTGTCATGGCTTACGGAATTTGGAACCTTGTTAGACGCACGCAACCGTTGTCTTATTTTCCCAGGAAGCGACCGCGTCTATGAGAAGGATGTCGATAGGACTGCTGATCTCACTCAGATATCGGCAGAAGCGTTCAAGCTATTAACCCGCCAAGCGCGCGAGAAGAAGAACGTCCAAGTGTTCGCTGCTAGTATGGCGGATATCAAGAAAGCGTTAGAAAAGCTAGAACCTAAGGACCCCAAGAAGCCCCGCAAGGAACTCCCCGAATCGTATAAGGACTTCGCAGACGTGTTCGATGAAAAGGCGGCCGAAGAGCTCCCCCCCCACCGAGGACGCGGCATAGATCATACGATTGAGCTCATCAAGGAAGATGGCAGGGACCCGCAACCACCCTGGGGTCCTCTCTACAGCATGTCGCGCGATGAGCTCCTCGTCTTACGAAAAACACTCAATGGATTACTGGACAAGGGCTTCATCCGCGTTAGCAATTCACCCGCTGCAGCCCCCGTACTATTCGCGAAGAAACCAGGAGGAGGCTTACGATTCTGTGTCGACTACCGAGGACTTAACAAGATTACGCGAAAGGACCGATATCCTCTCCCGCTCATCAATGAGACACTCGAGCGGATAGGAAAAGCAAAATGGTTTACGAAGCTTGACATCTCCGCGGCCTTCTACAAGATAAGGATTAATGAAGGTGACGAATGGCTAACCGCCTTTCGTACGCGCTACGGACTATACGAATGGACAGTGACCCCCTTTGGACTAGCGAACGCCCCCAGCACGTTTCAGAAATATATCAACTGGGCCCTACGAGACCTGCTCGATGAGATCGCGTCAGCGTACATGGACGACATCCTGATCTTCACCGATGGATCGCTCGCTGAACACCGCAAGCACGTACGACAGGTACTTGACCGTTTACGAGAAGCAGGACTACAAGTGGACATTGACAAGTGCGACTTCGAGACCAAGTCTACGACCTATCTAGGATTCATCATTGAAGCTGAAAAAGGCGTACGAATGGACCCTAAAAAGGTGAAAGCAATCCTCAACTGGGAGGCACCTATCTCGGTAAAAGGGACTAGGAGTTTCCTAGGATTCGCCAACTTCTATCGAAGATTCATCAGGGACTTCTCGGATATCGTACGACCACTAACGGACCTGACACGGAAGGACGCTGTATTCCAATGGACCACTGAAGCGGACGCTGCTTTCAAGAAATTGAAGCATATGTTCACGACCGCCCCGATGCTGCAGTCGTTCGACCCAGATAAGCATACGATTCTCGAGACAGATGCTTCAGGTTATGTAGTAGGTGGAGCACTGATGCAATATGACAATGAAGGTGTTCTACGACCCTGTGCCTTCACCTCAAAGAAGATGTCGCCCGCCGAATGTAACTACGAGATTTACGACAAGGAGCTCCTGGCAATCATACGATGCCTCGAAGAATGGGAATCCGAGCTCATGAGCGTTGAGAAGTTCGAGATCGTCACCGATCATAAGAACTTAGAATACTTTACAACCACTCGCAAGCTCACAGAGAGGCATATGCGCTGGTCACTGTTCCTCAGCCGTTTCTCGTTCGCGATCCGTTACCGACCAGGGGCAGAAAACGCCCTTGCGGATGCCCTATCCCGCAGAGAACAAGATATGCCCTCTGACGACCTAGATGACAGGTGGAAGCACCGAGAACATCGGTTAATCGACCCCGCGATTATAGAAAGTCCCAGGCAATCAGATAGCTCCCGCGTACGCGTTAACCTGTCCCGAGCTCAGGAACCTTCGCTCGAAGAACAATGGAAGCAAGCAGCAGAGGCGGACGAATCCTGGCAACAGGCCGCGGAAGCCGTACGAAGCAAAGCACCTCGATTCCCCGCAGGCGTATACCCAAGAACGGACATCTCAGCATGCTCGATTGACGATGACAACTGCCTACGCTTTCGAGATAGGCGATGGGTCCCTAATTCAGAACCCTTACGAACACGGATCATGCAGGATATCCACGACTCGCCGATGACTGGGCACCCAGGGCGTGAGATCATGTACAGCATCATCGCCCGAGGATTCTACTGGCCGGATATGTCGAAGGATGTACGCCGGTTTGTACGCAATTGCGACCGCTGCGGCTCAGTAACAGCATGGCGTGAGCGCCGAAAAGGAATGCTAAAACCCCTGCCTGTCCCCGAACGAACTTGGCGCGATATAGCTATCGACTTCGCAGTTTCCTTACCTGAGAGCGGTGGTTCTACGAATGTCCTAGTCATTGTCGATCGCCTCAGCAAGGGCGTGATACTGCAGCCCTGTGACAAGATGGATGCTGAAGTCGTTGCGGACGCCTTCGTCAGGAGCCCATTCTATCGCATGCACGGCCTACCTTCGTCCATTGTATCAGATAGAGGCAGTCAGTTCGTGAGCGCACTTTGGACCCGCGTATGCCAGCTACTGAGAATCGAGCGAAAGTTGTCGACAGCGTACCACCCAGAGACCGATGGAGCCACTGAGAGGATGATACAGACAGTTAAGAACATCCTCCGAAAGTTCTGCAACTACGCGCAAGATGACTGGAGCGACCTGCTGCCGCATGCTGAGATTGCCATAAACGGCCGAGATTCTGCTACGACAGGTGTAAGCCCGTTCTTCCTTCTACACGGTTATGATTTAGAGATTCTGGACTTCCCTGAGACCCCCCGAGAAACCACGTACGCCCGCAGTCCCGTACAGGCGGCAGAGAACATAGTCAGCAAGCTCAAGAAAGCCCGCGAGTGGGCCGAAGCTTCGATGGCCAGTGCTCAACAAGACTATGAGGACCAAGCGAACACCAGAAGGAGTCCTGCGACCCGTTACAGCATAGGAGACAAGGTCTGGTTAGATCTCAAGAACATAAGAACGGACCGCCCCTCGCGTACGCTGGACTACCGTCACGCCAAATACACGGTAGTAGAAGTGCTAGGCACCCACGACTATCGACTGGACACCCCGCCTGGCATCCACGATGTCTTTCATACGAACCTGCTCCGACCCGCGGCCGAGGACCCGTTCCCTTCGCAAAAGACCTCCGACTGGCAACCACCTGCCATCGTAGGAGAAGACAATGAACTCGAATGGGAAATTGAAGCAATCCTCGGCGATAGAACCAATCGCCGCCGCCGCGAATACCTTGTCAAATGGGTAGGATACGATCGTCCAACCTGGGAACCCGCGTCCGCCATGGACGACACCGTCGCACTCGACGCCTACGAATCCTCGCTCGCCCCGGTAGGGGGGGATAATGTGACGGGTTAGCACCCGTTAGTAGTTAACTTACGCAACCAACCCCCTATCGCCCGTTCGCCCTCTCACGTGCTCTCGCGTACCTACGAAACGCCCCTCTCCTCGCGATCCCGCTCCGCGCTCGCGTAGTCTCTAACGATTCCTCCGCGTAACCCCTAACATTCTTCCGCTCCGCGCTCCACTGCAGCGCGACCCCCGATATTCTTCCGTCCCGATCCTCCTTCTATAAGAACCCCCTCGTACGACCCCTTCTTCTGATCTTCTTTCTCTTTCTTTCCTTAATCGATTCGTAAACTGTTACCAGGATAGTGTCAAGTCCGTTGATATTGCCGTTGGAACGGATCGTACGAACTGCGCAGGCGGTACGAACGGTTTAATCTGCAACATCGGTAACATCTGCTTAATCGGTGGCACGCCCGTCACACTATCTTGATTATTACTGCATCTATCTTTTTTCTAATATTTTCATTCTTAAGTGTCTTATTCATCTTTTTATATTGTTGCTTATTCTTCTTTCATTCTTCTGATTTCTGACTTGAGTTGAGATAATAACATTTAACTCAGAAATACTTCAAGTTATAAATACAGATTCTGAATTTCAATTGTTCTGCTTGTCTTTTATTAAAGATAGTAAGATTGAATAAAAGCAGTTCTGATTTGCTATATCTCTTCTTGTAATATTTGAAATAGAAATCATTGATCACATCTGCAAAGAAGTAGTTCTCTGCATCTTTCATCTCAATCTCTCTCTTTCAGATAGCTGTGTATGAATTATTGATTGATATATTAATAAGAAAGAAGTTTTTTCATATATCAAAGTTGCTATCTATTTCAGAGTTCTTGATCTCTGTCTCAATCAGAGCTCAGATATCTAATCACTGATCTAGATTCTGCTTAGACAGCTTCTATAAGTTCTGATATCTTTTTTATATTTTATATCTGCAATCTGTAGTTCTAGATGATAATCTCTTCTTGAGAGCAATTAGAAAATTCTTCACATCAATGTGAGCATTTTCATTGATTGCTATTTCTAGCTCACTGAATGCCACTGTTCTGTAGATCTCTTGTTTGATTCTACTAATATCTATAATCTTATCTTTATAGAGATTTCTATCATTGTTATATTTGCTGTTCTTCATTTCTCAATTAATTCTTGCTTCTATAGTGCACTCAGTAGAGAATTCTGAGGAAATAGAAATAGATATATCACTCATTCTATTGAGACTTTCCTCACTAATAAGATTCAGTACCTGGAACTCATCAGTAAGATCTAGTATCATGATGTATTATAAATTTCATTTTCTAGAAAAATTCAAGAAAAGTGAGTTCTTAGATGAAGAATTTTCTGCTGACATCTTGATCAATCATATATAGAAATTGAACTGATATCAAATCAATTGAATAATTAATATAGAATTGTATGGATATAACTGTTATTTTGCTGCTATCTCTTGCTGTAGATCAATGAGGATTGGATAGATATAGATATAGATATATAGATATATTGCCACAATCATCACCAATTAGATGGTTGGTGAGATCAGATAGATATAATCAAATAGATAATAATATAATGATAGGTGGCTGAACTGGGCTCATAACTGTCAGAACCAATGAAGTTCAAATATTGTCTCAAATACTGAATATTGATAATATTAATTGACTTGCTTATTATAACTCCACTAATTACATGAAAAGTAGGCAGTATTTATAGAAAAGATCATGCTTAGATATACACAAGAGATAGTTCTGAGCATTGTTAAGTTTTATCTGGTAGGACATTCATGCTGCTGCTCGAATCTTCTCAAATCCTTGATAGTAGAACTTACCAAGTTCTCAACAATCTTACTTATGTATGGTGGGATCTAAATCTTATCTATTTCATTCTCTATAAATACTACTACTTTTCAGGTAAGTAGCTAGAATATCTATTAGAGATTCAATTCAACATGAGATGTAGTGGTTTTGAGGTAATATTCGGATAAATATAATCAGTTTCAACACTCGGCTCAACTATGCTACGGACTAGTGTCTCGCAAGTGTATATAACCAACCCCCAGTAGAATAGTAACCAATACAACCACTCAGACGTTACAGCGTACAGCATATACCGACTCTTGCAAACAAGCTCAGTATTCACTCAACTATTGAGATTAATGGTCATTTATCTATTGTAACTTTTATCCCCTGTGAAAGATATTTGATACATACTAGTAGCTCATGGTGTGAATGGGGGAGACTTGGATGGTATGTGCACCACAACTGCGTAATCCCTTACTGAAATCATATACGCAACATAGACACAGTCAAGTGTCACTGAGTCTTCGTAGAGATGCTAGTTAGTAGTCAATAGATGGATACTAGAATTTATAGCAGCTGCTTTTATATATACATTCTGTAGTCTCTATAATTACAATAATAATAAATTCTCTAGACAATCGTTTCTATAAGTGCTAGGGGCAGCCTGCCTCTTATTAAACCCCACCCCCCATCCCCCCTCTTCTAGGGGTGGGCAAATGAACCGCTAAATCGCAGAGATGAAGGCATCTTTAATTTCTTCAAAGGATTGAAAAAAGCTCAGACACAACACTCTATAGCAGAAACTTCATGGAACATGCGGCCGGGGCAAGACGGAGCGAAAGTACGAGGTCATATTATTCATTACGTTGCTATTAAACAATATCACAGATATCATCGATATATATCATCGCTAGCTATCATTAGTGGATGTCATCAATAGATATCATCAGTAGATATCACTCATTCAAGCAGGTCAGTAGATAGAGAGGAAGGTAGGCAGACAGGTAGGAGGGTGGCTAGATGGTGAGGTTTATTCTCGTAGAGATTGATTGGAGATTGAGCAGGCAGGTTTGTTGGTAGGTAGGGAGGTACAGAGATAGGTAGCCAGCTATCGAGCTAGCATGAGTTTGAAAACCCCTTGTGATGCCAAGTTATCACTAACCCAAACTCAGAAGGTTATGTCCTTTTGCACATCCAAAACAACGGATTTTAAAATGCTGACTGAAAAAACCCTTGATGTGATTTTTACTATCAATTACAGCACTACGCAGATGAGCATGAAAAGCAGCGATATAGGTATTAACGTTTTATAGTTAGTATAATATTGGCCGACCGGGGGGTTTCAAACTTAATGGCCCTGACGGAGTACGGAGTACGGAGTATTACATCAGCAATCGGTCGGAATTAAGTTTGAAACCCCTTGTGATTTCTAAGCCTATTGTGAACTAGCGTCAAATGTCAAGTCTCCACTGCGGAAATCGAAGTGGGAATTCTCGCATTTAAACCAATAAAATCATCGAGATTCAACCGCCTTACCTGCATACATCCGGGTAAGTTGCTGTTATGTGTACAGATCTGTATATAAATCCAAGACCTTCCCATTTCAGCCGCAAAAAGAAGCAACTTTTTGTCTCCTCCTGGAGCTTTGTATGATTCTTACGCGGCGTAGAGGCTCGCTCCGCTCCGTCTAATTAAATAGAATCATGATTTAGAAATTACGATAAGGACAATATTCAGAACTTAATCTTTACTATAACAGTAAAATGGGATCAGAATTATAATACAGCTGTGATGAAATGACTATCCCTTCGTCTGGCCGCCAGGCACAATTAGCGCAATACAATTAGTGTATTGACTAAGCTGTTAGTTCAGAAGTACCAACCAATAATTTCTCATACTAAATTCTAAGTAATCTGATTTGCTGATACAAGATCCACTATCTCAAGCAAGTCATATAGACAAATTATCCACTTTGTACCACCACACCAAAATTTGTATGTAATGCTACTTTATAAAACAAACACTACAAACATGAGAAAGTAACATCATATACAAATTTTGATGTGGTGGTACAAAGTGGTACTGATCTGAATCATCATTGAATTCTCTGTCATTCACTCAAACTTGTGTCTGATATCAGTACAAAAGAAAGAGAACAGAGAGGAATAAGAACAGAGCTCTAAGAACAAGATCTGATTGTACTGTATGTAATGATATTTCTCTCTGTTTGAAGAGTTGGTGTTGGCAGGAGTTCCATTCTTAATTAGGACTAGATCAAATAAATTATATAGATTACATAAAAACATGTCAATACAGACAATCTCTCATATAATCCAGTAGATTTCATGGTTTTAATACACTAATGTACACACTAAAAAAGGGCGCTAATTGTGCCTGGCGGCCAGACGAAGGGATAGCTTTGACATATAAATAGCTCAGTGTTCATGCAAACACGCTATCATTGTTAACCCTTCTTCGGAAGTGTTTATATAATTTGATGAATTTATTATTTGTTGCTTCTCTAGCTAATATACATGGAGACTCTAGAATATTCATACTACTGAGCTCACAGAGGATAACTAAACATGGAAGACACACAATATGTAATAAAATAAATGGGCCAAGGCACAGAGCACGGATGGTCCTTGTTCTGCGTAGCTCGCGGCCAGATGAGGGGATGGTTAGTGAAGTCTCTCCATGCAGGGTTAAGAGAAATGTAACTAGAGAGTAGCTGCATATACGCTGTAAGCAATAACTAGGCTAGTGAGATCAAGAATCACAGGGTCTCCGGCTGCATATAGCCTTAATAAAAAATATGAAGGGTGACGACCGCGATAACAACAGAACTGGGTTGGTTCTATCCCATCCTCATCAACTAGTGACTATCAAAAGCTTTCCCACTAAGCTGAATGGGAACATTTCTTATAGCACTACCAATCGGTTGACTCGACATGCGTGTGTTTTCTGTTCAGCGCTTGGTCGACAGCGTGAAAGTTACTCTTTGGCGTTACTCCGCTGACATCTTTCCAAGATGAATATCTGCCACCGGGGTAGGCTATTTTACACTATTAGTACTCTTTGAAAATTTTAGTACATACACAGTTTGCATCCAAAATAACTAGTATTTCAATGTAGATTTCAAAGACAAGTAGAATCCGGCAACATCTTGAAGATGGGATGTCCTGCCCCACCAAATCTTCACAATATCATGGTATAGCATTGCTCAAGTAGAATTACGAATGGTGTCCTCCGCTATCTTTGAGAGCCAGGCTTCTCAAATAGAGCATTCACAACAGTTTGATTAGATCTTTCTTGCATGCACCTAGTTCCATGCCTGATGGTGATCAAATTCTGGAGGTGAAGAGTAATTTCCGTGGAGATGACCAAGAGAGAACTTATGAACCGGTTGAAAAAACGGCTGAACCTTGATTGCAGAATCAATCACGGATTATGTGATTGTAAATTATAGAATCATACTCAGAGAGAATCAATATCTGCTTATTCATGATTGCTCAGCGCTCCACAAGAACCCACATGACATTGCTTTTGAGGATAGACAATGCATTCTGACCTCCGCACACAAGACTGACTGCCGTAATGAGATGCTCGAATATAAATGGAGTCCCCTACTTTGAGATGTAAGGCTGCTTATGCACTAAGAAATAGTCAATTCTTGGCCACCATGTGCCGGGTGTCAATACATCCCGGCTCCAGGGTTAATATTTTCAAAGCAGGACAATTTAAACCCCGATGGTCCCCCAGAAATCCCCTGTCTTCCATTATGTTGGTGCGGCCGCAAAATTATTTCTTCATTTATCTTGATTTTAGCCAACGCGCGTAAACTTTTGAAGTATCCTTCATCGAACGTGCGGAATAACTGAAGAAGGGATGGTCTTCACGGTTTTTTCCGTCGGCATAACGCTCAGTCTCTCATTTTTCATCTATAAATTAGTATCCTTTGTGAGACATTATATCCAGGCTCGCCGGTCCGGGCTTCCTATCTTCATCTCACCGGTGCTGTCCAAAAGTATACCATGGATGGTCCTCGGACCATATCTACAGCCATTTTTCCAGAAACACCTTCCTGCCCTGCTGTATGACCGGCTAGACATAGTGACGCATGGATGGGAGTACCGAAGAGGGCGCGAGTTCCATGAGAGGCTGGGCAACATATTTGCTCTTGTTACTCCCGATGAATGCTTGATTTGGTAATTCAGCTTCTGGCCGAAACTTTTGAAAAGGCAGCACTCTGATGGCGATGCAGGGTAGCGGATCCCGCCGTTGGGGCTTCCATTCTGCAGAGAAGAAATGATTTCCCGCAAGCACCTATAGTTGCTAAAATCCTTGGACTTTACGGCCCGAATGTGTTCAGTGTAAGCGCTCTCACTCCATTTATTGCATGTTCTCAATTCAGCTTATTAACGAGGATTGCACGCAGGCAAACGGCGAGGAGTGGTAGGTAGCACCCCTGGTATACGCTTTCACGAGCTAAATATTCCCAGGAAACGCCATCGTAGAATGTTCGCTGCGAACCTGGATGAACGTATCAGCAAGACTGTCTGGACAGAAAGTTGTCGCCACGCTAGTGAAATGATAAAGTACATGCTGAAGAACCCAGGAAACAAGACCTTGGACGGTCTCAGGAGCATCGCAATCAATGTTATTGGCCAAGCAGGATTCAACCAGTCCGGGGTGTGGGCACCAACTATGCGAAATCGCACTGGCAAGGCTACGACTGGAAAAGCAGCTTTTTGGGAGACCTTTTCCCTGACCACTGAGATGCTTCTTGAAGGCGCATTGCTTCCAACAAAGGTGATGCGGTTGCCGTTTATGCCGCCAACTCTGCGATTGATGGGATATCATATGGAGAGAGCACCGATCTATATGAAAGAGGTTCTTGATGAGGAGCGGAAGGCTGTAGAAAATTCAACTGGTCGTCGAAACAATTTCCTGAGTTTTCTCCTGAAGCTGTCCGACGAGGAGAAAAATAGTGGGGACAATGGATTTTCATTAGCAGACGATGAGATCAGTGGAAACCTCTTTGTCTTCAGCACAGCCGGGTTCGAAACAACTAGCAATACCATGGGCTACGCAGTGGCTCATCTGGCCGTGTATCCCGAATTGCAGGATTGGATCCGCGAAGAGCTGCGGACGCTTGACCCGGACCCGTCGAAATGGAAATATGAGGAGGTGTTTCCTAAATGCCGACGCACACTCGCTCTAATGGTACCTCTTTGACATCTTCCCCACCCCCGTGGTACTAAGTATACTAACATACCCCTAGTTTGAAACCCTGCGTTTCTTCCCACCAGTCCTTCATTCCAACCGCTCAGTCTTTAAGCCACAGCAAATAGTGGACGGCAACAGAACTCGACTGTTAACACCCCCTATGGACATACTGATCTGCCAATTGAGTATGCACCTGGATCCGACGATTTGGGGTGCAGACGTAAACGAATTCAGGCCATCGCGATGGATCGACGAGTCAGGACAACTGATAACCCCGCCAAAGGGGGCCTACATCCCGTGGTCAAGCGGCCCACGCATCTGCCCCGGCATAAAGATGTCGCAGGTAGAATTTGTTGCGACCTTGACGACGCTTTTCCGGTCTGCACGGTGTGATCCTCTGCCTACGGCTGGGATCGAGGAGCCAGAGGCGTTGAGACAGCGATTGCTGCGGGTGACATTGGATTCTGTGTCCAAGTTGTCCTTGCAGATACGTCATGCTAATGAAGTGCACTTGCGGTGGACTGCTGTGTGAGGCAAGGCGAGTCAAGGCAGTAAGCGCTATGGGGAAAATCTTGTTGTTTTGGCTACTAGCAGTTGTCATCAATTGCTAGAAACATTTTAATGTGATTCTTTCCTTCATATTTATGAACAGTATATAATCAGGTGAATCCACTCCATTCTGCCGAGGAGCTTTTGAGACCAGGTGATCCACATATCGCACACAATGGAGTATAAATAAACGATTCAATTCCAACCACGCGGGTGAGCCTAGTCGATAATTCTCATCGTGGCTAGAATATCCTGGTTAGGCCACTGGGGGCAACACAGCTCGATCACCACCAGCGGCATGCCGGTAGTGGAGGGGACGAACCAATCCAAACCACCAACATCTCCTTGGTAGTTATTTCAACTGCACTGTACATGCTGACTAACAGCCACAACCACGAATATTCGTGAAAATACTGTGCTCAGCGTATGCTTACATCCACACAAAAAAAAATATATAATTGAAAAGTCCTAAAGCAGGGAGGAAAGAGCGCCTATATTGCCTTGTCAAATTGTAATGTGGATCAAGCACCCACCACTCACATTTTCCCGTACAAATTGCCACAAATTTTGACACTCATATGCCAGCCACAAATTATGATAGTTAATAAATGTATAAGTGGTAGTTTAAAAGCCTCTGCTAAATGTACCTAATTTTAAGAAGTTTTACTCTTCTATCAAATTATATTATATGATTTGTATTACATATGGTAAAAATCAAGTTATCTTTTCTCCTCTAAAGTTATACGCAGATTGATTGCTAGTTATTATGTTTCACTTTCTACTGAAGAAACGGCGAGCGTTGCGTGGTTTGATCCACATTAACCATTGTTGATTGCCCAGCATTTGCGATGGACATTTTGAGTTTTCCGCTTCGACCCCACCGTCCATGCGCCGCACACATTTTAATACACTCAACTTTGATGGGGAATTAGCGATTCCGAACCACCGGAGAAAAGATAGTTAGTTATAAGCAGTCTAGTTCCCCTCCCCACTCACCATGCCGGGAAACTCCGCTTCGAAGTTGTGGGTTAAGGACCTAGGGTGGCTGAACAACCTGCCTCCAACCCACCCCAGTATATTCGGTGCGAAGTTTCCTCTCTTCTTTGGGATATAGCCATGAATGTTATGCGATGATCAACTGACAGTTCCTTTTTGCGGCGCGGGTAGGCTAGAAAGGTAACTAATCTAAGCTAAGTAATTTAAAGAGCTCAATGGACATAGCCGTATATACGGAAGACAGCCACCATATATATACATAGTATACCTCATGCATAATGAATTCCATTCCGAGATTGAAAGTCTAAATGTAGCAAGCTCTACAGACTGTACATCTGTGTGGTGATAGAGATTAGCCAGGCGCGCGTTAGGGCATATGCGCGGAATAAGTGAGAACAAAACATTTGTTTTTAAAACCTTGGTTGGATGGATTCATCGTGAAAAGCGGTATGGTTTTATTTTTAACTGCACTAGTTAGCATACAGCGTACATTCATGCATTGAAAGTGTTTATTTATTTATTTATTTACTTATTTATTTACTTTTTATATAGTTATGATGTGCGCAGCTTAGGTCATATTAAGCTCTATTTACAGTGGTCCCGCTAGCTCGTTTGGCACATGGAAACACTTGTGGAATCAAAGTCTATCTGGCTTCGAAATGATGGTAGAGGCGTTGGTTTAAAAAAAAAAAAACTTTTTTGTTCAAGTATGCTAACCGTTTACGGCCATTTACCATTTGTGGAAGAAAAACAAAAAGGTCCTTTGCTCGAAACTCGAAAGATATTCAATTCAGAAAAGAAAGGGGAAATGTCAAATGCCCAGAACTTCTGGCGAAGGTTCATGTGTGGGGATTGACGCCTTGACATAGTTGGACAGTAAACCTTTTTTAACTGCGAAAGCATCAAGCCCAATTTCTGGAGTGTGTAGGGACTTCAATTTTCTGTTCTCTGTACATAGGATGAAAATGACCCATGGATTTTGGAAAGGGGTTCTGAGCCGCAGAACTCTTGTCGTACTTTTCTAACCGCCAGGTAGTCAGGAGTGATAGTTGACGCGGACGTTGAATGAAGGCGTGGTTTTCGAAAAGTGGGTTCCGGGTTAAACATCTTATCGCCACCGTCATTCAATACGAACCAGGGCCAGGACTGTGGGATAGCTTCGTCCATGATCGTAAAGTTGTGGTAGAAGCTCGCTAATCTAGAATGCCTGATCGAAAGAATCTTGGTTTTGATGCCGTGTAGAGTGATTGCTCGTCGGAACCATGCACTCAAGGGTTTTTATTTCAGTCGAGATTTGCTATGTACAGTACATACAGTACATACGTAGATACGCTGCAGCCTGTGAACAGATCTTACTACTCCGTTCTGAAAACATTTCTCTGAACACGACTCTTGGTAATGACGGATTCTAAATCCCGGTTAACTCAAATCTTGCCCTAACTCTGGTGCAGAGGTGGTGGGCTTGATTGATTGGCAGTATTGTAGATTACATGCTCGCAGCATGTACGCAGTAGGAGTAGGGATGTGTCGTTCAAAGTATCAGCATCAGTATCAGATATCTCTCTCGAAAACATTGATAGATCACATGACGGAAGTCTGGAAGGTTATAATTATTTTTTTAAAGCTGTTCGATTTCTGGAGCTATCCAAAGAGCTTTGTTCCGGAGAGATCTTGGGGTAACGGAACAAAAGGAGCTCTCGGGCTCTATATAGTCCACTGCTGCGAAATTTTGCCAGACAAGGATGGAGCGTTGGCTTCAACTGTCCCGTATGTCCAAGACAGAAGCTAAATTGCATACCTTAGTACATTGAAGGTGCCCGTGGTCAATTCATATATACGTATGCAATAGTGGAGTTTTTTCCGCCATAAAAAATCGACACATGGCTGTTTCTGTCTTTTGTCGTTTCATAATGCAGAGTCTCCACCCAGCTTAACTAGCTTTTGAACGGCTGTTCTGAACAAGTTAGCCTCAGCTCTCAGGGTGCCCCAGTCTCTTCGTTCCAAGAGATCTCATCGCCTGTCTTAAAATGATCGGCGCTAGAGGAGGAAGATTGGTTTGGCCCATCTGCCAAGCTGACTTGAGGGAGAAGCTGGAAGCTGGGCAGTTGGGCGCTGGGACAGGCTGAAATCCGTCCGTTCGCGGGTTAGTTTCAAGGATCCCGGGTTGATTCGAATTGTGCCCTGAGTTGAGCGCAGGTTGTTACGGCGTAGAGTTAGGAACATGGATTACTTGGTTAGGCACAGGGCGCTCGCCCCCCAAACAAACAGCGCCACCGATCGCCCATTGGGTTGGAGGATATAAGCACTGTCCCACGGATGCGGTCAAGGGCTGGAACAATGGCGCTAACTTCGAAGAACCAACGAGATTTTCCCGGTTTCAGGTTTTGAACTGATTTCATTTTTGAAAGGCATTGCGGCTTCAGGCGGTCCATCTCGTTCCCGAGGGTTACTTTGTATTATTCATGGGAAGGTGTCGTGCGACTCGGTACCTGTCCAACGTTGGACCAAGGTTATTGTAGGCAGTGGGAAAACCAGGCAACCAAAGTGAGGAAGAAGACAAAAAAGGGTTGAATCTGTCAGATTGCAATGTTGGCCAGCTTTTTTTTCAATTTTTGCTTTTTTGTTTGCATTTTTTCCCTCTCTTCTCCCCCGTGCGCCTGGTGGAGTTATTTCTCGCATCCGCTGAAGAAAAAAAATTTTTTTTCTTTGTCAGTGGCAGTAGTGGCAGTGGTTGAGGCATAAACACCAACCATCAGGCCTCACAGATGTGATTCTTTTCTTTCTGTCCTTTTCTTTTTTCCCCTTCCACTTTAGTGAAAATAGGGCCGACCCACTTGCCGCATCTCTGGTTGGTAGATACTATGAATAGCGCATCGGACACCATTTCGAGAGGGTGGACCATTTGGAGCTTTCAGAGCTAAAACTGCTAGCTGGTAGTTCAACTGGGGTGTTACCAACTTAACAGGCGGAATTGGGTTTGAAGCAGCCTTGGGACACGGTAAGGGGATAAAGTTATTTCTGCTTGGCCATGCGCCTCGATAGGTTGGGGCTCAGCACTAAACATCCATAGCGAATGGGTAGTTTTTATTTTTTTAGGCCTAATCTGGGGCTAGCTGGCTAAGAACGGGTTTGACCAGGAAGCAAGGGTTAAAACGAAAAAGAAAAAAGATGAAAGGCGCAAGATGAAAGAAATCGGCGTGACGGAAGAAATGTTAGGAATCAAACGCGCGACGCTGAAGCTTGGAATCGTGAGTAATGCCTAGGTAATGTCGCCACAGGCAGCGGACGAAACCCGAGCAGAGCAGATAAGCCGACCAAAGAAAAACAAAAGGAAGGCGGAACGAGGGCAGCTCGTGGTTGCCGGGTTGGGAAGGCACCACCGCAGACAGACAGCTGCTCCTGTGCTCCTGCTGTATCAGAACACGGCGAGCGCCGTCCATCTTCAGCCTCCAACCTCCAACCTCGTTGTCCGGCTTCGTCTCAGTCCATCTCAACCTCACCTCAACCTCCTCTCGACCTCACTTCTCTCCCTTCCCTCCCTTCTGTCAGCCTCTCCCCCCGACATCCTTGAGCTCTGGCTTTTTATCCCTCTGCGCAATCGCCCACTGGGCCACACTGGTCGTGAGAGCGCCCAGGAACAAGGCAAAGGGAATGCTGCCTGCTCTGTGCTCGATGTGAGTCTTTGTACGCCCTCGTCTCATACGCTGTACCACTCTTCTTCGTCCCTCCCCCTCCTCCACCCCCAGCACCCCAGTTGCAGTAGCAGTAGTGGTAGCCTCTCTGCCTGGTTCCCTGATCTTCGTCACCCAACTTTCCCCAGCACCAATGTCCCAAAAGTAAAAGAAAATATCGAGTAGACGCAGGCAGACAGGCAGACAGGCAGGCAGGAGATAACAAGAGTCGACGCGTCCTCCACATATCTCTCACCAACACCTACCTTTTTTTTTATCATATCTAACTGACCGATCAACCGGCTAACTAACTAACTCGTGTCTGTTGCTTGCAGTACGCTGAATTCCCTTGCACAAGGCCCTGCTGTGCGATCATGCTTCCGTCTGTCTGTGTGACAGTTTGATGCGTTTTCCGCTTCTCTTTGTCTCCCTGCGACACGCCTTCCCGCCTTTGTCTTGTTGCTACGGCTCTCAAAACACTTACACACACGCTCTCGCTCGCACACGCACTCATTCTCTCTCTATTTCCCTCCGCCCCTCCCCCTCCCGTGTTTGTCGTGACCGCTTCCTTTTCTCTCCCTTGATCCGCCTCCTAAAATCGCCTGTTCTTATCCACTAGTCTGCGGCACTCTTTGCGCTTTCTCCCCCTTCTCGGTTTGCATGCCCACTGTTGGCCTTGAGCAACGTACCTTGTTGCTCTCTACTTCCAAACCTGTCCTCCCTTGTCTTCCACCACCATTACACAAATATCAGGCGACTAGGACATTCTCGCCCTTTCCGTTTCTCGCCTGTCCTTGCGACCCCCGCCTCGTTCGACCGATTCGTTGATGTCCTGTCAATAAAAGAGATAATATTAATTACCCTAATGAGTTATAGAGTAGCACCACGACGCTAATCGCGCCTCCCCAGTTCAGGTTGGCCTCACTCTCTCGACTAGGCAATATCTTTACCCACTCATCCCGGTTGCCTGCGGCGATTTGCGAAGGCAAACGAAGACGGCGTCTACTTTACCTCTTGCTTGTCCAATTGCCCGCTTCGCTTTCAGCTAGAATATCGGGCCTGGCTCATTACATCCCTACGTTTATACCCGCCGCTTCTGTACACAAGTCCCGTACCTTTCTTCAATCCCTGCCACTGCAAATATTTCCTTTCGTGGGCTTTCTTTTCTCTATTTTCTTGATACCCTCAATTAATCTTCTTCTCTCCCCCCTCCCTCCTTTTCTTCCCCCTTCTTCTACCTGGGCTCTCTCCTCAACTAGCTTTCGATTCCAGTCTTAGAAGCCATTCGCCTATCTTTCCAACACTGTATATTGTGTACATGACCTGGCATTTCCGGCTTCAAGCTGATCAACAGCTTCATCTTGAAAGGATTCTTGTTTCTTCATTCCGGTGGTAAGTGCAATAATATTCACTTATTATGGTTAATACCGATTCTTCACTTCTCCGAGTGATTCATTGTTCAAATAATGCTAACGTGATCAATAGTCACTTATTATTTTTACCATCCCACTTGATTTTCGATTTATGTGCATGGTATCCTGCAAATATAGCTTCTCTGTGAACATTTTCTCACTATCTCTCTCCCCCTCGCCCCCCAACCTCTTTTACCGCTGCACTGTCTATTGTGTACCAACAAAAGCTTCAAAAGCTACAAATACCGTCGAGATAGCCCTTCAAAGACAATATTTGATTGTACCAATAGCTTTTGCAAGCTCGCTTTATCCTTTCTGAGTTACTTCTTCCAAAGATGGCTCTAGCATTAGAAGACGCTCAAAGAGTGAGTTTTGCCTTCCTGCTCCCTCCGGATATCATGGCGTTTGGCACTTGTGTTTAACTAGGAATTTTACAACTAATGTAACTAACGATACTGAACGTTGTAGAGCGGTGTTCAGCCTTCCACTATCGGCACTTCATCCACTTTGAAAGATACTGATCCCTCAAAACCTTCCCCTGCTTCAAGTATCGGCAAGACATTTGGGACTCCCAAGACAAACTGGAACAGTAATATCTGGGGCAACAACAGCTTGGGAGGTGGCTTTGGCGACCCAGCAATTGACAAGGGTCAACGGAGAGGTATAATTTTCTCTTCTCCTCTCCCCTCCTCCAAACCAACTTGATAAAAACGGTGTTGGTATTGTTGAATAAACTGACCTATTGTTTCAACCGCCCAGTAGACCACAAAGGTCGTGACCCTAACCCTGAGCTTCCGATCGAAGGCAAAACTGGATCTGGATCTCTGTTGTCAACTTCAGAGTCTGACGGTTGGTCAGGACGCAACAACTCACCTTGGGATCTCTCCAATTCAACGTCGCAACTACGTGGCCCGTTGGCCAATCCTCCCAGACAAGTTCTGCAAAATGATCACAGTACTCCCATGGGGATAAGCAATACGTCTGGTGTCACGTCGGCTTCGTATTTTTCCGTTTCTCAATCCTCAACTATCGGTCACCCGTCTCACACCCCTAACAATATGTCATTCATTACGCATCCTGATATTTTTCCCTCATCCCCAGCCCAGGATAACTCTGCTGTCATGGGGATTACTACTTACAGATCGGATGAAGCTGGCCGCCGTCGTATGAGTTGCGTTCCTCTGAAAAACAACCTGGGTGCATCCTTCCCTCATAAACAAGGTCTCTCCTTATGTGACATGGATGCGCCATTGTCTGAAAACGCCATCAATTCGCTAAATCTCCAATCTTTCTCTCCAAACGGTACCGATCAAGCCCCTGGGTCAAAAGAGCATTCGCCATATGGCCACTTTTCCCATAGCTCAGTTTCGGTTGTTCCGCAGAGACCTGCTCACTCAGCTCACGCGTCCTTTCATTCCGATTCTCATGGTGCTGGTCCCAGATATACCGGTAGTCAAAGTGATCTAATTTCTGGCGTGGGCAAACTTCAAATGCAGGATGAGGCCTACTACAACTTTAACCCCAACATTTTAGCTCAGAGACCATCCTACCACTCAAGCACCTCGTATGATCCATCGTTGAACCACTTCCAATCCTCCAACCTCAACTCCAACCTCAGCTCCCATGGGGCTGGTGTTCTCGCACCTGATGATACAATCGATATCCCAGCTAAGCACTCCTTTAATGAGCTCCGCTTGACCGACAGAGGCCCTGCTTCACCACGTGTTAACGATTTCGCCCGTAACGTGCATAATTTTTACTCCGCTGGAGGGACACCGATACCTAATGGCCAGTTCTGTACATCTTCTGGAAGCCGACTTACTGGGCAATTACCGGATGGGCAAACAGAACTTCTGGAGCGAAAGCTTTGCGGCTTACAACAAGAACAGCAAGATTACTTAAAGTCCGCAACAAACCCAATCCCTGGGCGACATCCTCTTTCCCACGGCTATAGGTTTTCGGGATCTCCAGGAGTTTCCAGGGTGAACGCGCTTTCCAACTATTATCCTGTGACATCTTTCGGTGGATTAGGGTCTTCGTCCATCTTGCCTCTTAACTTTCATCGCGAGCAGGATCCGATTCAAGTCGTTCGCAGTCCCCTCCTTGAAGAGTTTAGAACGAATAGCAAAAATAACAAACGATACGAGCTCAAGGTGAGAATATAGTCTTCATCTTATTCAATCCGTCCTGCCCTGACTGTTAATGACTAATACTGCCATAACAGGATATCTATAACCATATTGTGGAGTTCAGTGGTGATCAGCATGGTTCGCGGTTCATCCAACACATGTTGGAATCCGCAAATAGCGACGAGAAGGACCAAGTCTTCCGCGAAATCCAGCCCAACTGTCTTCAACTTATGACGGATGTCTTTGGTAACTATGTCGTTCAGAAGCTTTTCGAGCACGGAAATCAGTCGCAGAAGAAGATACTGGCAAATCAAATGAAAGGTCACATCCTTGCACTATCGACGCAAATGTATGGGTGTCGTGTTGTTCAGAAGGTACAATCACTCCCCAACACCTATTCATGTAGTTTATCTTTTATGCTGACAACACTAAACATACAGGCTTTAGAACATATCCTCACCGACCAGCAAGCATCGATGGTGAAGGAGCTTGAAAACCACGTTTTGAAATGTGTTAAAGATCAGAATGGGAATCACGTCATTCAGAAAGCAGTTGAAAGGGTGCCCAGTGTTCATATTCAGTTCATCATCAATGCCTTTAAGGGACAAGTTCACAGATTGGCAGCACACCCCTACGGTTGTAGGGTCATCCAACGAATGTTGGAACACTGCACAGAGCCAGATCGCAGGGCTATCCTTGAAGAACTCCATGCATGCACGTCCAGTCTTATCCCAGATCAATTTGGTAATTACGTCATCCAGCACGTCATCGGAAATGGTGAGGAACATGACAAGGCTAGGATCATATCCATCGTTATCTCACAGCTGCTCGTGTTCTCGAAGCACAAATTTGCCAGTAACGTGGTTGAGAAAAGTATTGAATTTGGTGCAGATGACCAGCGAGCTGAAATTCTACGTCAATTGACAACGCCAAATGATCGAGGAGAAAGCCCACTCCTAGGCCTCATGAGGGATCAATACGGGAATTATGTCATTCGTAAGTTTTTCTACCACTTTGGACATGTTTTTGTTTGGCCTTCCGTTTTCTAATATTCCTGGTTCCACAGAGAAAGTTCTCGGTCAACTCAACGGGCTAGAGCGTGAGGCTCTTGTCAAGAAAATTGAGCCACAACTGACTCAGCTTAAGAAATTCAGCTATGGAAAACAGATCGCCGCCATCGAGAAGCTCATCTATGATTCTCACACCACAGACGGCCATAGTGATAGCCTTTCCACCCATCGCAAGACAAGTTCCCGTCTCTCTCTAAGTGAATTGAATACCTCTCCGTCCAGTACTGATGACAGTGGAACACCTACATCCCCTTCCCTGGGGACTCAAAGCTCCCGATCAAGCTCTCTTCCAAGCACAACCACTAGCGATGTCGAAGGCTCCATGGACCAACGAAAGCAAAACATTGTTTTCTCCGCTGTCACTACTCCAATGTCGGAGTGCAATGAAGGATTAAAAGTTCCTGCACTCGAGAACCCAGATCTCAAGTTTGCACATTAGGGTTAAAACCATCTCGACACTTACATCTGACTTCGGGGTTATGATCATTATTACCATTATTCTCCTGATTATCCCGATTATTCTTTTTTCCCTTTCCACCGCACATTTACGATCGCCACATGTTTCGATACCATTTAAATTTTTAATTTATATACCACAGTATAAAACTTCTCACTCCAACCGTTGCGCATACCTGCATTCAAGTCACCACAAAATCAATCAAAGAAACATAGACGTCCTGTGGTAAAACAATGTATTTCATGAAACGTTGCTCCATATATGCAGGTTTACTTCTCATGATATGACTGATACCCACCATGCATCGTACCCCGCAATTAGAGCGCGCAGGTATATTATTTTTTTCCTCGCGAAGAAACAGAAGCCAAGTGCTTGCTGCTCTCTATAACTCTCTATCCATCCTAATATCTTCGAATATCCCTCGTTTTTCTAGCAAGCTCTTTTTTCCATCCATGGTCTCCCTACCCTACCCTTTCTCTTATTCTTATTGTTTTATTTCACAGCACACACACTTTTCATCTCTGGTAAATTATTAGCTGTTTAATACATTTGACCTCTTGTTATTTCTCGGGTCTCTGTTTTCTATTTATTTATTTCTCTTTCAACTTTCTGCTGCAAAGAAAATGAACGAATGAATGACTATTATTTTGTTTTTCCCGTTTTTTTTTCTTTTTCATTTGTTAATTTGAAGCTGGGTGTCATGGCCTTGTTCTGTTTTTATTTACAAAATATGTTATAATTTTCTTCTGTGACTTAATTTGTTTTCATTTTCTTTTTCTTTTCTGCATGCAGGATTTTTTTTCTCGTGATGGCTTTGCTTGCACAATAATGGGATATAGGGCGAAGCTGACCTTTCCCCCCTTCGTTTATTCGTTTATTATTTACTCTTTATTCCTATATATATCCATATATATATTTCTAGCTAACCTAATTTCCCCCCAAATCTGGTGTATGTAGGTGTAGATGTGAAAGACAGCCTTCATCAGCATAGTTAGAATACAGCTATCAAAAAGTTCTACGCTGGCTGAAGGTTGAAGTGATTTGTTTACCTGTCCTAGTTGAGGACGAGGAACCGCATTCTGTTAAGCGAATATAAATGATTTAGACTTTGCAAGAGCCCATTCCGTATATGACTTGTATTTGTTTGCATTTTCTAATTGAGAAGTGTCCTTTCTGGTTCGCAGCAAGAGTTGGATGGAATAAGGTTGGCTCGTTTGCGGCGGTGCCCTGCTCATGTAAAGTACGTACCCTACCTTGTTGGACTGAATCTACCAGCACCGAAAAGATTCTGAATAGATTGATATAACTGGTCATTTTTTTCATTTTGAATGATTTGAATGGATGTCTTGATGCCTCTATCTAATAATAATACTACTACTACTACTAGTAGTAGTAGTAGTAGTAGTAGTAGTAGAGGATCTGTGCATTGTGATTATTGATATTATTTTATTTTTATTTGCATTCTCTCACTCTATGTTCTAGAGTGTATAATCAATTCCAAGATAAGAACTCCTTGGTATTTCCAATCAAGAGGGAAAAAAACAACCTGGATAGGTAGAAGTTATGGCATTTCAAAAAATAAATACATGACTTTTTTGAGTGAAAAATATCTTGTGTTTTTTTGCCTTTTCTTTTCTCGCCGGCCCCAGGAAGAACACAGAGTAGGGCGGGGGATATGTGTGTGTATACGTATATATAGACAACGTGAAAATATGGAAGAAGCAAGGAGACATCACAATGGCCTCGTTCGCTTGTTTCCGTTCCTTCCTGTCGTGAGGAAAATATACAAATCGCGAGTGAGGGGAAATGCTAATGAAAGGAAGAGAAGGTATATAATAAATAGAAAACTCATAAAGAGTTTTCCAGTAAGGAGAAATGGAACAACGAACGCTCCTGCTACCATGACATGTCTCATTTCTCGTCTACTTGTCACCCTCTCTTGTAAGATCGAGATACGTAAACATGTGTCTGTTTTGGTCAATACCTGGTCCATTTCCCTATATGATACCCTTTTTCGGTGCTTGGCTTGCTCTGGAAAGGAGCTTCTACAACTTAGTTATCTTCATTCATATCGGCCTCCCTCATGTCCCATCATCGACTCCATCGCGAAAAGTCCACCTTTGAGAATACGCTGGTATCTGGTTGAGGTGCCCATTCCGAGGAAGTGCTAGGCCTTCCAGCAACATGGGTGGTCATCTCTTCAGGCTGAATTATAGGTTTCGTATTCCGCCGGTGTGACGCATACGAGGCGCTTTCACTTGGACCATCGGTAGTGCCCTCCACACCACCAGGTGTCAATGCTGCCGCAGATGCATACGCACGATCCCGTAGCCGCCTAATCTCCCGGAGGCGGTTATGCCAAGACGAGAGGTGCTCGCCTGAATCACGGCTTGAAACTAGCGAGTAGAAAGAAGCGTTGAGTGCGATGATGCGGACGAAGGCAGCTAGATTCTTGCCGGAGATAACTTTGGGTATTGCGGAAGGGGACAGATCTGGGAAATCCGACTTTGTCATAACCTTGACGACGTAGAAGGCTCTGCTGAAATCAGGGGTATCGGGGGATATTTGCTCAGAGTCAGGTTTGTGAGTAGGGCTGATTCGGGAAGCGGGGCTGATTACGATATTGACGAAATTGAATTGGGATGGGATGGTATCAAAGTTGAAGGAAAGATTGGAGCGGTTGAAGATGATGTTCACAAAACTGTTGCCGATGTGTCTTTTCTTATTTACGCACTGAGGGTCAGCCTCGAGATTTGTGGGCATCATTGTCGCAACATGATAAATAATTTCTGTCACTCGATCGCGCCATGCATATGTATATTCGCCATCCGTGTCGCTGTGTAATCCTTGGGTGTTGAATTTAGCATCCTTTATGGCGACCTTTGTTCCAAGGTTTGAGAGGAAATAATCATAGTCCGGACTTCCCCCAACGTTTGCAAGAATTTCAGCCTCTTTGGTTTGACCATCGCTGATGTAGATAACACCAATTTTGTGTCCGTCTACAATATCATTCCTGTCGAATGAACTAATTGCCCGGCGAGTGAAGTCATCCTCTGGTAGTGGTATAGGCTGCATACTAGTTGGAATTGGCATGGCAGTAGTTGTCATCTGAAGGAGGACATGACTCGGGAAGATCGCCGTCCGCGAAAACCGGTCGTCGCTGAGTGAATGCGATCCAGGGTGAGTTGGTATTTGGTGCGGAAGAACCGGCGCAGTTCGTTGTTGATAAATAGCGTATGTTGTTCCTGACGCTTGTCGCTTCGTAATTTGAGTTAATCCACTCACACCTGCGGTTTCAATTGTAACAATGCTCATTCCAACAACCCAAGATTTTTTGATAACAGGTCCGTCTGAGTCAGAAGGTGGGAATTTCTCAAATGGGATTGTATCTCCCAAGTCTGAGAAGGTTACCCGCTGCATAAAATCGATTAAGACCTGGCTTTGCTCATCAACGACGTCATTCCCGTGTTCGTCCGTGAAGATAAGCCGCTTGGAAATCCAATTCACGTGATTCACTCTATCTTGGAGCTTGAGAGAAAGAAACCAGAATACCATGACATGGTATGTTAAAATGTAAACGTATCTCGAGAGGTCATCAGCATTTGTGGAATCTACAAATTCTGCAGACTGGGTTGAAGCTAATTCTTTCAGCCCTCCACTTAGCCGCGATGGTAACGAACTCGACCTAAGGTTCAAAGAATCGCCGGATCTATATCTCTCCCTCGAGGTTTGAATAAATCGGACACAAATCCCGAATAAGGGTCGAATTTCTTGGTCCCGTAGATTGACGTAAACGTCAGGCAATCGAGCTAGCGACGCCAGAAACTCAAGAATGTGAACAGCAATATTGGATCGAGTGATTATTTTTGACATCTTATCGAGTATGGGGTTTAGAGCCTTGGTAACTGAAAGGGGGATCTCATGGCAGCAAACAGACAAAGCATGTATACAACGACGTGAGGTTCCTTCCCAAGAACCTATACCATGGATGAATGTGAGCACCATTTCATCCTGTTCGCTTTTCGCAAAGTGTTGGTGAAAACTGATTAGCATTGTCAAAGAATCGAGAATGCAAGTAGCAATATCTGCCTTCTTCACACCAGTCGAGCCGAGGGGTTCTAGAAAGCTTTCGTTCTTTATTTGCTCACAGAGGACGCTGCGAAGGAGCTTTATTTGAGGGATTGAACTCTGGAAAAGGTCCCTATTCATTAGTTGGGGTCCTAGATGTGCAAGCAGGTAGCTATAAATATCCCAGTCTTTCTCCTGTTGTAATAGTGATATGATCGTTTCCAACCATAAATTTATCTTAAGAGGAATTTTTCGTGCCTCACCCGGCCGCTCAGGTGTCTTATTCAAATAGGCAACGGTGTGGGTGCTGGCGAACGGTAGGGGATCTTCAGGCAGGCCCTTTGGCTCTGTATAAGTCCAAACGGGTGGAGTCAATTTTAACGAGCGAATTTGGGTGGTTATCCGTACACTGGAGGTGGAAAGTGATCCGGATCCTGTATCTTTCAGAGAAAATCTACCACTCTGATTTAAAGGTGGATTCTCCTCTGGCTTCGTCGTACGCTCTGAGGGAGACTCTTCACTGACACTTGCCCTGGACGAAAGGTCCGTTGTCCGACATAACACAGCAATCAAAAATTCATTCTCAGTAGCAGAAGTCACATATATAGAGCCGGCTGAGTCGCAACGTAGCCGGAAAAGCAATTTGAGAGCAGTTAGCCGGGAGTCAGTCGGCCTCTTTCGTGATTGGGCGATGCCCACCAGCTTCTCATATATAATTCCAGCATTTACTGGTGCGTCCTTCAACGATTTGAGGAATATTCTGACCAAGCCCGTAATCGCAACATTGGACAGTGACGTTTCTGACCCATTTGTGGACGAAACAGGTCTTGATATGGAATGAGAAGGCGCTGGAGATGATATTGGTGATATTTGCTCGATGATGTCCTCATCTTTTGTCATGGGTGAGCCAAGAGTTTCCACTAAAATCGCAAAAGTATCCTTATTGTAGTTGTCCGATGTCTTTACTAAAAATGACACTAATGCATCGAGGAAATGATATGAACGTTCTTCCGTAAATTTAGCAAAGAGGGACTGTAAAAACCCTTCTTTGTGAAATAAGTGGGCGGCATTATCGGATGTGTAAGCATTTTCAAATGTGCTAAGCGCCTGCATGCGGACATCCACTTTTTTATCCTGTGGTAAAATGAAATTGTCAACAAGCTCTCGGCAGAAACGAGTCCACTCGGGATGTTCAGGGCAACCAAGTCGTTCAGATTTGCAAAAGTCGAAGTAAAGGCGGGCTTGAGATGGGTTTAAGTGGGAATGCGCCGTAGCGAAGAGATTGCTTGAATCTAATCGCTGTTGCACATCCAATTTTGGCCAAAGAGACTCGATAGTGGTGAGGATACGACAGATATTTGCAGATATATTTAACTGCAAATCATCAACCGCATTGATCTTTTGGGGTGAATTTTGTCGCATAGCTGGGTCAGGACTATTGGGTAGCACAGGAGCATCTAAGACCATCTGAGAACATGTGAGGATTAGGCGGATGAAATCAGACCAAGGATGTTGCAAAGTCGTCGAGGTATATTCTCCCTGTATCATACTCAAGCATACGTCCAAAATATCGGTATTAATACGTCCGTCGTGTCTTTTAGCGGCGCTCAGGAGAGACTCGATAAGCATGTCAAAGGATATGGTTGGCATTCCACCTTGGTCATAGGCCGCAAGCAAATCTCTAAATATATCCACTGCACCACGAGTCACATTGAGATTTCGATCTTGACGTTCCGATGTTTCTAGAAGGAAAGTATGCAACAAGGAAACCATCTCTGATTGCTTTCGTGATTTCGCCAAATTACGGGCTGCTCGTGATGTAGGGCCAGCCAAAGACTTAACGGATGCATGAATGCTGCACAGCACCTCCAACAGGCCGTTGAAACTTGAGTCGGGAATGTCCGATGTGTGGATTATCGCGTCAAAAACAGAAAGTGAGTTTTTTATATCATGTGCTGCAGTTGTTTGCTTGCAAATAATAAAAATTTGGTCTAGGAGTAGCTCGAGCTCCTCTTTATTTGGAGGGTGGCGCTGCAGAGTAATAATATCAACGACCAATTGAAATAGATCTCCCAAAATGGCCTCACTTAATCCTACACCGTTTTGGCGGGCAGTTTTTGACTTCTTCAATCTCGAACGTGCTGAGGCAACTGCATTATATAGTGGAACTATCCAAGAAGCAATGGTGGGCAAGACCGGTTTATCCGTAAAATCCAACTTCCTCCCATGGTCCGACAATGAGATCAAAGCGTTTACTTGAGCCGGGATGACGTCTGGCGGGAAGGATTGAGAAACGCAATGGAAGAGAATTTGACGGGCAGGCAAAGTAAGATCTTGTCGACGACAAATGGCTTCTAGAAGGTTAGAGCCAGCTTTTCGAGCGTCTGCCGAGCTAGAGCAGTCGATAAGATAGCTGCCCGCTTCCCAAAGAGATAAGGCCTGTTCCGCATTGAAGTAGTGTAAGGAACGAGCAGCAGTTTCTGCTACCTCAAGAGCGCTGGCAATTGGATATTCATGCGAAATCCCTTTTTGCAATGTCTCGTAATTTGGGGGTTCTTGAGCGTCTGGAACGGTTGCTGGCAAACCACCCCCGCGATGCAACGACTCGAAACCGAATGTGACTCGACTACCCCTCCGGCCTTCCATCTCCAGTGGCAAGGCTTCACCAATGCTGTTTCCATCCGGTAGGGGCGATTGCGATTTTGGACGGCCACTTGCTAATGTCTTGAAGACATCTGCAAAAGCTGATGAAGACGACTTATGTTGTGGGGAAGGAGCATCCCCAGAAGGCATACGTCAGCTGGACGAGTGGATCACCGATTTGAAAGCCGGGAGAACAGCCGGAGGACTATGAAGCTGCAACACAGGTATAAGTTGATCTTAGCATAGGAGAAATAGTGAAAGACCCTGACGGATCCAAAGCTGAGTGAGGAGAGAGCCAAGAGTCGCCAGCACATCAAGATATAGGCTGGAGGCGGGGTCGAGAAAATCAATAAGACTAAAAATTCAAAAATGCGAAGAAAGCCCTTACACAGATATACCTAACACACATGAAACAGGGAACGGGTAGCCCTACGATAGTTTCCGGCCAGCGAGAAAAGTTGTTATATTTGGTAGGAACCGCGATAGCGAATAGATGAGCCTTTGGGTGGATATGAAGACAGCGACGCGGGAACGAAACGTCGCCTGGAAAAGAATAGAAAACGCCCAAGCAGGTGTGAGTAGAGGTACATCACAAAGGAGAGACAACGGCCATACAGCTGTTGGAGTCGGGAGGAGTGTCCGGGAGAAGAGGGAGGGGGAAGAAGAGGAGAAGTGAAGACGGCGATCGTGAGGCTCGGACCAGCAGTAAATCCGGGGAAATGTTTGGATCATTTGACTGCTTCAGCCTCCACGCCAAGACACGCTGAGGCGAGCTTGCCCGATTGAGCTCGGATTATATTTATACCGTGGGCAGCGGCAGAAGGGGCTCACCGCCTTTAATTGCCCCCCTTGAGTGCTGACATAAGCCAAACAAGTTGCCAAAAGCGGGACAGAGCAACAAGAAATTGCATCAACTTGGGAGACATCGGGCGTTGGTGTGAGGAGAAAAATAGAAATTCTTCTTGTTCCAAGATTGCCCGCTAACGAAATACCTACATGAAACTGTCTTGGACGTTCTATTACATTTTCCCTATCCCTATCTAATACGAATCACTCCTCCACTCATTTGCGTTTCCCGCTGGAGCTCTGCTCAACTCCGCAGTCATGGCTGGTAACATAGGATCTCTTTCGCAACTTCTTGAAGCAAGCTTGGACCCAGGACAGCACAAACAAGGTAAGATCTCTATGCCCAGATGTTAGATATGCAATGTGTTCACCACGTAATATTCCCCAATTACAGCTGAGGCTACCCTTCGGCAGGAGGAGGGGAAGCCTGGCTTTTCCATCCTTCTGCTTCAGCTCACTGCTACCGATTCCATTCCCTATAATACCCGTCTAGCGAGCGCACTATGCTTCAAGAATTTTATCAAGCGCAATTGGACCGATGAGGATGGCAATTATAAGCTTCCGCTCGACGAAGTAGCCACAATCAAGCAGGAACTGATCGCTTTGATGATCTCTGTGCCTGCGGGCATCCAGCCTCAATTGGGCGAAGCCGTGAGCGTAATAGCTGATAGTGACTTCTGGGAAAGATGGGACACTCTTGTGGATGTATGAAAGCAAATCCACTCTTCTAAACAAAGCATTGGGGAGAAATCGCAGCATGCTTACAAGATGTGACAGGATCTTGTTTCGAAATTTTCGCCCGATAATCCTATTGTGAATATTGGTGTCTTACAGGTGGCCCACTCTATATTCAAAAGATGGAGACCTCTAATCCGGTCGGATGACTTGTATATTGAGATCAACCATGTTTTGGGGAAATTTGGGAATCCCTACCTCTCTCTTTTTGAGGTATTACCTATTGCATTTCTATATTTCTTCTACAACTGTTCGTGCAAATGCTGATTTTTTTCATATCACCCGCAAAGTCGCTTGATACCTTCCTTGAGCAAAATAAATCCGATAAACAAAAGCTCACGCAAGGGTTCACACAACTCAATTTGATGATAAAGTTGCTATACGATCTATCTTCGCATGATTTACCGCCAATGTTTGAGGACCATCTTTCGGCACTTGCCGCACTCCTGCTCAAGTACTTGGTATACGACAATACGCTACTCCATACGGATGATGAGTCAGAGTCAGGGCAATTGGAGTTTGTAAAAGCTGGCATCTTCGAGGTTTTGATGCTTTATGTACAAAAGTATATCGACGTGTTTGGAAGCCATGTTCAACAGTTTATCGGGAGCTCCTGGAACCTTCTCACGACGATTGGACAAGACACAAAATATGACATATTGGTTTCTCGAGCTCTCCAGTTTTTGACTTCTGTTGCGAGATTTCCAGAACACGCTGTCGCCTTCCAAGATGAGAGTACCCTGAGCCAAGTCACCGAAAAGGTCATCCTTCCCAATATCAACCTGCGCGACTCTGATATTGAGATGTTTGAAGACGAGCCTATTGAATTCATCCGCAGAGATCTAGAAGGCTCAGATAGTGATACAAGGAGGCGAGCTACTACTGATTTCCTGAGGCAACTCCTTGAAAAATTCGAACAATCCGTCACAAAAGTTGTGACCCAGTATGCTGATCATTACCTGGCGGAATACAACAAAAACCCGTCAGAACATTGGAAAGCGAAGGATACTGCAGTCTACTTATTTTCAGCTATCGCAGCGAAAGGCGTTGCAACCGCCAGCCACGGCGTCACAAGCACCAACAACCTGGTTGATATAACGCATTTCTTTCAAAAGTATTTAGCTACTGACCTAGTTACCGAAAGTGGTGTACAGCCAATTCTTAAAGTGGATGCCATCAAATTCCTATATGCATTCCGCAGTCTGATAACGAAAGATCAGTGGCATGAAGTCTTACCTCTGCTTGTAAAACATCTTGGTGCGTCGGAGTACGTGGTGTACACCTATGCCGCGGTAGCAGTGGAAAGAATTTTATTCCTTACGAACAGCAATGGTCAACCTGTCATCCCACCTGATTCGATTACTCCCTTGGCTGGTGACCTGCTAGAGCATATTTTCCGATTAATCGAGAAGGACCCAGCGGCACCTAAAGTACAAGAGAATGAATTCCTGATGAGATGTGTTATGAGGGTGCTCATCGTTATTAAGGAAGCTGCCATCCCGCTCTCGGACGGAATCTTGCGACACTTCATCACCATCACTCAAATCATGAGCACGAACCCAAGCAATCCGAGGTTTTATTATTACCATTTCGAGGCTCTAGGTGCCTTAGTTAGGTGGGTGCAGCAGTCTATCATTTTAGAGAGCATTGTCGTCATATCTAACATGTATCGGGGTAGATTCGCGGCATCGGCACAACCAACGAAATTCGAAGAGGCGTTATACCCTCCTTTCGTCGCTATCTTACAGAACGACGTGCAAGGTGAGCTCATCTTTACCCCCTCCTTCCCTCCAACAATACAAAAATTAAGACGATTTGTGATTAACCAATACGACCAACAGAGTTTTGTCCCTATATATTCCAGCTACTTGCGGCGCTGCTCGAAGCCAACCCATCTGGGACACTCCCTGAGTATTATCAAAATCTAATCGCTCCAATACTCATGCCAACCATGTGGGAGTTGAAAGGGAATGCCCCAGCCCTTGTTCGCTTGCTATCATCCATTATCCACAGAGCAGCGGACTGGATTACGAAAAACAATCAAATCGAGCCCGTTCTTGGTATTTTCCAGAAACTCGTCTCCTCAAAAACGAATGAAAGCTATGGTTTTGATCTTCTTGAAAGTGTCATTGCTAATTTTCCTTCGTACGTCCATTCTTTCGTCTTTGTTTCTGCAATCCCTCACCAGTTGTGGTTATAAATTCCTGACTTGTGTTGCTTTATCCGTTTAGAACACTTCTGGAGAAATATTTTGTTTCCATCATCCAAATCATCCTCACACGCCTTCAAAACTCCAAGACAGAAAACTTCGCTCTCCGCTTTGTTCGATTCTACCACTTCATTTCGGCCAATGATGCCAGAGGCTACAACGCCGATTTTTTTATCCAAATAACGGAAAACATCCAATCAGGGTATAGTGACCCTCTTTCCTTATCTCGTCCGAAAAAAAACAGCTAACATTAAACCTCGCTCCTCCCCCAGCGTTTTCACCCCGATTTACCTCAACATAATCCTTCCTAACACTCAAAAACTCGCCCGCCCTCTCGACCGGAAAACTGCCCTAATATCCTATACGAAAACACTTGCAAACTCTGAAGCTTTCGCATCCCGCTATAAGAAGGGATGGGCGTTCACCTGTGAAGCACTACTGGGGATCCTCAGCCAGGCGCCCCTGCCGGCCACTAAGGACGACATCATTGCCGAAAATGACGTTGAGGATATGGCGTTTGGAGTTGGATTTACGAAGCTAAATACCATCCGGCCGACGATTAAGGATCCGTGGCCAGAAATCGTTGGGCCGCAGTATGGTGGGTGGGTTGGGTCGTATCTGAAAGAGGCGGATAAGAAGCATGGAGGGAGGATTTCCAACTTTGCGCAGGAGAGATTGAGTCCTCAGGCAAAGGCGGGGATTGCGGCATATCTTAATGGGTGATTATTGTTGTCGCGGGACAGGAAATGCGGAGGATTTTTTAGTGATATGAATTGAATGCTGAGCATTGGGGCAATCTGATCAAGATAAAATCTGGAAGCTAGAAGCTAGAAGCTGAATTGGATGGAAGAGGATTGTCTTTTATTCAGTTTGCCCATCTTGTCATACACGTAGAGTTATATAGACGCTTGGGTCCAAACGGGTGAGATTGAACTTTAAGGGGTCAAATCTCTTCAGCCAGCCGCCAAAGTCTTTCATTGCATAGGGTTGGCAACAGATTTTACCAAATTCGCAGCATCACAGGCTTATCTCATCCATTGCTCCGGATTGGTAAGATGGACGAACGGAAATAAAGGAAAGAATGGCCCCTCCGGTTAAACTTAAGTACATCACAAAAGTGCAAAGAAAATAGCTTCTCATTAATCATTCAGTTGCTCCACCATGTTCAGATCTCATCCCTTACCACATCCGTTCAGACCGCTCAAGCATATGCCGTATACGCCATCCGCCAATCCTCAGGAGAGCGGGGACTGGTCGACCACGTCTAGATTAGATTATCAATTTACACCGGGCACGCCTAAAGCAGTAGAGGCAACAACAGGGCATATCGTTAGCGCTATCTGCATCAGTTCCCTGACAAAACAAAACGAACACGAAAACAACAACAGGAGCAAGAGTCCATCTGAGACGAAGAAGGAGATTATTGTTGTTTTCTTTACTGCTTTGAACGTACCGCACCACACGCGCTGCAAGTCTTCGTCGTGCCACCAGAGTAAGGGGTGCCGCAAGCTGGGCAGTTGGGGCCGTGCATGTTGATGAGTGGGATGGAGGATTGTTCCATTGTTTTGTTTTTTTTTCTTTTCTTTTCTTTTCTTTTCTTTTCTATTTCTTCTTCTGGAAGGACACGGGATTTTGTTTCTGTCTTTTGAGATGCTTTGCGAGGTGCGGTATGAAATGTGGTTCGCTTTCGAGGAGATTTGGTTGGGCGGAGAGAGGTGAGAAACAAGGAGCGGGGGATGAGTTAGGGCTGATTTAGATATATATACTTAGTTTGATCGATTGGTCATGCGGGGTGACGTAGGTAGAGACAGTGCCTACGTGTACTGGAATCCATTTTTCATGCCGTCCTGTTACATTTTTATACTTCATCTGGATTTTGATAACTGGGCTCTTAATCAAGGAGTATACGTATGTATATTTTAGATCTGTTGCTTCGTAGGTCTCCTTGCTTTGGAAGACCAACCGGGACAAAATCCAATGGGGTTTCGACATAGTGAGCGCTACTATTATTACAGTCTCCGTCGTTTAGCTCGAGCATTACCATAATTCATTTCTAAGGATGTTCCATGATCCCGAGTGAGGATCCTAGGTCTTCGAATAAACGATTCACCCTGACAAAAAAAAATCAATCAGGGATCAAAAAAGAACGATAGTCATACCCAGCCAGACGGACGACGTCAACTTCAACGGCATAACCCACATATTCTCTCGCCTATTAGCTCGAAAGCTGAAAAGATTTCGAAAACATCCTTTCATTCTACCTGAACTTGCCTGCAGTGGGTTATTCCACCAACCCAGCAGCTCTACATGCCAAGTTGATCCCCCTATGGTCACGCCGCACATCAGTAGACGAATAGCACCATAGCATCGATGACGTGATTGGCTGTTATCTCCCGTCTCCCCAGACTTCAAATATTGGCCTTTGGGTGCCCTGCCCTGCCCTGCCCTGCCCTGCTGAAAGCTGGGAAAAGGGAGATGTGATTTTTGCTGGAAACGCGCGTTAACCCTCCAGGAACTGTGTTTAGTACTGAAGCATACGCTATGGAAGCCTACGAGAGAGGCGCTTATCTTATTGAAGGAAGCATGTTAGTCCCGCCATGGTTGCGTGATCCGTTTTCATGGGGCGCTGATATTGGTGTGATGCATTCCTGTGCGAGAGGTTGTGCAGGGCACGGTGATCTCCTTTGTGGTGACCTTGGAGGAGAAATGGGGACGATTAAATTTTGGTAAAATAAAACCTTTTGGTTGAAGGGGGTACAATATTGGATCGTAGGGTGGATATGAAGAGGATCTGCTACAGGTGTTCAATCGTAGCTAGTTGTAATAGGTCAGCTTGCTGTATCACATCTGTGCTGATGGAATCCGACATAGGATTATTATTGAGAGCTACCATACGCCCGTCATGTAGTCCCAAAACGTATTTCAGAAAAAGAGAAGAAGCAACACATAAATACCGAAAAGTGGTCAATGGTCCATACCTTTCCAAACTATCATAAATTAGCGCCAGCTCTATGCCTCAGAGCCCGCTTTGTTCATTTGTTCGCGTACACCACTTTCCTTCCTATCCGGATTCTCTCCTTCATGGCCGTCCACCGGCTCATCCGACTCTGTCGAGTCCACCTCCTCACTTCCCTTTTCCTTTCCCTCTTCCGCTTCCACTCCAAGCTTTCTCTTCTCTTCCTCCAATCTCCTGTACTTCCTCCGTGCCTTCTTCTCTCTACTAGCCTTCTTTTTCTTCTTTGTCTCAGCTTTAATAGCAGCCCGACTTTGCTCACCCTTTAGTTGTAGCTCGACCTTTTCCGCTAAGATACCCATGGCTATCTTTTGGTTCTGCGTGCGTGATCTCGTCGCCTGAGATTTGACAACGATTCCTGTGGGCTTGTGAATGAGTTGGACCGCCGAGTTTGTTTTGTTCTGAAGTATGTAGTTGCGTTAGAATTCAAAAAAAAAAAAAAAAAAAAAAAAACCAGGAAGCAGAAGACAGCCAATTTTTTTTTCGTGGTCCGGCAGTTAGAGGCCGTTTTCCTAACGAAGGACATACAATGGATTGCCTGGATTTCCCGAGAATGTAGGACTAGAGCAAACACATACTGTAGCACATACACATATCTTATTTTGAAAACCCCAATGTCCAACTAGGCAATATCAATATACATATCGGGGGTAGAAGACAGAATCCAATCCGGTAAATACTAAACGGTGGCAATTCAAAGGAGCATGGGCATACCAAAAGGGTATGCAGAGAACATCCAATTTAACAAGCAAATGATGTTCTCATACATAGAGGGGAATTGGGGCCACTGATTTCTTCGTAGCCATCGAAAGGAAACATTGTAAATTAATAATAATAGACAGCATAAGAGAAAGCGGATAGATATATACTCACAATTGCCTGTCCTCCAGGGCCCGTTCCTTTCAGATAGCTGCCGGTGACTTCTGACGGGTCCAGTTTGGGCCGGGGTGGCATTTGCTTCACGGATAACTGACAGCAGTGTGAAAACACCCTCAGTAAGCCAGTTGGGTGTCGCCATTGTTGTCTTATCCTCCACAGAGACATGGTTAAGTTGGCGCACGCCCTGGTTGGAGGATGCTGGAGGTGATGAAAGTCCCTCAGGGTGTCTCCATCAGCTGGAGAATGAATAGTGAAGTCAAGGAAGTGAACGGGTTACGTTTTATAGAAATTAAAATGATTCTGATATTTATTGCCATATGAAGACGAATATGCGAATGAGATGGATGATAAAGTTGGAGCCGCTGCGGCTAACCTTGAGCAATTCCTCTTATTGGCTGCCCCTGGAATGGCGTTCTCTGCATCCTTAATCCTTGGGAAGCTCTGTCGCGTAAACTCTTCATGAGCAGCTTCAACACGATCCTCGACTTGGCTGTGGTGTTATATACATGTGCACTCGTACTCAATCAATTCACCCTTTCTCTTATTATTTCCTTTTTGGCTGTCTGTCCGTCAGTAGGTCATCGCGGTTGAATACAAGCCCCCTCGAAAACTAAGTACCATTCCTTATACGACTGCAAAATCCAAAAAATCGAAATCGAAATCTTCTTGTTTCTCCTGCTACCCCATCTGCTCTATCTCTACCATATCTGCGAGAATTTTCCTCGTTACCTATAACCCAACCCAGCCATGTCGCAAACATCCTCCCCCTCAATCATCACCTCCTTCGTCCGCTGGCTCCGATTGAAAAACTATCAATATGAAGTCACCATCTCCCTCTACATGCTTACAGCCACAGAGAAATTCATCTTCAGTACGTTTGGTTCCTAGCCTGTGATTCCATCCAAGGTCGAAACCGATAAACGCTAACCTCAAGCCCCTAGACACGCTCCTCCTCCTCATAACCTCCATGCTCCTCACAGCGGCTTACGTCTACCTCCCCGATCACGTCACCACAATCAGCAAGCGCATCTGGTACTACTGGGCAGGCGATGCCTTCACAGACTTCCCTTTCGTTGCCGTATCCTCCGCATCCGCTGCGGCCGCGGCAGCTGTGGCCGCAACTGCCACCTCTGTCTCCGGCCCGGCCAAAACTGCCCTATCCGCAGTGTAGTAGGAAGGACGAATTGAGACCACAAACAAAGCAGCTGAAACAGCCGCGGGCGGCGGCAGGAAAGGCAGTAGGTGGAGAGTCGTGATTGGGGTTATTGGACTCTGATGGAATGGGGCATTTTTCTAGGAGATGTGATATTTTCTTGTTGATATTTATTCCAGTATTTTCTCTATTTAATTTTACTTGAAAAAAGGATGGCTGTCTATACCGGTGGGAGTCGTTCTGGGATTGTTTTTATATCATGCATAGGGAATAGGCGCTCGTTTGTGTGTGGGATTTGCTTTTTTGAAATTGGGGTGATTTTCATTCTTTGTTTGAAGAGGTATTTCCATTTATTTTAATTCGCCAACTTTTGTTTCGATAATTAATTGTGTTCAATCTTTGTATATATATGTTAATGCCCATATTCCACACTGGAAATTACAATCAACATATGTCATACGCATCATGGTAATTCTGTGAGTGATGGCAACTTCGTGAATATTGCAATGATAAAGAATAGGACTGCACATCTCCAACCCTACCTCCATCGACCACAATACCTTGTACTCCGCCTGTTGAATGCATGCATATCCAATTGAAAGGGAATGCTATTAGCGGAGATTTGAAAAGAGGAGAATTAATAAATGTACACAGTATATACATCACATCCAAAAAGAAGATAAGAAAGAAGAGCCAATCTATCCAGCCCAAACAACTCCTTAAAACGATGCCTTGCCAAATGGTATCCCTCAAATTTATATACATACGGAAACTGAGCCGATACTAATCAACGATGACAAAAACGCCTTTTCAACACCCGTCCATGCAGATGCCCATTTCCCACTTTTCCTCCAGTTTGCCTGACCGACAATGCCATACATGCATCGTCAAAACTAAATCTCTCACGAGTCTTCCGCTGCACTTCCATTCCCACTCCCGCTCCCACTTCCCGCACCCTGCTCTCGCAACCGCGCCGCCCGCAACGCTTTTTGCCTATCCATGCGTGCCAATTCCTTCTCAATCTCACCAAGCTCTAGGGGAATCTTATGCGATTGCTCTTTCGTGGGCCAGAAACCGGGTACCGAGAAGCGTTCTTCGAGATTTGTGCCGAAGTAGTACATCCATCCGATGGGGAAGAGGACGTAGACGCCGAACTGTGGAATGGTGTGTTGGTAGTTGAGTGGAATTTTGAGAATGGAAAGGAGGAGAGGGAGGGTGGCAGAAGGGGCGGGCGCGACGTGAGGGTAGTATTATATATCATGGCATGCATACCTTGAAAACTTCTAGATTCCCGCCTTGGAGTCTGCGGAGGACGGCGTTGAACATTGCTGAATTATGGGATGGCCGTGGGGCATTGATTTTCGGAATTGGAAGAGAACAAGCCGCCTGTTTTGCTGTGTACACTGTAGCAAATGGATTTCGGAGGGTTAGAAACGCAGGGGCTTGGTGTTTTGGCCACTGGAGTCTGGATGAAAAGGGCGCGATCCACCAGGATGGTACGGAGTAGTTATCTGGATCTTTTTCCTGGAGCGTAGAACGGGTGAAGGATGGTCGATCTGAGATGAATGAGTAACATCTTAGTCAGAAATGTAGACTTAGGTCCCTCATTTCTCTGGGATGGTTCAAAGCCGAGCCAGATCAACCCTTTGACTATAATCCTATATACCAGAATCCGTTCCCAGTGAGCTATCTTCTCTTGCAAGTATCATATGCATCATAACTTCCTAACAATTCTGCATTTTTGTTGCTGTTTTTGCTTTCTTGCTTTCCATTCATCACGTAAGGTTAGCATACCAACCTAACTTTTCTCCCCTTACAACTCCTAGTTAACCTTGCACCAACTCAACAGTCAAGAACCATCCTCTAATCAACAAAGTTCATATCTTATGAGATGTGCTTCAGGAAGCTGAAGTAAATCTATGAGTTGCACCTAATTTCCTACAAGGGTGCTGTTCATAAGCCTTGATCAACTCTATCCGGGGCGACTTCGGCACTCATGTGCTTTACAGAAAGAGGGTGTAGCTTGTAACCTTCAACCACAGATAGATGATGAAAAATTGGAGTCTGATCTAGAACACTCAGTCAAGCGCCTCAAAAAAAAAAAGGAAACTTCAAGTACAAAGCCTCTGGGTTACATTAATTGACGCGGTTCACAGTTGGATGACTGATTAGCAGCATACATAGAATCCGACTTAGGTTCCATTGGAGAGATAATTCGGACTGAACACTAGCTTTAACACGATTTCAAAGTCCATACATATAGAAAATGGATGGGACACCTAGTTTTTATGGCTCCTCAAATCCAGCTAACGGAGGCTCAGAAGGTGGCTTGTGCTTGTAACTTTGAGGTCCCATCCTCATGAAGATGCCCTGTTCCTACCCTCTTCCCCGCTTGAATCGAGAAAATTGAACAGAAATGACCTTTCGCGGGTCCCGTCAGGACCTTGTGCGATTTGTGGAACTTGGTTCCTGCAGACATTAGTTAGTTCAGCCGAACCTCGGCAACTCCACAGTTATTTTTGTCTTCGGCTCAACTCTAGCACACCTTATTTTAGCCGCGGGTGGTATCTTCAACTCCCTAGAACATGGCGCCAAACTCAGTGCATATCTGCTATTTTCCCATATAGTCAGTCTTCTTTAAAAATTCATGAATATATAGCTATTTAATGAGTTTTCCATTCTTGTTCTTTGTTTCTTCTCTTTCTTTCTCCTCAACCTTTTTTGTTTCTCAAAGGGCAGACATATTCAACTGTTTTCCAGATAGCCATTGAATAGATAACACAATAACACAACAAAACAACATTCTTTCTGGATCACCACTACTTGTTTGCATTTCATTCGTTCGCAGTCACACAGTAGTTGATTTTGTCCAGCAGAAAGAAGCCAGACCACAACGCAGAAATGAGTTCCGCAGCACAAGAAGTCACGGTTACTTACAAGGACCGAGTGGCAATCATCACCCTCAACCGGCCCAAGAAGCTTAATGCCCTGAGTGGTGACCATTACTGGGAACTGGGACAGAAGATGCGTGAAGTTGCCCAGCGCGATGACATTTTCATCACCGTTCTGACGGGAACAGGCCGTTTCTTTTCTGCGTAAGTCATATTAATAATGTCAAAGCTCCCCAACTCAAGCTCCCACTGTTATCAAGAATAATGTCTCCTTTAACATGATCACACAAATCTCTAGGGGCGCTGATGTCCAAAAGACCCGTCCTTCCAGTGACGGCGCAGACGCCCGCCGTGAAATCCTGCGCGGCTTCGTGGCCAACAATCTGGACTTGACAAACACCTTCGCTAAACATCCCAAAATCCTTGTCGTAGCACTCAACGGCCCGGCAGTTGGGCTTTCTGCCGCTCTTACTGCATTCGGGGACTTCATCTACGCCACTCCACACACCTTCCTCCTAACGCCTTTCACATCGCTCGGCCTCGTGGCGGAGGGTGGCGCCAGCAGCGCCTTTGTGGAACGCCTGGGAATCTCCAAGGCCAACGAAGCGCTGATCATGAGCAAGCGTATACCAATTGAGGATCTGGTTTCGACTGGGTACGTGAACAAGGTATTTACTGCCCCCGGCGGGAAGGAGGATGCGTCTGGGTTTTTGAAATTGGTATTGGAGGAGGTTGAGGAGAGGCTGGGAACCCATATCAACCAGGACAGCATGCTTAAGATTAAGGACCTGATTAGACGACCTGGGAGGGAAGTGTTGGATCGCCAGAATGTCCTGGAGGTGTTTATGGGGATGGAAAGGTTTATAGCTGGCATCCCACAGCAAGAGTTTATGAAAATTGCAACTGGGCAGAAGAAGCATAAATTGTGAATGTGCAAAACGCTCGGATAGAGCTCTCTCGGGCTTGCTTGCCTAGGTCATTTTTTCTGCTTGTTCCATTTTATTTATTCATTGTTTTTCAGAATGCGCTCCTTGCGTTATTTTATTGGTTTTGCTAGTCATATGTCTCATTCTCTGTTCCTAATCACCCCTCCATCTGACGAGACGGTATGACATGCATAGATTCTAGAGTTAGAGTCCATACGGAAGAATATCTAGCACCAGTGTACTGCATCTTCATATTGGACTATGATGCAATCCTCATATTTCATTAGCTGTCTAGGCAGCTCATGATAAAAGTATGTATTTGCTTAAGGAAGAGCAAGGGATAATTGAACCCATAGCCAACCCAACTGCAACAGAGAAAAGTTATAACTCTGCAGCTTAACTTGTCCTGATGGAAGAATCTCTATGAAATGTAAAAGATAAAATAAAAACTTTCATGCCTTTAAAGGCCTCGTAAATATTATACATGACATTCTCCTTGCCTCCACTGCTCATTACCCGGTCCTAAATACTCGGCATACCATGCACTAAGAAACAAAGAAAACTGTAATAATAATAATGAGGGAGAATAAAAACGGCTTTTTTAGTTATTCATGACATGGTAATCTCAAATCTTAACCGCCATCCACATTAGCTCTCGTAACATCAAGCTCCGCCTCCTCATCCTCTTGTATCCTTTTCGCAAGGATGTCCTGCCATTGACCAAGGAACTCGCTCATTCCTCCAGGACCACTCCTCGATGCATCCACTACGTCCCTAGGCAACTTATGCGCCGAATATCGTGGTGTCGCGAAGCCATACGCTTCCGGATCGTCGTGTTCCACAAGGCGGAATTCGGGAACGAAAGAGAACGTAGTTGCATCATCGTGGTCATCCGCATCACCACCTTCACTCTCGTCATCACCGATTCTATTTTCTGTACCTCTCTCTTCACCACCCCGGCACATTTCAACCCGCACCGTATCACTCTCCTCATCGTCGTCGCAACTCGGAACCTTCAAATTCAAAATCTCCAACCACGAGAAAAGCAGGGGATCAGTCCGGAGTGCGAAAGGGTTAATATCCATCAGCCACACACGATTGTGCGGCGGGGGTACGTAGACATCAAACACAAAATCTGGGTCCGGAAATGTGTCGCGCAGTCTGATATCAAAGAACGTTTGGATTTTGTCGCGAAGGTTATCGCGAAGGCCGAAGAGGAAGTTGAAGTGATTAAGGTCGCGCTGGCAGAGACAGAGGAGCTTCCTGTCTCGGACGAAGCAACGGAATTCAAGGGAGGGGTTTAGGGTTATGTATTTGCGTAGGACTAGGTGGTAAGGGATGCGGGATTGTTCTGCTTGTTTTTGCTCCTTTTCCTTCCCCTCTTCCACCTCCACCTCCACCTCTCCATCGCTTTCCTCTTCTGTGTCTGATACGCATCCGTCGAAAGCATGCTCCAGATCATGAGTCACGAAATCGCTGCTTTTTAATAGCAGGTATATATCATTCGGAGTTCTGCATTGCATGTCGTTTGTCGCGGATATCCAGGTAGCGTCTTTAGGGGCACTCCAGTTGAGCTTCGGAGCTACCTTCCCGCCCAGCTCCTCTATTGTCGCTTTTATCTGCGCGTGTATCTCTTGCCATTGTATGGAAGGGTCCACATCGTCATCGTCCGAATCAGAACCATCAGATAGGGAATAGATGCCACTGTCGTCATCGGCGCCTGGGGGATTTTCGTCTTGCGGTGGTAAAATGATTCCGTCCGCGCGGAGATAGTTGAGGAATGCAGCATTTAGGGGAATGAGGCGAGCTTTCGGGGTCACGGAGCGGTATCTACATCACCCGAAGAGCCGTGTCAGTGGCATCGTCGAGTAACCTCCGGGAATGACATATGAATAAACGATCCTTGGATTTATAGGATAGCAACGTACTTTGGATGCCAGTAATGGTAGGAGCAGTGTAGAATATGCGACTTCTTGAGAGTGGGGAATGGCAACTCGCTGGAGCTTGCAAGAGGGGTATTGTTGTCGCCCGCCATTCGGTTCCAGAAGAGGTGTACGATTGACTGAACTGAAAATATCGAACAAATTTTGTTGTCGGAAATGGAAATGCTACTGGCGCAAGTCAACAGCACGAAATAGGTTCATTATTAGTAACTATATTTGGTGGGCTGTCGCGCAAAACTGCTTTTCGTAAAGTTGAAGTTTGACTCATTTCAGTTGCGGCGGCGTTTGGATGACGCATAGGCAGCATTTAGCCCTAAACCCTAACCAGGCCTTCATCTGGAGCGTAAGTCGACGTTCGAATTGATACCGTGCTGAGTTGGTATAACTGATCGGGTTTGGAGCATTTACTCTAAACTGGAATTCCTTGATAACCCCCGGTATGTGTCGTAGATCTCACTTGTCTGAAGCATTTGGCTGAAGTCTTTCTGGTATTTATTTAGTTAGCCATGCACGGACCAAGCGATGTTTGAAGATTGCGGATTAATGAGCTCAACAATTCAAGTTCTTTTGCACTCTCTCATCAGCTGCATCTCCCACCCGGAGCCAGCGACCTGACCACTGGCTTCCGTTCGTAAAGCATGACTACAGATGTTGCAGATGCCAATAGCCTTCAATCATGGCAGGAGGCGTTTCAACACCCAATCCCCACCGTTCGGCGGTTCGAACAAGACCTCCGTCGCGACGTTGCCAGCAACAAGGACAAGTTGCGTTCTCTTGTCGGGTAAGATTTGATTCTACGCTGATATTATCAATTTGCTAATTCCCTTTTTCTGCATATTAGCGTGAGATATCGAGAACTTCTAGGCACCGCGCAGACTATTGTCGAAATGAACGACGAGATACAGGAGGTCGAGACGAAGCTATCCAACATTAGTAGGAGATGCAATCCCCGGCTGGTCGAGAAGAAGTTGGATGTCGCTGTCATGGATGAAGGTTCGCATACCACCACCAAGCACGGCATCGGCTACATTTTTGCATTTTCTGTGTAGTTAACGTGTTAGTTGTAGGTGTAGATGAGAGAGCAATTGCCGCGCAATTGGCCCTGCTGCATAGATGCACATCCGCCAGTTATAGATTGTTCCGGAAACATAGTTCGAACCTCTTGATCGCAAAGCTCCTGGTGATATCGCGACTTCTTCACAAGACCCTTTCTCAAAACAGTCGTGCTCCCATCTTCCTTGAAAACCTCCGAAGTCAGTTGGCGGCTCTCCGTCGCAGCCTACTCAAACGCATCGAATGCAGGCTAGCCTCTCCCAAGTATTCAACCCCAGAAATAATCGAGACAATGTCAGCTTATTGCCTAGCGACCAGTTCCTCTTCTACTGATGTACTACGTCATTTTCAGCAAGTCCGTTTCGATGCGCTACAGTCCATGCTCTTGCGAGAAGACCCAAACTTCACAAATATTGAAAAGAGCTTGAAGCTTTTTATTCAGACCTTACAAAACGCGTCAGAGCTAGTCTCCGGCAGTCTATCGGATGCGCTTAGAAAACTAACCGCTCTCCCAATCCTCGATGACCTTGAGGTACGAAATTTAGATGGGCTGGCCATTGACATCTTTCATCAATGGGTCGCCAACGACATTAGGAATTTTACGCCATGGGTGAAACATACTCCTTTATCCGAATTGGAGGCTGAAAAAACAATAAAGGACTGGTCGAAACAGGCGTTTGGAACGTTCGCTAGCGGGTTGAGCAAGAATTTAGAGCGATCTCAGAATTTGAAAGAGGTCTTACTGCTTCGCAGAAACCTATTGGACATTTGGTTACCAGTCCAAAGCTCCACGGCATGCCATTCGTCGGTGGAGATACTTCAGGGCATCCGTGGCACCGTGAACAAACAACTTATTTCCACTCTTCACGCGCAAGCTAAGGGATTGACTTTGGTTGGGCTTGAGATCTCATCCACAATTACTAGCTGGAGTGAGATTGAAGAACAAATCCCCACTCCATCACTCTGGGATCCGGATATTGTGTTCCTGGATTTTTCAGGAGGAGCCACTAACTTCAAACACGAGATCATTAACAGGTCTCGAGGCAGAGATATTAATGTACTGAGGATATCGAGATCCTATACTACTTGGCTGTTTGGTGTTGAAGAATGCAAAGACATGATCGACGAGCTCAAAAAGATCAGATGGGAGGATATCATTGAAGATGAAGAAGATGAAGAGGTTCTGCAAAAAACCATTCGGATTTTGAACAAGGATGACCCCGACCTTCTCCAGAAGGAATACGAAGCTACCTTGATTAACAGTTTCGAAGCGCTACAAACATCGCTACACAGCGCCCTGGAGAACATGACCGGGTCGCACTGTGGGAGACAAGCAGCTTTTATACTACGAGTTATTCGAGAAATTCGAGAGCGTATCCCCAGGTCACTTTCTGCTCAAGATCACCTATTTGCTGATGACCTTGTTCCAAAATTACACGACATACTAGCTGCTGAAGTGGGCTCTCAAGTTTCGCCATATGCTATCATCCGAGCTCTTGGGAAGCCTCAGGGAGCAGGATGTGCTGGTCGCGCGCTCTGGGAAGGTAACCCTCCGCTACCCATTCAGCCATCCCCAGTGGCTTTTAGGTTGTTACGGAGACTGGCCACGGCGATGGAGCGACAAGGCCCCGACCTTTGGAACCCTTCAGCTGTGGATATGTTGAAAAATAAACTCCGTCAAACGATATCGTCATGCATTTCCCTTGATTTTGAAAAGAGCACCCATAACGCTCGTTCAGATGCCGGACGCCTTATACAAAATGAGCAGCAGCCTACTAGCGAAACTCCCAACGGCGACGATTCCACAGAAGCTACTGTGACAGAATCCACCCACAAGGCAACAACACAGGCAGATGTTTGTTGTCCCGAGGTCTTACGAGACCGCAAAATTCAGCTTGTATTTGATGTGTTTTATCTAGGGAAAGCGCTATCTATGCGGAATACCGGTCGGCCCCAAGCAGAAGATGAAATTTCCTCTATTGTCGAGCTGGTGAAAAAGGATATTGAGCTGGATGGTGATACAGAGTTAGCTATTCTCGAGAGCAGAGCACATGAGTACTGGAAGCAAACTCAGCTCTTATTTGGACTGTTGATATAATGTCATTCTATTTTACTGCACGTAATAAATGAATTTGTGCTAACAATACCTGTCCATCTATCCATTTAAAGATCAGGGTCATCTGGACCTAATGGTACGATGTGTGTCCTGTCTTTCTCCTTGAGGCTGCTTCCATTCGCACTGTGCCTAGGTAGAGTAAGGACATCACATGACCCCATGCATCATCCCGCTTATGTCAGCTCTGATGTCTCCTTTCAAAATTCATTTCCTCCATGCAATAGTTATAAAAAAACGTGAGATCTATTATCTTATATTGGATAACAACAAGGAGCTGGCATGGCAGCTCTAAGACTCCCTTTCCTGTATCCGAACCTACTGCGTTCAGTAAGGGCCTGTGAGCCGACAACTTATCGCTCGATAAGACTCCCCCCACCACACCAAACCTCAGGGTTATACTCATCCTTTCACACCAGCCAACGCAATGATGCAGAACCATTCCACCAGCGATATGGACAGGCTGCAGAACCCCGAATGCCTCCCCCCCCGAAGCCAACGGATAAAGCTGCACCAGAGGCTAGCCAAACCGGTTCGGGCAAGAACAACAAGAGGACTAATGAGTCTGAGCCAAAGGATGTAAAAGATGCGGGGAAAGAAGCTAAATACGATCCTAGATCCAAGAAGTCCTCGCCCTCCTCATCCGCAATCTCCGCCTCCGCAACGAACATATCAGCCGAGTTACTTTCGCAGGACAATGTAGCAAGCCACCCGGTGCAGAGGACGGACACCGGAGCTGCGGCAGACGAAGAAAAAGTTGACCCATCGAAGGGTCCTCAGGATTTTGTATTTCAAATGCCGGTGCCCATTTCTTCGTCATCACCCACGGGTGAGCCTCCGTCTGAATCTATGTTGTTGGGTGATTCTCAACACCATAAACCTCCTCATCTGAGTCCACACCCATACGTACACCACTTCGATACCTATTCCTTGGTGAAAGATCTCGGTCGTTCTGGTTTTACAGAGGAGCAATCCGTCTCCATTATGAAGGCAATACGTGGCTTATTGGCTGACAATTTGGAGCTGGCGCGGAAGGGCCTCATATCCAAATCCGACGTGGAAAACGAGACGTATCTTTTTCAGGCCGCATGTTCGGAGCTTCGAAACTCCCTTCAGACCTCCCGAAATGCAGCCATACAGGCTCAGCGCTCACAACGTGCCCAGCTGCAGCACGAGTTGGATATCTTGACGCAACGCATGACGCAGGAACTGGCAGGGTTGAAAGATGACTTGAAGGAAATGTTCGATGATCAAAAAATTTCGACGAGAGAACTACAACGCTCACTGGATACGGCGATCCAAGAATTGAACTATCAGATCACGGTGTCGCTGAATAGTGATGGGAAGAGCGAGGTTGAGGGGTTACGGTGGATTTTGACGAGGAGGGCCGCTTTGGCTATTGCCACAAGTGCCAGTCAGTTCCCTTTTTGCCTCATCCCACGCCTTTTTCATCTCTTCTTCTTCTTCTTCTTCTTCTTCTTCTTCTTTTCCTTAAAAAAATCGTCCTAGCTTTTGACTCCCATACTGACTGGTTTCCTAAATTAGCCATGATCATCCTCGCTCTCAGGTATTTTTCGTATAAACAGCGCGAAAAAGAAACCGCTGCAAAAGCCGCTGCTGCTGAGGTGAAAGTGATTAGCCATCCTGCGTCTGATCAGCCATTGCCACCTGTTGCTCATCCAGCGTCAATGGTCGTGGAGCCGATTGGATAAGACCCGAAGGAGGCAGAAAGCTCATATACAAACTAACCTTTTCTTGCATATAATTCTAACACACATTCTTTTTTATCCGCCCCTAGATATTTTCCCCTTTGCTTCCCTGGTTGATGATGAACTTGCTAGAACGTTAGATTTCTATCAGTCGTCTGCTCGCGCATCCATTTTGGAACACTCTATACCGCAATTAATTATTCAAATGGTATATAGAATTATTAATTCCTCGAAAGGTGGAGGAATTTTCGAGTCCCACATGCCAGATGGAAAGGTTGGTTACGGAATTTTATTTAAGAATTGTCGCATAAGCGCGATGAGGTATATAAGCGTTCAAATAGACTATGGACGTAATAAGTTCGCGATTGAGTCAACTAGACCTGCACATCACATCCAAAGTCAAGCAAAGGAAGTCTAAAAGTCCATCCGCAATGCAATGCTCGGCACATTTTGTTCTTCACCATCTGCTCCTTCAGCACCATCATTGCCTTGTTTCCCGCCTCCACCCCCAATTCCCCCCTTTCTCAGAATCTCCTCTGTAAATGATCGTTGCTCAGCATCCATCCGGGTCACCATACCCCTAAATGTCTGTGCATCGACCTTTGCTAGCTCAAGAAGCGCAGCAGCTATTTCCTTATAAGTGCCTTCCCCTTCATTCCTAGCGCGCATCAGAAGCGCCGGGATAAGTAGAGCCATTGCCATCGGCACATTCGCTGGCGCAATTGTCCCTAACCCAATAAAGGAGGCGAGCGTAAGGGTGACAGTTCCCTTGACATTTTCGGGGTCGACAGGTGCCTGAAGTTCGTTAGTGGGAAGGCTCATGATGAATGCGATGAGTCGTGGGAGGAGGAAACGAGCTATAGCGTCGTCTGTCGGGGAGCGAGTAGTCTGGGGGGATGGGCTGAGAAGGATGGAGCGGAGGCAACCCGCAGCGACGGTAGCGAGGCCCAAGTCTTGTAAACAATCGAGAAACTCGGACAGTATGCGAGGGATTAAGGGATCTTGGGGTGGAATTACATGGCTGCTTGTTGTCAGTATGATGGTTAGGGATAAAAGTGTGTTTTTGGCGCAAGGGAGGGAGGTCTCAGATTCGCGGCGCTGGGCAATTGTGAGGGTGTGGAGAAGACGGGAGATGCAACCGCGAATTTGACGAGAGACAATTTCCGGGGCTTCTGCGGGAGGAGGTGAGGCTGTGGAGTTGGAGTTGGTGAGTGTAGGGGGAGTAGCGGTTGACATTGATGGGCGGGTGATGCCCTGGATGAAACGGCGAAATATGGGGAGAGCTTGGGGGACCACTTCGGCTTGGCAGATGCCTGTGGCCAGGATTGTGGTGAAGATATGGAGGATACAGGCGCGGAGATCGGCGCGGATGATGGAGGGGAAAACAGAGGTGACATCGACAAGCGAGGAGAGGGATAGTGTAATAAGGGACGCCGCTTCATCGGATACATAAAAACGAGTGTGTGTTGGAGATTCACCGAAATTGGGTAGGAGCCCTGTAAGAACAAGAGTAATGTTTCGTGTGAGTTCGAAAAGTTGCTCAATATCGTCCGATAGATTGTCAGAGCGAGGCTGGTTGTTGAGCGCAGAGTGATGGTGCAGAGCCAGATCTCGTGCCATTTGGACAATGACTGTTTGCACACTGGAACCTTCGGTCATCACTAATCTGTCCAACGTATCCATTGTTTCAGAAAATACAGCGGGTTGGTACACTGCATTTCCTGCAACAGATGGATGCAGGATTTTTCGCAAGGCTCGCAGGATTTCCAGTGACTGATTTGATTGTTCATGGCTTTGAGTAACAAGGGCCTCGAAGGCAAGGCCAAAGAGAATGAAAAAGAAGGCGACCGGTTCGTCACGATAGTTTATATGGGTTCCTTTATCCTTCTCGCCATTTGCTTGGGGTTTATCCGGAGTTACTACTTCTTTTGACGGTTCGAGTTTCCCGTCGAGGGCATCAAAAACAAAATCGCTATCTTTCTCAACCAAACTAGCGATCGCATCAACAAAATTCAGCCAGGAATCTTGATAAAACTAATCGAACATAAATGTCAGTGGTGTAGAGCAAGACATGGCAGAGCCGGAATGCATACCTTCAATAATGTTTCCCGGTTCAATGCTGCATACACTTCGTCCAGATTGTCAGACACGCTAGGGCCAAGAGTGCTGGATATTTCTGGTTCAAATCTGAGGCGTGCAAATTCCTGGAGGGAGGCAAGCCAAAGCGGAGTGAGAATAGCGGTATACGGTTGCACAATCTGAGCCAGCCAATTCTGGTCGTTGCTTGCTATCTGTAATTTAGCCCAAGCAGAGAAGAGCGCAAGCTTCACCATAACACGCGCATTATAATTAAGCCCATTGAGATCACCGATCTCTGTGGCGTCATTCCTGTCTGAGGAATGAAAGGACGATTAGCATAGTTCTCAGCTGCTATGGGATGGAAACACACATACTCGCAAAGTTGTCGAGGCCAACAACTAGCAGTTTGAAAATACGACCCATGCGATCCACGTTAGTTACGATTCCAGTACCAACGAAGGTTGCGCAAACATTAATCGCCTCCGAGGCTAACTCAGATGACGAGTCCGCTGCAAATGCGGGAGTTAATGCGGAGCTAATCTGAGCTTGATATTGTTCCAAGAGTGACGCTTCTGCAAAATCGGGATCTGGCGTTTTGCCAAACATCTAAATAATTTTCGCTTTTAGCAGATACTGAGCAAGATTGAAAATCAGAGGTCACCAACCTTCAATATTTGATCAATTATCTTCAAACCCCAAACTCGAAGTTCGATGACATTGGCAGTTGATGCAGAAAACGCCATTCGAATGATATCGCCAACTCTTTCTTGCAGGGCCATTTCCGCGGGGATTGTTTGATCGGGCAATAGTTCTTTGCTGACCATGGACAAAAGCTCACTTAAGCAACTCATAACGAAATTTCTGGTTTGCCACCTTAGCAGTTCCTGACCAGAGGAAGACTCGTTGGCTGGTTCGCCGGGCTCCCCTCCAACGGCTGCAGCAAATCCCGCTACTTCGTCGTCTGCAATATCATGAATAGGAGCGGTATTGACCGTGGCGGGTTGAGGAACATCGTGTTGTTTCGATCGTGTCTTCGTGAGGACTTTCTGAAACCGTTGTATCCAAACATCTGTATCCGTGAGCCCAGTTTGCTGCATCCAATTGTGGATAATGTTTTTTAACGCTTCGTTATCCGTCGCAGTGTCAAAGGCGAGCCAAAATTCATCCTCAAGACTTGGCAAGGCAGTCCGAACAACCAAATCGGCATCCCTTTTCATCAAGTTGTTGAAACCTCGAATAGAGGCATCCTGCATGGACGCTTTTTTGGATGCAAGTTCTTGTTGAAGCCATCGAACATAGGCTGAGAAGTCCAAGTGGCTTGGGGCATATAAAGATAAATGGTCCAAACATTTAGAGCTTTCTACTACCAAGGCTGTTGACTTTTCAAGCTGAAATTCCTTGACGAGTGTGAAAATTAGTTCTCGAGTTTTTGAAATATCCCGTAAATCCGGACCAAGCACGTTGATCAACGAATCAACACAACGGCTAATAGATACAGGAGTGGGAAATGCGGCTTCCAGATTGGATGTTGTCACTGACGAGGCCTCTTCGTTATGGGTATCGGCTATATACAACCTAGCAAGCATGCCGAGGGTGCTTGACACGTAGGCTGAAAATGTCAAACCTGCAGATTCTGCCACTCGCCCTACGCCTTCTAATGCCCAAAAATGAACTATCGGATGTGGATCGCTACAGAGCGACATGAGGACGCCCACAATGGTTTTCAAATGGAAACCAGCTGCCATGCCACCAACTTGAGAGTGAATACAACCTAGAGCAGTTGCACACCCAGCACGCGTGCTAGGATCTCGGTTTTCGACAATCAAATCGACTAGGGAATTGATTTGGCTATTCGTAAAGGCATTGCCGGAGCTATTGCATAACAATCCTAGCGCTTCGGATCCTATATACCGTACAATAGGATCGGCGTGGATAGCAAATGTCTACTCATCCTTAGTATATATAAATCATTGTGCGGAACGATCGGCTTACCTGAATAAGCTCCTGCATAACCTTCTCAGTTGCCGGATATCTCAAGCTCCCAGGCGCCGATGGGGTCTCCTTCACGGCAATTTTAAGAGTAAGGAGCAGGGCCACAGCAATATTGACGGTCATGGCTGATCTTCGCCCAGGGTTGCGGTTTAGACTTTGGGCAGAGAGTAATGTGGCTATTTGCTCTACACTACTTTCCTGAACCTTGGGGGATTGTAATGGCAACGCCTTCGCAAATAAATCTATTGCAGCATTTACAACTTCAGTGTCGGAAGGGTCCGAGTACGAGCCGCCATCTCGATCAATCACCGAATAGAGGAGTACAGAGTCATGCTCCATTGCTTGGCATGTAGGGGACAATAACTACAGAGAGCAGTTAGAATTGCATTCGCCGAGATATTTGGTTCAAAGCTTACGATATGGTCAATTGCTTGGTCAGACAATTCCACTGCTATCCAACCGGGCGAGTTATCTCCTTTGCGACGCCCAGAGATGATCTCGACAACATACTCATGTGCTAAACCGGTTACACCAAATCCAAAATTATCGTCAAGATCCCATATGTTATCGAAGTGAGTAGTCGAACTAGCAATGGATGTATCAAATGGATTTGCCGAGACAACCTCTGGATCAGCAAATGATGAGATTGCCAGACCTAAGATATTCGGCAAAGAAAGAACTTCTGAATTCGCATGGTCTACATTGACTATCTTGGAAAAACACTGCAATACACGTCGACGAATCATTGTAGCGAAATCCTTTAATTGTAGCGAGGGCGATAGCCGTTGAGATAAATCTTCCGCGGATTTGAGTTTGGGTAGGTTGTCCAAAAACATCACCGTATTCTGAAGCATTGCAGCAATACGTCTTGATCCGTCTGCTGTTACGAGGTTGCTATTAAACTCTAAAAAAACGTAGATTGAACCGAGGGCGCATTCTCGGACGTGGGCCAGAAAACTCATCTCCAGAGGACCGCGTTGAGCCAGGTTATCTTTAGGCAACGGTTTTGGAAGTGCATTTTTCCATAACAGGAGTAGCTGGTTGAGGTGTATTTTAGTGAAGCTAGGTCCAAGCGGCATTAGACCTCCAATTAAAATCCATGCAACCTGTATTTGTGTGCTTGCAATTCTCAATTCCAAGCTACTACTTGTTTTTAGGAGATCTGTAGCTCGTGATAGGACCCGTGCGTATACATCGACGGAGCCATACAGTGGCTGCAGTCGAGAGGTACTTAGCATAGACGCTAAACCGTGGGCATATCCAAGGCATCGTCTATTGGAATGTCGTGGAGTGGATAGCTGACCAATCTCTCTGTTGAGGCTATTCATGCAGACAGTCACACAAAAGAGGAGTTGCTGAGGACAAGCAAGGACAAAGTTGCGCAAACACCTGGCAGTGTGTATTTGAACGGTGTAACTAGGATGCTGGAGTATTTGGAGTAGCGCATCACGACAGCTGTCTCCGATAATCGCGATGGCAGAGCCTAACGAGGATATAATGGCAGACAATGCACTCAGGGTGCATGTTAAAGTGTACTTGCTTGGTTCGGGTCGCTCTTGGACTACTTTCGGATAATCTTTGAGCACGCCATTAACCAGCCATTTGGCGGCGTTAATTCGACTGTTTTCGCGAAGTATCTCACAGCCCACAGTATCCTCCAGCAAGTTCCTGATAAATTGCCTGGTCATCAGGAGTCGGTACCGATTGTAAGTTATGGTTGGGTGGCTTAATAGGGTAACTAGAAAATGACCGGCAATTTCCGCATAATGCTCTTCAACAAAGGCATTACCGAGACCTCTGAGGATCTGCTTATAACACATACAAATTCCTGCCCTTGCACGGTTGCCTGTTGAGCTTCGGCAGTACTGCAAAGAAAGTTGTTTTAAAAGCTCAGGGAGTTTGAACGAAATATGAAGGTCCACTTTTCGGCCTGCAGGGGGTTGCGGCGATTGCGCTCGCTCAGGTACTCCATCACCGTCAGGGGAAGTTGTCTGTTTCTTTGGTTGCTTTTTGGGCCGTCGAATGGTCGGCACTTCCTGCGCCTGGTTTCCATTTGCGTGAGCTTTGATCAGAAAGGCCGCAAGGCATGAGGCGGCTGCATGCCTTACGGAGGGACTGGGGCTGTCAATCACTTTCCAAACTGTAGCTTTGAGGTTCTCAAAATCGGCTAGAGTTCCAAAATATGGTGTGCTCTTAATCAACTGCTCAAGGCAATAACAGGCACTCACTTGGGCGGCGATGGCCTTGTCGTTCGTGGCTGTATTTCGAGCATGCTTCCAGATATCCTTCGCTGTCTGCTCATCCGCGGGTGAGCTGATCCCTCCAATCACCTTTTTCAAGGCCGTATATAATGAAATTCTCAACCCTGCATGGTTTTGGGCCGACTTGAATAGCCTCAACAGGGCAGAACAGACGACACTTGACTGTGTGAACAGACTGTCTCCAGCACTCGCATAGATATCGCCTATCGCGACAGCTGCCGCATGCTTAGTCTTCAGCTCCCAATCACTCTTTCCTGCATTGAGTATCCCCAAAAGCTGTGTGACACTGTCATAGAGCGTGCTTCGGTCGCCCTTGCTGAAGATGGCGTTGAAGCATCGGCCAATATTATTTCGTATCACTCTAGTAGGGCTGGGCGATGGGAGCTTCAATATTTTAAAGAGTTCCTGGATGATTGACCTTTGTTTGGAAGATAGGCCTACTTTATCGAGTGTTGCAGCATATTGAACGAGATCCGCGGTAAACCTCAGGAGGTACAGGTCTTGCTGCTCGGAGGGGAGAGAATGAAGCTTGGACACATTTAGTTCGGCGTGGGAATCCGCATTGTCTTGCCCCGCAGATGCAGCGGCTTCAGGAGCAGACATTGGCGCTGGTGCCTCATAGGAATGCTTCCAGGCACATTGGCAATATGCGCGGACTGAATGTTTTCAAGGTATTCTAAACTCGGTCGTCTTTCCCCAAACTTCGCGTTGGAGATGCCCGATCCAGCAAGCTCGGATCAACAGTCGGGCCGAGTCCATCCTGGTGAACGAGGCTTCAAACTGTGATAGTTGAAATCCCTATTGCCATTGCACTTCGGCATAGCTACCATAGATTCCATGGCTTCAGCACTTGGATTGAGACTCTTGGGAGGGCCTCGGAGTCTGCGCCCTTGGGTGTGCGAGAGCTGTCGAGCCCTGAGTTCCTCCACCATCGTGCAGGCCGGCCACAGCCGTTGGTCAACAATAAAGCACGACAAGGGTAAAAACGATGCGGCAAAGAGCAAGGAGCGCGTTCTCCACGCCAGAGATTTAATCAATGCGTCGAAGTGTAGGTTAAGTTCTTAAGGGTTTTTTTTTTTTCCCCTTTCTGCATGTCCCTTATATACTAACCATCTGCAAAGTATTTGGACCCGACCCGGCCTCAAATGCACGGCTCGCTCTTGTTATCAGCAAAGCGAAACGAAGCGGAATGTCAAAGAGTACAATCGAAGCTGCTATTGCACGGGGTCAAGGCATATCGTCTACGGGTGCGACTCTCGAACCGGTAACGATAGAAGCCCTTCTACCATCATCAGTTGCTGTCGTGATCGAATGTATGACGGATCAGAAGGCGCGGACACTGCAAGATATCCGCTTTTTGATTAAACATCATGGGGGAACAGTTACGCCGACGAGCTATCTATTTGAGAAGAAAGGCAGAATTGTGTTTGAGAAGGTCGAGGGATTGAATGTAGACGACCACCTAGAGCAAGCCATTGATGCTGGGGCGATCGATGTAGACATGGACGATCAAGGTCGACTGAGAGTATTCACAGAACATGCAGATACAAAGTCCGTTGGTGACAAACTTTCAGCAGTAACTGGATTGAAAATCGAGACTGCCGACATTATTTGGGACCCAAATAAGGATACGATTGTGGAACTACAATCGGGAGAAGATGCTGATAAAATCGAGGATATCCTTAATACCATTCGAGAGGACTCCAGTGTCCAGGATATATATACCAATTCAACTATAGTATAAAAAGAAAAGAAAAGAAAATGCAGAAAGCTCAAACCCAATGTACAATATATCATTATCAGGTATACTACTACCGCAGTGCTTTCATTGTACTCCTCATCAGATTCCCAACACCTTCCGCACCTATTCCGTCCAACCATTCAAGCATCCTTAATCTGTACTCTTGCCAGTTTATCCTTATCCCTCCGTCTTTATGTAGCGCAGCTAGTGCCTTTTGCGTCACGGGCCGTGTCAGTGTCACGGACAAGGATTTCCCTGGGGTGTTTACTATCGACTCTTCAATCCCCCTAAAACACGCAGAGGAGACATTGCAAAATGCGACATTTTGACTTAATGAGAATACAGAGGAAATTTGATATTTGTGCTCTTCACCGCCACCACTTGGCCTTTCATTGAGCGCCTGCATATACTGCGAAAGCTTGTTTACCGTTAAAGCTGGAATAATGCAGCCCAAGGCATTAGGATCGTCCGAGTTTAAACCTCTGTTTCGCCACAACAGATTGCAAATATCAATCACGTAACCATTAAACCGAGAAACTACTTCTGTTGGATATGATTGTTCGAGCGATCCGTTGCTTTGCAGTGTAGGTGATTTGAGTGAGGTTTCAAAGGACTGTTTAAACATCGCCAAAACAGAACATATCGTCGATAGATGGCTTAGGGTCGGTGTGAACGTAAGCATATATATTAATTGAGGTTGCGGGACCACGATGCGTATGTTGCCATTCGTGGACGCATGATGGAAAAGCTCTGCAAGATCGGTATAAAAGCGAAGTACCGCCAATGTCCCGGATATCTTTGGATTCGTTCCGTTCCCCTTGGGTCCCTGCGGACTCTCAAGGATAGTTAGGGCAAGGAGTTCCGCCCTGCCAATGACCTGGGGCAGAGGAGGTACAGGGAACAGAGAGGGAGTGGCGCGGATTACAGAACCCCAGTGTTGGATTAAAGACGAATAGTATTGAAGTATAAGAATTTTCGTTTCGCGTTGATCAGTTAGAATAGCCTTTTCTAGTGGAATGAAGTAATTTTGTCGAAGGGTATTGTAGTCCTGTATGGGTATATACTCCAGGAGCGACAGGATGGCAGTTCGGCTGTCATGACCGTTCCAGGAGAGGAGGTACTTGCGCAAAAACTTATCCACAGCTTGAGGCATGCTCTGCGGGAAAACGGAGTCAATATAAACAATTCCAAGAAGCTGGAGCTGGAAGAGAAGCTTAATAGACCCACTTTTGTAAACCGCACAAACCCAATAAGGACATCAAGCACATATTCAAGATGCTCTGGGTCATTCCCCTCGTCATCTCCTTCCTCCCTTGCCTGTATTCTAGCCACTTCGTCCTCGAAAAAGCTATCCAACCAACTCTCCAACCGCCGCGTCGCCCCTTCATTCCTGACGAACACCAAATACCTTTGCGCAAGCGGATCCGCTAACGCAGCAGCAACTTGGTTGGGCATCTCGATCCTGTCCAATTTCTGCACGAAATCATTTGCACTTCGTATTTCCTCCAGTGACGTGAAGTCGCTCTTGACCCGCGACGTCTGCACGACAGGGATAACAACCTCAATTCGACTCCTCTTCACCTCACCGCGCCGCACAACTTGAAACGTCTGAGGAACGTTTTGACCAGGATTTGTCATTCCAGCAGCAGCAGTTCTCTCCTGAACATGTCTCATCTGCTTGACCCACTCCGGATCGGGATGTTTGAAGAAATAAGTTGCTCGCCCCGTTGACGCGTAGGTATCCCCGATAATTATGTCGGGGTAATAGCTCTTGAAAACCTTCATCAGGCCTAGAAGCTCCCGCTCTTCACCACCGGTGTTTCTCATTAGTTCCATTAGCGCCTGGATGCGGAACGGTTTTATGTGTTTCCTACGCGAGATTAACGACAGGAGATGACATAGTGACCTGCGTAGACTGATCATGTCCAGGAAATTAAACAAGACACCATAGAATCTTGACAAATACGATTGATCATCCATATCATCGTACACTAGAATTAGCCAACGGAGCAATAGGGCCTGGGTTGCAGGCGATGGCTTGTTTCTGCTTGGTCCGAAGCAGGAGATGACCATTGAGACGGTGCGAGGGCGCACACGCTCGGATGGGTAGAGATTTTTGACTATAGTCGTGATGGTACTTTGGTCTAGATGTTTGGATTTTGAGATGATAGTAATTAGACGTTCCAGCAGGTGAGTTGGAATGCCTGACTCGTAAGCATTGGACGCAATCGATTTCGCGAGGTCGGCGACGCTGGTGTGTCGCTGCTTTGGTGAGATGGAGGCAACTGTGTGGGCATGTCAGCTATCTGTTTTTCATGCATGAAATGGACGGTTTTGCTCGTGTTGTTACCATTTTCCAGCTGCTCAATTGCGTCCTCCATTTTCTGGCTATAGAATCTAACTATATTAGATATCGAATCTGACATGTACACAACCAACAAAGGTTTACAGAAACAATATCTCACCTTGATGCACCCCCCGAGCCGCGCTCTTTAGAATAACCTGGATGTTCTATATTTTCCTGGAGGATTAAATACCCTGGACGGTTCGAATATATTATTCAAGTTCGCAGTCTTTTCCAATTTCTCGAAGTCAAGCTGGAAATAGAAAGAATGCAATCGCCAATTGCAGACAAAATCCTCTTTTTCAAGTGTTTGTGCAGTTACATTTTCGGGAAATGTACACTTGAATGAACGAATTCTCCTATCAGGCTCAGTACTCCTACGATGCAGCGCAATGTTTGCGACGCGTTAACGCGTTACGAATGTTGATGTGGCGATGGCAATCAGCAAAGAAACATACATCGACCCGGGAGGGCATAGATGGAATCGAATTAGCTGAGAGGAGCTCTGATCATAATTTTGATATAAGCCAAATGTTTTGTTGAGTATTATTGAAAATGACATGGACGTTTTCTTGAGTGTAGAATCTTGACACGATATCACATGACCGGAATGCGATGATAACTAGGGAACTTGAGATAAATTTGTTTGGTCTACAATGGCAGTAAAATTCATATGTAGTACCTCTATCCAATTTAAAAAATCAGTCAAGAGAGGAATAAATATTCTATGATCCAACTCTTGTATCTCAATTCCACTGCAACCCTTCCTTGTCCAGCCCTGGAAGAATCGAGTTTACTTCCGCTTGCGAACAGATTCCGTTTTTGTTTTAGTTCCTAATGTACTTGTTTCAGGCTCTGAAGCAGTAACAGGTTCAGAGTCCTTGAGAGACTTTGGTTGTTCTTCGGCTTTGGTTTCTTCATTTTCTTCCGCCTCTCCACCCTGACCAAATTCATTGACACGGGTATAGTCAACCTTGTATTTGTAGCTCTGATACAACCAAATAAAGAAGATAACATCGTCTCTAAGTGTGGCGATTCTATGGAGAGTAGGCATCTTAATGGTGAACGCGAAGAGATCGTCGATAAATGTATTCAGGAATTTATACGTGAGCGCTTTTCCGGGCATATGTGCGACAGACTGGGAAAAGTGGTGTTAGCAGGATTGCAACGAAGACATGAATTCCATGGACCTAGAGTCAAAGCCATCCTTACCTTCAAACGGTAGTTAATGTAGAGGCTGGGTACCATCATAAGGAATCCGTAAGCGTAGACGCTGCCCACCAAGGTTTCGATCACAAAGGAGTACCATGACTTATGGTCTTCATACATAAGGCTGTAAACTGCATATGCAGCCAGCAATGGGACCGCGAGCATATAAAGGTACCTAAAAGCTATTTCATCATATTCTTTCGTTTTCTGTTCTGTCTCACTGAGCTTGTGTTTATCTTCGAAGACAACAACGTATGGCAGAAACGAGAAAGCCGATCCCGGCCGTGGGCGACGAAGTCTAACATCAACGGTCTTGGTGATCTTCCATGCTTCCAGGACAATGCCAAAAGCTTGTCCCCCGAGAATCATCCAAGAGGTGCCCTCACTGTTATCGAGAAGGTACAGGAAAATGACGGTTTGCATAAAGACGTTCGCAAGAATGGTGCGAAGAGAAGTGCCAACTGAATCTTTCTTCTGACGCCAGTGAGACTGTTTGCATATTAGCTGCATAGCACTTCATGTATGAGATAAGGCTAGACAAGGGACACACTTACAATATCATTCTTAAATGCAAGCCCTTCGAAAATCATATGGAGGATGCTGACGAAGAATGTGGTAGCCAAAAGATAGCTATTGGTGTCCAACAAGATCTCCTTAAAAGTTTCGAATTCGCTTCCATCACCACCAGCAGGGAAGGGCCCCCCACTTGCAGCTTGTCTTTGATTTTGCTTTGTGCTCTCGTCAATGTTGGCCAGCAGTGTGAATTTCCAATTCTGCAAGTTTTTTAACGTGATATGAAGGGGCAAGGTTTCAACAGTGGAATTTAGTTCAATCATATGGCTCTTCAACTGCCAAAACGTATTGACGAAAAGGATTGGATAATACCATCCATTCTGGCCAGTGGCATCTCTCGCACCTGTTGTTTCAAGCTGGAGATATTGTCGCGCTGCTGGAGCCATTGAGGGCAAAGTAACAATCCCGGTATCCGGGATGACCGAGAGGGTGAAGTTAGGGTGATAAAACGACCCAATTTGAATCCCTTGTGGGAGTACCTCATCCTCTTCTGCTTCATCTGCGCTAAGCAGATTTTTTAGCTTCTTCACTTTCTTTTTAGGCAAATAGTGGTTCAGAAGGCGACAGAAGTAAACAGCATTGGCAGAGCTATAGCCCTTGTCGTTTGGATTCAATGGATGTCCACTAAGCGACATGTAAAAATGCGCCCATAGCGTCCCATTCTGTTGCACTTCTTTCGGCACTTTGAAGCTCGTCACGATTTCCCTAGTGTCATCCCAATCACCGATAGTAAAATTCTTCTCCTCGAGCACTTTTGCGTCCTCTGGGAGAGCATCCAGTGACGGGATGCTGGTAGATGGCGAGACGTAAATGGAGATGTCTACAGAGCTATTCATAGGCCATATCGGTGCGACCTTGTAAGGGACGATAGTCGCGTTCGGAATGCTACGGATGTCCGGCCGGTCCGTGAACGCTGGAATGGCCGCATTTCCCCCAGAAACAGAACCGACATTTCCGCTATTTTGTCCTGATTTTGACGTCCCGAGTATTTGCGAAAAAAGGAACTGGGATGCGACGAAAAAGGCCAAACCTTGAAGGGCAGTCTTCATGAAAGACTGTGTCCAACATGATTAGTAACGATAAATTGCCAATGATTTGGAAAGCAGGAGAGCATGCTTACACCTAGGCCTTGCTCTTCTTGTTGTTGCCTGCGACCCGACATGTTGATAAGCTGGTGGACGCAATACCAAAAGCATTGGCGGGTGGATCCTCGTCAGCACAAGAAGAGACTTTTTATATCCATGGATGACTTACGAACAGGCGAGCTGGGGTCGGAGCTCCGGCACAACAACGCCGAGCGAATGAGGAGTCACATGGTATTTCCCTTGAACCAGCATATAACATTCGAGCTCCATGTTTCAATTTCGTGGAGATATAGGATTCTTTCTTTCCTCTGTGGAATATTTGGAGCTTGATACCCTGTATGAGGACACTGCATTAAATGCCATAGATCGTCTGTTTCAGCTGCAGGTCAGCGATATGGACCATCACGTTCCTCCATAGTCGAGCTCTACTCACAGATAAAGCGCAACCCCATGTCCCAAGCCTCCGTGCCTTCTCATTTCCCTGCTCATGATGGGCCAAGGGTTTGGGTCATTTCAGCGGGAAGCTCACCCATCGGCATCGCGCTGGCTCGCCAGCTACTTGCGCATGGCGATATCGTCGTCGCAGGAGTTCCAGAATCGAACCTCGAACGGGAAGATCCTCACGGCGCCGATTTTGAAGCCTTTCTGGACGAGCTAGCTTCTAAAGGTTCAGACTGGGAGGAGCGGATGAAACCTGTGATCATGGACATCAGGTCTGCGTCCCCAAAGATTTAACTGAAGAGGTGGACGCATTGTTTCGGTCGGAAAGCGAGCCAAAAATCTATACTACACGAATGGTGGGACTGATTCCTTATGGCCAAATATTTGTTGCAGAATAATGAATGAATGCCAAGTTATCATTGCAGAGGCCATTAGCGCATTCGGGAGAATTGATATTTTGATATGCTGTTCAAGCCAGGGTAGGTGGTTGCGAACGTCTTCCCTCTGTTGAGTACTTATTATGTGTGCCAGTATCAACCAACATTTATATGACTGACTTATAACCTCACATCTCCAGCAATAATCGGCACTGTCGAAGAGCTTTCTGCATCCGAACGGACCCGATTGCTAGTAAAGGACCAATTTGAACTCAATTACTTTGGTCCAGTAAATTTGATCAAGGCCGTTTTACCCCAATTAAGGAAGCAGAAGAACGGTCACATCCTCGTACTGGGGGGTATCAGTACGTAGATCGATTTATGGCATAAAAAGGCAACATGGTCTAATTATTATTACCAGCCAGCCATATAGGTACCCCTGGGCTAGGAGTTTACTGTGCAGCAGGGTGGGCCTTGGAGGGTTTCTGTGATGTACGTTTTGCCACACGGCCAAAACGAGGCTAATGCTATGACGAGGAAGAGATGAATGGCGATGAAAAAGAAAGAAAGAAAGAAAGAAAGAGTTTTAAGGGACGGAAAATCTAACAAATATCAAACAGAGCCTCGCCTACGAAATCGCGCCTTTCAATGTCCGCCTCACCATTCTCCAATGCAGCATCGAAATTGGCATTCTCACAAACCTCATCACCAGCGTCCCTCCCATCCTCCCAGCCTACTCCCCTTCCACAAACTACGCCCCCTTATTCCGCGGTATCATGAATGGCCTTCTCTCGCGCCTGCCGAATCTCCAGGGATCCTTCAATCAATCCCCGGAGGAAGCGTCTGAGGCGTTTCCCCCATGCACCCCACTGTCTCCATCCTCGTCATCAACTGCATCGACTTGCACAAGACCCCCAACTAACAATGAGACAAATCCAAGCACTAACGCGCGCAGGCAAGCGGAAGCAGCCGAAGCGGACCATGACGAAGTCCACATCGATTCAGGTTCCAACGGGCCCCTCTCTGCACCAGCGGTGGTATCTATTTATCCACCACTGAGTCCCGCGCATCTGGATGTGCTTATCGCAGAAACCATCCATGCGATCACGTCCATTGGCGGCCATGAGAACCCGCCTGCTCGACATATTGTGGGTGCGGAGGGAGTTGCAGCTGTGAAAGAGAAGTTGAAGACAGTCACGGAGGAACTGGAGGATTTCATCGAGTGTAGTAGTGCTGTAGATATTAGTGTTGATCCAGATGCGGGAACCTGAGTGCGAGTGGTGGACGAGGTGAAGTTGGAGGCGGAAGTGGGCTGGGAACAAACACAAGTGTTGCTCATGAGAGCGTATGCGTATATGGTTTAATATATATGAGTATCCATATAAAGTGTTCTTTGTCGAGCACAACTAGGTGTTTAGACGTACCTAATATATGCCTATCAATATTCGGAGCCGTCAAGCAAAATCTTCGAGGAAGCTACGAAGATATACCATCCGTGTATCGTAATTTCCATCAACTGGGAAGTACAGTTAAATATTGTTGATGAGGTTTATAACTATACTGCATCTAAATGGCAAAATTTTGTCGTTGCTTATACGCAGAATTCAGATTCTTCAGCTGTAAATCAGAACGCCAGGATTTCCCAGTACATATCACATATCCTATACCCCGCACCCCTGTAGTCGATTTAAAATGATCTCCTGGGAACGCGAGAGTTCTAAAGAAAGAAAGAAAGAAAATTGGCGAGGTTTTTTTTAAAAAAAAAAAATAATGAATAAATAAATAAAGCAAAATGACGTTCGCGTACCGGTGAAAGAGTTCCGGCGGCACGTAGTACGCAGTATGTAATTTCCAACTTATGGCAGATCAAGGCTCATGTGTCCATAGTGCGGTAGGGCGATGGAAGACTGCATTTGGAAAATTGAAATTTGATGAAAAGTTGGCGCAGACATCACCAGTTGCATCGGCAAAGCAACACCGGAAAGTAGAACGGCCATGGACCAGAACAGGAACATGGGAAATTCAAAGAAAAGAAGAAGAAAAGGCCAAAAGCTTTCAAAGTTTAGCTTATGCTATTATTTCCCTTTCACGAACCACGACTGCCTGCATTCCCACAAACTTCCCATGTCTTGGTTATTTCTGAAACAACGGAACTCTTTCCAGGCATTTCCGTTGGGAGGCTCAGTAATACGCCCGTCGATTTGTAGGATCTTGTTAGCAAGGCGACCGGGTCCGGAGACTCCACTGAATATTATGTCTTTTGGGATGGATTCTTGTGTTTGCCCCGATGTAGGTTCTGGCGCAGTGTCTGTTGTGGTTTCGCCTGTGGCTTCCGCTATTGTTTCATCTGAAGCGCCAACAGTGCTGTTAGCTTCCACTGTGCTCCCAGTGATAGCGGCGATTCCATTAGGGTGAGAACTGGGTAGAGCTGGCTCCATTGAACCCTTCGGTTGTTTATCATTGGCTGTGGCCTCCGAATTAGAGTCAGTAGCACAGTCACCAGAATATAACAACTTGGGTACGCGGGACGGCTGCTGGCTCGCAAGTTCCAGGCCAGGAGTTTCATTTAACGACGTCTCCTTCGGTACGGCTTCAACCATCGGCTCACTGGCAGAAGTTCCATTGTTCGTTGCGGTAGTTGCTGGAAGTTGAGTCTCATCTTTCAAATATGGAGGAGGGGGCATCTCTCTTGCTGATGACAACTCTAAGCTGGCATCGGCGGAAGCCATCTCATGGATTCCCGGGAGCATCATGCCATACTTGACGTAATCGATATTTACGGGTTTCGGTTCAACGGTTAGGTTCAAAGAGTTTCCTGGCGTATTCGCGCAGACAAAACCTGGACTCCGTACGGGTTCACCAGAAGACTGCTTGTCGGAAATAGGTTGAGAGTCTATTGTCGGATTTTCAGACTCATTGGTTAAGATCCTGTCTCGGTGTAGATTTGTCGTGTTCGCCAAACACACAGAACCTGTAACGGGGCCCGTGTGTTTGTCCTCCTGAGAAAAATTTCTAACCAGTGGAGTGGCATTGCTTACTATATGAGCTGCTGTATCGATAGCTTCTGTCTGCATACCTTGGTTTGTAAATTTTTGGTCGACTTCAGAAGAGTTATATAGAAATACACGTCGACCCGGAGGAATTGCGAAAGTGAGTGTACAGCCGTCTCTGTCTACAATCTGTTTGAAATAGGATCAGTTAGGGAAAATCTCTCGTGGCAGAACAAAAATACGGGAGATAAAGAAGCATATCACCCACCCGAACCTCCTTTTCCAGAAGAAGTTTCTCATCCCCCCTCCTAAAACACCTCGAGTATCTCCAGACATCGCCAACCCTCACGACACCATTTTCAACCAAAGTCCCCAGCTTGACCGTACTACTTTTCCCCGCAATAACATCACTATCAAGCTTCTGTTTCTGTCCCCAGAACTCCTCGAATTGCTCCTCCTTGAATTTATCGTACTTCCCTTGAGCTCTCTCCTCCATAGCCGCCGCCGCCTGGCGTTGCCATTCTGGATCATACCTTCCAGTCTGTAGGTCGAACTGGAATTGGCGAATTGCATCCCGCCAGCTATTGGAATAGCGGACAAAGGATTCAGGAAGCGGTGGGATAATAAAGTTACGGGGGTCTTCTTGACCTTCGGCATTTGGGCCGGGATCAGCATGTCGCTGTATATCATCCGGAAGCAGAGCTATGATCTCTTTCTTCTCATCTTCGTCCAGACAAGTCCATGCTTTGGGGTCAGCTAGTAGTTTCTAGGGATTGTTAAATTAGCTTCCACTTTTCTAGCAGAGACTTCCCCAATCACTTACAACCAGATCAATATCAATGATACGCGAACTAGTGCTGGTGGTCAATTGCTCTTCACTCCAAGGGTTTTTCTTAGGAGTTCGTGATGGGCCACGCCGTGCGCCAGTAGATTTCTTATGGGTTGTCATTCTGGGTGACTTTGTCTTCTCACACGGCGGTCCAGCTGCACCAGAAGCACGGCGGGGAGCGCGCGGTCTTCAACATAGTTAGCTTTGCCACAGCATCTATAGCCGAAAAATTGCATATGAGTATATATAGTAAAGAAGCCTAATAGACATTCCGATAGAGCCGACGAAAATGCTGACGGATTTGAATTTCATACTTGGATGCATGTCGAGACTGTGTTTTGCCGCCGCTGACCGCCTTCCGTTTCCTCGGTCGGCCCATATCTGCTGACTCAGTTGACGTCTTTGTCACCAACGATCAAAGGAAAGCTTTACCAGGTCAAAGTTAGACCGGCGAAGGGGTGGATATCTGGCTTGATGAAACAACAAAACCAACAAGGAGGAGCTGTCTTTGCTTCTGTTGTTGCCATATAAATAGCACCACAGAATCCTGTGATGGGATAAGGAGGTAATAACGAGTTAAAGAGACCAAAAAAGATCTTGTGCAGTGAGGATGGTTCTGTCAACTCAGATTTCCAGGCTGGATGGTGGGTTTATTAAACAATGAAACGTTTATTTCTCTAGAGTTTCTGACTGGCCTGCGTGCTAACAAGTGCTTTGGTGGATGTAGGCATCCCACTTGCCGCCTCCGTGGATGATGAGCAGCAGGTGCGTATTCCCCTTGTTGCTCACTAGCTCGGGTTTGTGTTGTCAGTGAAAGGTGAAAAGGTGAAAAGGTGGGGAAATGCTTTTTGTTTTAACATGGAGAATCCATAGGTGGATGCGTTGTCCGAGGCAAAATCGCAAGCCAAACTGATATCCCGTCAATTGAATCGGAACTCAGAACCGCAAGCTACTATTGAATGCGGACAATGCAACCTTCAGTGAGTCCCGCGATTTTCTACGGCGCTCCCGCGAGCTTCTTATATCGGAATCTTATAAGTCCATATACAGTTATATCATCAAAGATGGTGTTTGCTTCCTCTGCATTGCGGACCGATCATACCCTCGCAAACTTGCATTTAGCTATCTTGGCGACTTAGCCAACGAATTCACAACCACATATCCAACTTCGCAATATCTCTCCACCAATCTACGTCCATACGCCTTCGTTGAATTCGATAGTTTCATCAAGCGAACAGTGAAGACGTACCAAGATAGCCGTGCGCCCCAGAATTTGGATAAGCTGAATGATGAACTACGAGACGTGACAAAATACATGGTTAAGAATGTCGAAGACCTCCTATACCGGGGCGACAGCTTGGAGCGGATGGGCGAGATGTCCGGGAGATTGAGGGATGACAGTCTGAAATACCGCAAGGCAGCGGTGCGGATAAACTGGGAGTTGCTTGTAAAACAGGTATGTGCATAAAGGGCTTGCGTGCAAAGGTAATCATAAAAGAAGATATTGCTAATTTGGAATTTTTCTTTGTTGCAGTATGGGCCCTTTGCGGCGGTCGGTTTCGTTATGCTTGTTTTAATCTTCTGGCGGTTTCTCTAAATAGGGCTTTGTTTTGATTCTAATGCTATAGTTTTATTCGTGTGATTGTGTTTCATTTCAATTCAAATATCCGCCAGCCTCCATTGTCTCTTGCTGCATCACATATGCACTAGGTATAACATCATTTGTAATTGCCAAACTTACATGATAAATGCATGATGCGATTTGCATCGGCTGTTTCCAGCATCCTACACCAGCAACCCTAACTCGCAGGTTTTCAAGTAGAAAATCTCATAACATTCAACCCGCAGGCCCGTTCCTCCGTAGCAGTATATTTCTGCTCCCACCCGCTTCGCGAGACGAATTTTCTCCGTTTGCACCATGTGAAACATAAAATATTCAAATCTCATCCTCCTCTTCATCAAAATCATCTTCTTCTCCCATATCATAAAGGATCCTACCGCCCTCACCAGGCCCCTCCGCTCTCTGCGCATCGAAATAAGGCAGCACAACCCCTTCCCTCTCCAACCTCTGCCGCTCCGTTAAACCTAACTCAAATGTTGACTCCGGCTCCCATCCCCCCCTTTCAGCACCGCCCTGCTCCTCCCCCCGGTGATATAGCGGATGATCGTCGAGCAACATCACCATCTCTTTTACCTGCTGCCGATGAATCCTCACCGCAGGTGGCAAGAAATACCACTCCACAACTCCCCTGCCACTCTTGCGCCGATGTTCCATTTCAATAACGACGCCGTTGAGGTCACCGTCATCGGTGCTCTTGCCGTGCTCGATGCGGCGACCGATGATGACGCCGTCTGCTTCTTCTGCTAGACCGAAGACGGGGGCCATAAGGCTCCTGTCTCTCGCGGCTTTTTCGGCGAGGATGTGGCTCATGGAGTGAACGGTGAAGATTGTTGTGGCGAGATATGTTAGTAGAGATAAAGTGGTTGGTGTGTATAATGTTTGTTTCTGTAGGCATGCGGGTATATCCTGGTGATACACGACAATCAGGGAAGTAGAAGCATGGCTCTGTGGGCTGGTTGAGGGTGACCCTAGCAATGAGCGTAGATATGCAGCTGGATTCACCTCCTTGTTCGCGTCGCTCTTACGATCTATCATTGGATTGACAGAGTCGATAATTACAAGGGATTCTGTATGGAAACATAAGTATGGCATTTCCTGCCGATGTTTATATTATTGAGCAGGAGAAACGGGAACAACATACTATTTGAAGCCGTTGCTGCTGAAGGATATGGCAGCAGTGGTGACGATGCTGCGGAGACCACTTCTTTTGCAATGTCTGCCAAACTGTTTCGTCGGGCCAGGATAAATGTATCGATGCCATCTGGGCGCGTCAGAGTCTCGAAGGAGACAAATATAACATGGACTTTTGATAGCTATTACGGATACAGTCAACATGGGACGTTCATTCACGTCTCCCAGTGGAAAACAATATTTCCGCACAAGCATCAATGGATGCGTTTGCGATGGAGACACAGATATTCATTATTATAACAGATTGAGCAACGAGTATGAAATAAATTTATACATAAGTATATATATATATATAAGATGAGGGAATTGGGATCAATAAATCAAAGTTTACTACGAACAAATCAACCAAAAAAGAACAGCACGGGATTAAAATCAAATCAAATCATTGAAGTTAAGCGAAGAATATAAAGGTAACAAACAGTACCTTTGCTCTTCTAATATATTCCTTAATCAAGGGTGTAGCAGGCTGTTCGAGAGAGTCTAGGAGAAGGGTTAACGGAGACGTAGAATCGCGAAGACTGAGTAGCTTGGATATTAAGAGTAAATTATGCGTGCGACGGTGGGAAGCACTGGTAGGCGACATGATTTATGCCAATAATATATATCAAATTCTCCAGATGAATTTGCTTTTCTCTTTAAGGTTGATGTGAACTCGTTCGTTTTTTTTAGTTAGTTAGTCTAAGTATGGATGTAGATGTTGTTTCCAGTGAAAGCATTAAAGGCAGTAACCGGCTACCGTAACTAGCCCAAAGCGCAGGACAAATAATCTCAAAGCCTCTTCAACATCGTCTTGTTAAGCGGGACAGCTTCGGCGACGATTGAACTCCTTTCCTCCCTACGCAATAGATGCATAGAAACAAATTTACAACAGTAGATCCCGGCAGCATTCGACAATACACCCATTTCGTCTTTCAACATCCCTTCGCCAGCGTCCGCTCGGTTAGCTCGACAATAGTGCCACAATGGCTGAACCTCCAGCCAAACGCGCTAGGAGGACGGATAGCTCGACAATGTGGGAGATGAATGACACGAAATCCCACTCAGACGATTATGACAACAACGAGCTACATGGTGGCATGTCAAAACGAGAAGCGTCAACCAAAGACGATAGAAAACGAAGCAACATGTCGAGAAATGAGCGCAGATCCCGCTCCAGAGATAGGGATGATCGAAGACGTGACCGGAGTAGATCGAGAGATAGGAGGGACAAGAGCAGATCAAGGGAACGGAGAGAAAGGGACAGGGACAGGGACAGGGATAGGGATAGAGCTGGTCGGAAGGACAGAGACAGGAGCGGCAGCAGGGGCAGATATACTAGATGGGGTATGGCTAAATTTTTCTGTTTGACGTCCATGATGAGAAATTGACTGTGTGTTCTAATACTCTATGTAGGGGATTATGGAAAGACGGCTCAATACCGCGAACGAGGTCGTGATAGATCCTGGTCCCGTTCCCTCTCTCCAGCACGCTCGCCCGCAAGGAATGGTTCTGCCTCCACCCGGTCTAGAAGGTCACGGTCACCTCCACCGCCGCGGGGCTCGAGACCTGACCGTCGAGGCGACCTACCACCCCGAGACCAGGTCTGGGAATCGGCAAAGATGGGGGCGAATGGGATTTCTTCTGAATCGAGACGGCATGGTTCAACAAAATCTAAAATCCAACCTGTGCTAGAGAGTATGGGCGTAGATATCGACAGTGCAGATGCCGAAGACCTGGACCAATTGATTCGGAAAACGATGGGGTTCTCGTCGTTCCGGACTACACAAAACACTAAGGTGCCTGGAAACAATATCTATGGCGTGCGCAAGGAGAAGAAGACACAATACAGACAATATATGAATCGCCAAGGAGGATTCAACAGGCCATTGAGCCCGACACGTTGAGTCTGAAGATTCTATATCGCTTTTCGTATTTTCCTCATTTGTGGTGATGGCGATTTTACCTTGATTATCACATCTCGCGAGTGTTTTCGAGTGACTTCATTCCAATTCTTCATGGTTTACACTGACCCGGGTTCTTATCTATGTCATTATTGATAATTGTATGTACAGCACATTTACTACCATTCTGTGTTTGAGCGTGGACGCGTTGATTCCCATCATGTATATTTACTATGTACCAAGTATATATCTGTTGTAGCTGTTGCTGCTGAGAATGACCCATTTTGAGTTTGATGTGACCTCGGTTCCTGAGCTTTCCCCTTACTATGTGATTAAGTTCTTCATTGATTTGGTTTATTCTATCTAATTGATTCCTTCTCTGGTGGGCCATTATGTGTCGAATCATTGGCTAAGATTATTGCAAGGCATATTGATGATGCGATTGGTGTAGGTGTTAGAGATTTCTAGCTACCTTCCCGCTTGCCCCATCCTACCTTTGACCCCTATGGGAATCGGAGTTGCTAACGTGCTAGGTGCCTAGCTGCTCTATCCTTGCTCGATCGTTATTTGAATAGCGATTTCGAGATACCTACCTCCCTTCCCGATATCCGATCGACCACTATTTGAATGGATATTCCTAGCTAGCAAGGTGCCTGTCTGATATTTGCTACATCGCTATTAGATTGAGATTTCTATTCAAATAGATATTCCTGGCTAGCTAGGAGCCTATCTGCTCTATATCCCTCAGATCCCTATTCAAATAGAGATTGCTACCTAGCTAGCTATATCCGCTTGATCCCTATAAGAATGGAGATTTCCAGTTAGCTAGCCGACTGCTTGCCCACCCACTACATATTCCCTCATCTACACTAGCTCCAGAGCTTCCCTCCGTAGTTACTCTGCAGTGCTCTATTGCTCTTGTGCCCTGCATCCCCTATATAGCATATAGATGATCTTTATATTATAGATAGATGTGGTGTTGAATGATGATGATTTTTTGAAGATCAGATAATTATTACCATTGCAGTGTGATTACCACGACAGTGTGGCGCGGACTTGTGGCAATTCCATGTCTACGCAAAAGATGGTGAGAAAGGGAAAAAAAAAACATGTTGGCTGTCCAGTCGTCCAGTGACACCAAGCAAATACAGTTAATAATACCGTCAAAAGTATAATATCCACTTCTTCTGCGAACGCGACTTTACAAACAGAAATCACCACACAGGCCCTGAATTCTCATGGCACTTGCTTGACTTTATCATACAGACTACGGAGTAGTAATTCTAAACATCAGGATATAGATGTATGGAGGATCCTCTCAAAAGGGTTGATTAACACTAGGAATTTAAGCTGTAATATTGTAACCGGCATTAAGAGTATTTCTATTCCATGTCTTAGCCATTAGTTACACCTGATAACCTAAATCTCAAGGTGCTTTGGAATGAATATCCTTGAGATTGGTAGCGAGATTGCAGCTTAAATTCTTAGTGAAAGTCGAAACTTTTGATGGGATAATCCGTAAATATGGTTTAGATATATAGAAAGCAGCTCTTCTGTGAGCTAATTCTTGACTCTGAACTGCTAAAACAGTTGAAATAAGTCTATAATGACTCATTCTTTCTCTTTTTGTATAAATGTATGAGGTTGAAGCTCCAGTGATTTCATTGGCAAGTTACTACCTTTGAGGATGTTTTCCACCAGTCTAATACCAACGACAGGCCATCATGTACCGCTTAAAAATATTGGCGATTCACTAATTTTAACTATCCCCTCGTCTGGGGGCGAGGCAACAATTAGCGTCGTGCCTGACCGCCTTTATATGGCCAATAGGCAAGCTGAATTATCGGCTTCCAGCCAGTAAGCAGTCATGAATTGGGGTGGCAGAAAAATACGCTAATTGTTGCCTCGCCCCCAGACGAGGGGATAAGGAAATATATAACTAACTACAATAACCAACCAATCCTGAAATATCTATAATCCCCGTGTGCCAGGCCGGTGATCCGATGGCTGTCAGGTAGCGATTTGAGATCGGTTTCTATGACTATATATATCTGGCTTTTTGAAGTCTAAGCGGACTTTAAATTTTACCATTTTTCTCCGGGAACAGAAGGGGAACAAAATAATCAAAGATCTAATTAATCAATTATTTTTACAATTTTTTACTATGTTTATAATAAATAAGATATTTCATTTTTTAAAATTCTCTTTTTTTCTTTTAATCATTTCTAATGTACATGTACATGTACAAGCACACGGAATATTGGTATGTGTCTCTGATTTAATTTATTGTTTTTAATTCACTTGCTAATTTATACTAATTATAGAAATCTCGCCTAGCAGCAACTTCGCTGTCTACAATTATTGACAATATGAAAGGCAACGATGATGGATTTTTTCATCTCGATAATACGGGGATTTTGCGATCCTTCAACAGGGACAATAAAGTTATTGACTATCAGAAACTTTCAAAGGAAGATTTTAATATGCTAAGTAAAGTATACTTGAACAAGGAGGCGAAAGATTCTCTTAAACATTGGTCAGAGAGTAGCTCTTTAATTGATGATAGCGAAATTTGGAATCCATTTCATGATCGTATTCCTTCGTTCCAATTACCAGAACTTGAAGCCAACAAAGAGAGTATGGGACTGCAGTCACGTAAACTGAATATTTTGTCACCATATCGTGACCTTTGCACGCCTCTTAGTTGCCGTTGGAGTGTTGACTGCCGTCACCAGGAGCCGAGGTGTAAATGGTGTATTGAACAAGATAGGGGTGATACCTGGCTTGGATATTGTGTTGAGTAGCAATAATAATTGTAAGCGTTGTTTTTTGTTGTCATCTTTTAACATAGGTTATTTTCACCAGTTGCCACATGTCAAAAGCTCCATCATACCTTTTAATATGTCCTGCCATTTGTCTTGTCTCTTGGCTTGATATAAGTTTCAATTTCCAGCAAAGTGTCGCTTACAGGTTATACAGGGTTATCTGCATGCGAATAATGCAATTAAGGAGTTAAAAAACATACTGAACAGTATCAAGGATTTCCTTTTTGACTTGTAGAAAAGGTTCCGAGTTAATACTTTTTTGGAGCTATCAAAGTCCTAACTGAGGGACGATTAGATAGTAAATAACTTTCGCAAGGCGATGGGGGCATCGTTTTATGAGGAGCTGGATCAACTGGGTGACGTGATATGCAGTGGAAATTTAACCCAGGGACTTGCGAGTCCAAAGCCGTAAATATAAGCAAGTCTAACCAGTTCGTTCCATCCAAGAGGCTGTTGTTCCTGATTGAGTGATGGTTGTGCTGGTGAAGCGAGCAATTTAAGTAATTCCTAGCGCAAGGAGCTTGGACCACCTTCTCCGAGCCCAAATGGGACAGATATTGCGATCCGAACGACATTTTATCCGCTGCCCAGCTCAATCAACCGACTACAGGTGCTGCGAGAAATTTCCAACCGTTTGTGGATTCAAACTTGGCGCCAATGGTTTAGATCCCTGTGTCAATTCAGAGAAAATGGTGTTAGCTCTGCAGTCCCTCTTATTTTTGCTGTTATCCATATCCCTCGCGGCTAAAGAGGACTCATCCGCCGCCAGCCACGAAGTCCCAATATTAGCAAAGGAGCTAGGGAGAGCTTCTAATGAATCGCTATTATGGGGCCCGTATAGGCCGAATTTGTATTTCGGTGTCCGCCCGCGCCTTCCTAAGAGCTTGATCATGGGATTGATGTGGGCGAACGTGGATGAATTTCAAAATATACAAGAGAGTAGGTACACCTTTATTGTTAAGAGGAATTTGGGATCGCCCCGAAGCTACTACGTCGTTGTTTTACCTATATCAATTACTTGCGACCTGCTAACTTTTCCTGAAGAGTTTAGACATACATGCGAACAAAACGAGGGCATGGCTGGGTATGGGTGGGATGAGTACGATATCCGCAAGGGCGGCCGCCAGACGATCCACGATACGGGAAACGCCATAGACCTCACTATCGACTTTATAAAGGTGCCGGGCGGAGGTAACGGAGGGAATTGGGGTGCACGTGTCAAGGGTACTCCTCGCGCGGATGCTTCTCCTGACCAAGCGACAACGGTTGTCTTCTACGCTGCGATCGAAGGCTTGGGGACTTTGGAACTCGCCAACGAGGTTGATGCTCTGGGATACAAAGATGATGTGAAATTTACGGGATCTACCGTAGGCCTTGGTGATTTCACTCTCGACTTAACTCGCGGACCCGAGAGTAATGCGCACCCTCCCAGGAGACATGCGGCGTATGATGACAAACCATTGGACAGGACGATGGTTGCAGGACTTCAGGTGCCCGCAGACGTACTTTGGAACGCAAAATGTTTGACTCATACCTTTATATTCCATCTGTGTACTGTTTTCCAGAGAAAGGTTAATATATGCTGATGGTAACGCTGGCGTCCGAAGCGCTTCTTTTTATGCACATGAAAGAGGAGATCGATGCTACCTTGAAGAAGTACGGAACGGATAATCCCCTTCCTCCCGCGCAACTTATCACAATTGCGAATAAGCCCGATGCTGGGAACATGTATTTCGTGCAAAGGGCCTTTGAAGGTTCATTTGAGGTCTGTCCTCGTTCTACTACAACCACCTCTTAATATTCCTTGCTGACTATGGAAAGTTCGATATTCTTTTCTCATCTGCTTCGTCGCCAGCCCCTATGACTTGTACGTTGAACTCCTCTTAGCCACCCTGCACATGGAAGGGATCCTAGGACCCTATCTAATACTCCACAGCGACGGTACTCACGGAAGAGATTGAGCCCGCCTCCGCCTCCTTCTCCAAAAAGTTCAAAGAGGTATTCCCCCCCCTTCCCCCTTTTAACTTACCGAAATACACCGAGTTTTCGAAAGCCATGTTTTCGAACTTGGTTGGTGGCGTTGGATATTTCTATGGCGATTCCGTTGTCGATCGATCCAATTCACCAGAATACGAAGAAGAAAACGAATTATTTTGGGAAGAGACCGAACAAGCACGAGCTCAGGTAAAGCCTAGCGTAGATGGCCCATCAGAGCTGTTTACAAGTATACCGTCTCGGCCATTCTTCCCGCGTGGCTTCCTCTGGGATGAAGGATTCCACTTGATCCCTGTTATTGAGTGGGACCTCGACTTGGCGTATGTTTTTTTGCCGAACCAGGTTTTGATGGCAATTGCTAACAGGTAGTAGATTGGAAATAACGAGGAGCTGGTTCAATCTTATGGATGATGATGGATGGATTGCACGTGAACAGATCCTGGGTCCTGAAGCCCGTAGTAAGGTGCCCACTGAGTTCCAGGTTCAGTACCCACATTATGCGAATCCTCCAACATTATTTATGATCCTTGAGGCATTCGTGGAGAAAATCCAATTGAGCCGGGAACAAGCTGGGGTTCGCGATGCTCCCTCCGATATCCGTTCAGCACATTTGGAAAACCCGGATCTTGCTATTTTGTACCTTCGGTCTGTATACCCTCTACTTAAACGCCAGTTCTTTTGGTTTAAGAAAACTCAGTGGGGTGACCTCAAATCGTACGATCGGGAAGCTTTCTCTTCGAAGGAAGCCTACAGATGGCGAGGGCGATCTATTAAGCACATTCTAACTTCCGGACTCGACGATTACCCGAGACCCCAGCCGCCTCATCCTGGTGAGCTTCATGTCGATTTGATCAGCTGGATGGGAATGATGAGCCGAGCGATTAGGCGGATTGCCGAAACCTTAGAAGAAACTGAAGATGCGAAAGAATTTGCGGCCTATGAGACCAGGATCATTCGAAATATTGACGATCTACATTGGGACAAAGATGCTCAGACTTTTTGCGATGCTACTGTTGATGATTTTGAGGAGCATGTGCATGTCTGCCACAAGGGATATATATCCCTTTTCCCATTTATGACGGGTCTGATGCCTGCGGATAGTCCGCGGCTTGGGCCTACTTTGGATCTTATCCAGGACCCAAAAGAGCTCTGGAGCGATTACGGTATTCGTAGTCTGAGCAAAAAGGACGAATTCTATGGAACAGACGAAAACTACTGGAGGGGCCCTATCTGGATTAACATCAACTACATGATTCTCAAAAATCTTCTTGTAAGTCGTAACCTGATCTGGAAATCCATTTTAAATCGATGAATTGAACCTCAAAGAATGCTCCTAATATATATATAAATATAGGATGTCGCCACGGTGCCTGGACCACATCAAGAACAAGCACGTAAAATGTATACCCAACTCCGTCAGAATATTGTTGACAATGTGTTTAATCAGTGGAAAGAGACTGGATTCGCATGGGAACAATATAACCCTGAGACAGGCGCTGGCCAACGAACACAGCATTTCACGGGGTGGACGAGTTTAGTGGTGAAGATGATGGTCATGCCAGATTTGAGCGCAGACCACGGAACCCGCCATGAGGAATTGTAAGAGTATCGCCTACAAGGGATATTTTCTTATTTATACATAGACATATTAGAGTTTTTTGATTTTTTTCCCTTTTATTTTCATTAGCATGTGGGTTATATTTAGGTGTATTGTATTGTAGCGGTGATGTTAAACTTTGCAAAAGGCTCCATCGCCGGATTCCCGCCAACCCGTGCATTTCCAGTGACCCTCATTATCTCATTAATAATTGTGTTCCTTTCTATCTTCCTCGATCGTAGTCTTCGTTCCTCCTGGAACGGCGATCATGATGACTTCGACGCTGGGCGGGAGAGGAGCTCCGTTCACGGGCACGCTTCTCCCTCGCGCCTCTTCCCCGCCATCGGTTTTGGCTCCGTGATCTAGATAATGGACGGTGCCTTTTATAGGCGTCCATATCACTTGATCTCGAACGATGTCTTCGCCTCCCAGTCGATCTCGAGCGGTCCCGGCATCGAACCCCATAATCTCTATCCGCAGATGGAGAGTGGCGCCTTCGTCTTATTTGGCGTTCATCAACTCTTTCGTATCTTTTACTCCTCCTATCTCTTCCTGCTGCGCGATCTTCATCGCTATTCATATCTCCCCTTCGACGATCGCCATTCTCACCACGCCCGCCCCGAGTTCCCCGCCCATCTCGTGTCCCACGCCGCTCCAGCCCTTTTTCTGGCACCATTTCATACCCTGTCCCTTCCATTCTATCTCCCTGATCTCCAGCCTTTGTCCCTCCCGTTCCCCGAAACGACCCAAACCCAACACCCCTGGAACCGCCACCATCCTGCGCTCCCTCGTCTGCCGCACTAGATTCCTGAATAGCCCTCTCTACCTCTTTCCCACCCAGAGGCGTCATATTTGCATTATTGGAGCTCCTCGAGGCGACAGGTAAACCTAATGCGCGTGCCATCGCTTCTTGTTCCGCCTCCTTAATGCGTTTAATCTCCTCCTCCCGCTCGCTGCGTAGTTTCGCCGCAGCTTCTTCGGCAGATCCTGCTGCGTCCTTGTCTCCCTTGGCATACCAGGATAGATCGCGATTTTGCTGCCACCGTCCGACGGGGGCCATGAGGGAGTGACCAAGGTAGTTTTCGCGATGGGTGGAAGTTTTGACGTCGGACCATTTGAAAGAGTCGCGGCCGCCGCTGTTAGGGGTCAGTTAGGGGTCAGTTAGAATATATGTTTTTTTTGCCGGATTTTCCTTTCAAGTGATAGAAATTTGCTCTATTCAAATGTGGGGGAGGAGGGGAATAAGTTGTGGGATTTCTAACCGGCTGCCTTCCTTTCGAATACTCGCCACGAGATCCATTGTTGCTTTGGCGAGACGTGGCTTGGGATTACTTTATCAATCCTTGGGAATTGTTGGCACCACTACTCCCAACATCAGCACGTAGGAGAGCGCTCAAAGACCAAACCGGGAGGAAATAGGGGAATCCAATATTGAATTCACGTTAATAAGAGGTTTGAGGGTTCAGATCGACATGAAGGACTTGGTGATGGTTGTGGCAATGCTGCACGCACTTTATGAATGCGATGTTCAATGTTCTTGAAGCTTTCTGGATGACTAAGTCAAAGTCTGGGGTGCAGGAATTTTAGCCTAATAGGTCTTAGTGGATTGGAGCTATGACCTCAACTGACAACCGCCTCGAAGATCCAAACTCCCACTTCGATACTCCATGTGCAAAGCCAGCGTCGGTGATATGGGGCACATAAATTGAAGTGCAGTTTAGACGTCGCGAGTTATATTGCGCTGCTACCTCGTCCGTGTGCTATGCACCATTGTCATCAATCAAACCTCTAGCTAGTTTCATTAAGTACCCTTGGCCACCTGCCACTCTAAATGAACGGCTCTAAGTATTTCCTGCATCTCTTTGGCTTTTATATCTGGTCAGCTATCTAAGCCTGGAGCTGCTGGGTTGCAACATCTCGATTGATGTTGAAGTGGAGGTTTTCTTTTCCTGTTACATGGGTTTATATTTCCCATGGAGTCGGGACGTGTGAACCTCACGAAAGGAGAGCCCCTCGTTCGCCTACCCTTCCAGGATCGGGACGAAAAAGTTCATGTAAAGGAGAATGGAGTTGAGATAGGAAGCAAATATGTATGTCACCGCCTAGGACATCCATTATGAGATCGATAGCTCTTCTGACGAGATTGGATCGCGGCTAATCGGGCAGTAGTTCCTACGGTATGGCCCCGGCTTGACCAGACTACACGGCAGCCTGAACGCCTTACTAATTAATGTATTTAAGAGAATCCAATGAAGCTCCTCCCCGGTCTGCCTACTGGAGAAATAATTTGGTATATTACTTTGGTCCTCCCCACCTCTTAGCTGCTGCTGCATTGGTTGACGACGTTTCTAGACTGCTCTATCTCAGCACCGCAACCTTTACTTTGTGGCCTTTGGGCATCAGATTTACGTATATCAGCCTCCTAGTCGCGATCGCGTGCTTGCACCTAAGCCCGAAATGATATTAACACCGGTAGCTAAAAATCCTACTGCTCCTGGTTACATCACCCGGCACAACCCACATATTATTAACGTCATTCGTGTTGAGGATCTCGGACATGAGGAGATACTACTTCTTGCCACTGATTCGGGCAACATTGCGGCCTATCGGACTGAACGTATATTTGGGGTCATCGAAGAAGCCAGGGTCACTGGGAATGACAAGCCGACAGAACTTGGTGAACTTGTTGACTGCTTTTTTAATGATTGGGTAGGCCAAAGTGCTTGGGGCCTTGCGATCCACAAGACTGCCAGAATGATTGCAGTAAGCTCCAATTCCTGGTGTATTACTGTTTTCGCTTTTGCGTTGGTGGATGATGCGTCCGTTGCGAGTGATTCTGCGAAGAGTTTAGGCACTCCGCAGTCTTCACCCACAGCTCGTCAATCCTTAGAGTGGACGAATGTGAGTTCAGAGTCACAGTATAACATACTCCGGCGAATAAAACCAGAAAAACGGCGGGCCTTTAACATTCGGTTCACTTTAGTTGGCCACAAAAAGAATATTCCAAACATTGACTTTTTAAACTCTGATCTTGATCCAGACGGTGATTGGTTGATTAGCACCGACATCGGTAACAAACTTATGATGTTCAATATCTGGGAATATCCCACTCCGGTGAGAGTCATCGACATTCAGCAGGACCCACCAAATCATCCGGGTCATTCACATGACAAGTAAGCTTGTTCACTACCTTTCTAAGCAATAATCTCTAACCTACTTACTTGAATTTAGCCGCCAACTTGGGTGGAGTGTTCTGGCTCTTGATCCACGTAACTTCAGGCCCAAATCAACCTTGAAAGAAGCTTGTGGCGGCACTCCGCGTAAACATATTCATAATGAAGACGTTTATGATTTGACTGCTCTTGCACAACGCATGCGATCCAACTATCTGCCAGAGGAGCCTCTACATCCTGATGATGTCGCTGATGAATCAGACGATTTATCAGACGAAACATTTTCACTAGGATCTGATATCCCTGCTTCGTTAGACTCGCCCATGGCCACCGACGAAACGGGTTTGGATCACTTCTCACCTTGCTGTCCAATGTATCCTGGTGAAGGGAAGGAGTATGGGAATAATCAGAAGCCCTTTGGAAATCTTGAGAGCGAACAAAATATGTGTTTAGATAGAGGTAATGAGGACGAGAATGATGCGCAACTACACAATTTACTTCAAGAGTCGATTTCAGACTCAATGGAGGATGCCCCTTGGAATAGCGACCTCAATCGCCTTCCAGGGTCATGGCCTTCTCTCCATGGTGACCCGACAGGTCTGGTAACTGACCCTGAGCTGGTTGATGATCTTATTCTTTCTGTGATTGACACCACCGAAGATATTCCTAGTAATGAAAATGACTCTGACATCCAAGAGGATGACGGAGACGATGGCGATGAATATTTGGATCACGCGGATGAAGAAGACGATGAAGAGGTCGAAGAAGAGGAAGAGGAAGAGGAAGAGCATGAGGATACCCGAGGTGACGAAGAAGTGTACAACTACGAATACGCTGCCTTCCAATACGGCGGGAGCAATGGCGACAACTCCCTTTTTGAAAGTCTTCAGCAACATAACCAGGGTGGAGACTCTATCGACCCACTCTTCCCCGATATTTCGGACTGGCTTCCCGACACCGAAGATCTGGAGCCACTTAAACCCTTATTCGCAGATTTCCCCATTCTTCATTTCACTCAAACCTCGGTCCGCATGTTCCCTCATCCATTTGCCAAAAAGTCGACTTTCATCCTCCGCGATGCTCTGACCCAAGATCTCATCAACATCCCCCTGGATCTTGACATGGTCGATCGTTTCAACATTGTCCACCAGATCCCGGAACTTGGCATCGTCCTGGCAGCTTCGCAAAAGGGGCGGGTCGGAATATTCTCTCTGACCGAATATCCTGATGGCATGGCTTTTAGGCTGGACCATGTCATTCCATCTGAAAGTCAAGAGCGACAGAGAGCCAGACCTTTCGTTCAACTTGCGGGAATGGCAGTAGGCCCTGTGGAAAGCCATCTCATTCCTCTCGACGAGATCAGCTACTCTATGTCCTCCTCTCCACTAACAGAAGACAACCACGCTACTTCTGCTAGGCAGTCACATCATTCATACCACAGCCGTAGTGTAGGAAACCATACAGGGAGCGCCCAAACGGGTGAACATAGCTCTCGAACCTACTCCGGCCGCCAAGTTCCGGATAACGACTTTCAAGTTCGCCAAGAACAATGGCACGGCATTGAATTCTCGCGCCGCTACCGCGTCATACTAATGTTTACAAATCTGACCGTACTACACTATGAGCTCTTCTACGACTGGCCCGCAGATATGATGGGCCCTCATGGTCAGCTTCTACAGGAGGTTGGGAGAGGATCCCTATTGAGGCCGTGATCAAGGCTGTGGGTATACAAACTAAACCCCTCTTTTTTTTTTTTTTTTTTTTCAACTTTTTGTTCTATAGTCATCGTTTTCATCGAAGCGATGCTTGTGTCCTTGACGATACTATCTTTTTTACTCCTTTTGTCTAGTCATTTCTCTCGGTTTCTATCATTTCCTTGCCTTTTTATTGATATGAGGTTTTATTTTTATCTTAATAGAGCAGCGGCCCAGAGCGCCAGGCTTGACTTTTATCGTTAACTGGATTGTTGTCCCGTACGGGACACAATGAGGTCTCAAAGTGGGAATTGAATTGGAGTGAAGAGAGAAGTGTAAAGGGCGTGGTATTAAGCTATATTGTTAAACGCAACCTCTGAACTCCCTCTGAACTTATCTCCCCTCCGTCATGAACTCTTCTTCTTTTTCAGTTTTGAGACCTATAGTTTAAATCTCAACAGAAAATACAGAGGAGAGTGGGCAGAGTTGTTGATTACCACCAGAAGAACGTACAGAACAATACATCATATTGACACTTATGGGATTACGGGGGATAGGTGGGATCATCTGAATGATATGATTTTACCCGTTTAAGGGATAAAATGATAAACATCCTAACAATAAAGATGGGGAATGATTGTGCATAGAACATTATATTGGTGGGGCATAAGGATATATCGTGCAGGTAATATTGTAAAGGGAATAAAAATAACATGGCTGACATGAGAATATATGTATATACAGGGGTACGTGATAATTCATGCAAAGGTTTTTCATCTCCAATCCTATCGCATGTAAAAAATGCTTCAATCATTGCCAAAAACGTAAAAGAAATTAAATATAAATTACACAAAACCAAACTCTTCGATCCGGCAGGAAACATGCCATCCAGTGCGTCACAGATTAAGCCGCTGAAAATGTAACTTAGGCTGATCACCGCTGGTTAATTTCAACAAGAAAAGGAGATCGCCGAGGTTATAGTCATTTTCGTATCAAAAATCTAGCTCATCGCTGTCCCATTCATCTTCCTGGTCATTCTGCACCAGTTCCAAAAATCGCTGTAACCCGGCCATCTGCCTCAGGGGCGGTGGCGCATTGGGCGGGTTATGTTGCAGAGCTCGCGCTTCCGCCATTGCTTGAACCTGTAATTGCCGCTCCGCGGCCGCAGCCCTAGCTGCATCATCTGGACGACGGCCATTTTGCTGGTTGGCATGAGCACCAGGAGGCACCGGTGCAGGGGGTGGTGCTCGAAATCGTGCTGCGTTTGGAGGAGCGGGTGCTGGCGGAGGTGGACGTTGATTTCGGCCCCAGTTGTAGTTATTCGCCCCCTGGCCGTTGTTGCCGGTTTCAGCGGCGATTTCCTGCTCGAGGTCTTCGCTGTCATCATCGCTGTCCACTTCAGCTTGCATCTGTGCCGCGGCGAGATCCCAATCTGGTCCGCCGGGTCCGGAATCGTGACCTTCTTCCAATTCCCAAAGACGCATGTAGCAACTCCCTTTCGGATCGTTGAAGTGGCTGTACGGGTTGGATTCGAAGAGCCAGCTTGAGCAGAGGTAACAGAAGTGTGTATTGCACTTGAAACAGATCATATGGTTACAGCCCATTGATTTCTGGCAGCGAGTATCGCATGTTGGGCAGGGTGCGGTGTATGTCTTGATATATTCTTCGCTTGCCTTTTCGGCTGCTGATAAATCGGCGGCTCGTCGTGGGTAGCAGAATGCTAGCTCGCCGTGCCAACCCTTTTTGCAGACGCAGCAGAACGCGTAGCTGCAATCCTCACATACCGAGAGACGTTCTGACATTGGTGGAAGTTGATCTTCTGTTCCTAGTGGATCAAATGGGGGGCGCGAGTTTTCGTCATCCTCGTCATCCTCGTTGTCCGACAACTCCATCTCTTCGTTTATCGAATTTGGCTTTGCGTGCCGTTTTGAGCGAGCGGCGCCCTGACACCATTGGCGGGGACAATAAATAGTCGTTTTGTCTGATTCCAGTTTCCGCTTCCTTTTGAAGTGGACGTAGCGTTGGACAACTTCCTGGTCTAGTGGGATTTGTAACAGCTCACTTGGGTTGAGGGTTCGATCCTTTTTCCTCAGCCGCCCAGGAATGCCGTGTCCCACAGGTCCATCTTGTGGTCCATTTTCCGGATCCCTCCCGCAGTTCGGGGCCAAACATTTCACCTTGCCAACATCTCCTTCCTTTATACAAGTGTTATAAAAGCCCTGAAGGCAACTAACGCAGAAAACATGGGAGCAGAGCAACATTCTATGGCAATTAACCCCTTTCTTAGGTTCCAAACAAACCCCACACTCAAAAGTTTCCTGTTCAAACTTTTGGCGCCGAGATTGCATGTCAAAATCCATAAGTGCGACTTTTAAATCTCGCGATAGGATAACGGGCAATTCGGGGTCCGTCGAAAGATCGAATGACCGCTCTCCTAACTGCTGTAGATGATCGATATATGCAAATATGATCACATCCATCCCACATTCCTCCCATAATTTCTTCCCACAAGTTACTAATTCCGCTACTTTTGACGGAGGTAACCACTCTGGATTCGTCGTGATAGAAAAGCGAGGAGGTGAAAGTCTGGGATAACCGTCCGGAAGTTCAATTTCCAGCTTAAGCGATGGAAGATGTGAGAGGGAGCATGGCTCCACTTCTTCCGCGTCATCGTGTAAAGCGTCTCCATCCTCACGGGCACTGAGAGATGCCGGTGGGGATGGGAGTGACGGTTGAGGTCGTAGGAAAATAACCTTTAAAGGATTGCGGGGAGAGACGGGAAGCTCAAGTGAAGCTCTGAATTTCGAACCAGAGTCTATAACGATTTCGGGGTATATCGCAGCAATGGACGACAGCTCAACGGCTCTCTCATCTTCGCATAGGTCGTCCATTTATTTATTATTTGTTTGTATAATTTTATTTTAATTTTAAAAATTTTTTGGGTAAGTATTATCGCCTATCCCTCTCGCGTTTGATATGTATCTCTCGTTCACGGAGGAACAGCGGGGTTTCAGCCAGTGAGAGCCTTGGTCGGGGAAATGGACACGAGTGGCTGAACATCTGTCTTGTTAGAATCCAAGTTCGACTTGTTCTCCAGGCAGAAAGCAGAGCAGAGCAGAGCAGTGGAAGAAATAAATGGTGGGAAAATGAGACGTCTTGCATACCTTATCCTCAGTCTTGTCATCTCGCCATTGCGGGGAAGTGGGATGTTATTTAAGTATCTGGAAGGCCACTCGGACACGGATCTTTGGATGGAACACGAGCAGAATAGATATATAAATACTCGCCCTCCCGCAGGGGAATTCTATTGTCTCTTTTGTCCTATTTAATACGCCGATTCAGTCAAATAAGAAAATGAAGTGAAAGTGGGATGGCATTTTCGCCGCACTCGAGGTGTCGTTGAACTTTCCTGCCCAACATTAGTAAGGCATCATTTCGCGCAATTAGGTTTCCTTCACCCTGTTCCTTTTCTCTTCTTTTCATTTTTCCCGGCTGTGAGAATACTCGACTCTTTCGCTTTGTCCTCATTATATCCATGCTGCAACGAGATGACCGCCTGCACGGATTCATCGCGGTTATAGAGGGAGAGAGTATGAGGTTGTCAGAAGGGGGGAGAGACCTGGTATATATAAGGACAGAAACATCTGAAGAACAACCCGCACCACGAACCAAATGCTCCACACCCAATAGCAAACGCCGGTCGCCCATGAATCGGGAGGTTACACTACGAGCTATATTCAACTTAAATCTCCCACTTTTTGTATAGCCTGGTGGTGATTCTTCTATTTCTTTTTGCTGACGCGCCCATAAAATATAACTACTATCTCAGAGATAGTACGCACTGCTGGTTTTGACCATTCTCGCAGGCTTCCTTTTGTAATGTCCGAGATGGAAGCCCCTTTGGCATCACTGTCATTAACCCATGTCCATTACGTGAGTGTGCCATCCCGCTCTCTCGACTTCGCGTTTCATCTAAACTGACATATTTGTCCTCGGATACCGCCTCCTAGAACCCGGACGACCCCATATCCCACGCGTCTGCCTTCCTAGCTCTAGTCCCACAAGCAATATGCATTATTTATGTCACTCTCATCTGGGCAACGCGCGAGGTGGAGGTCCTGCTTATGTTTGCCGGTCAGATGCTATGCGAAGGGTTGAATTTCGTCTTGAAGAGGTTGATACGCGAGGAGAGACCAGCTCGTATGTTATCACTCCCTTTCGTATCAGTTTACTCTCTATTTATCCAGACGGGCTCCTTTACAAATGGTGCTAATTTGACTTATCTCAACCCCAACAGAGATGTTTGGGAAGGGCTATGGGATGCCATCTTCACATTCCCAATTCGTCGCTTTCTTCTCCCTCTCCCTTACATTTTTTCTCCTTGTCCGACATGTACCTGACCCTTCAACCAATCGTTCTTCCTCTACATTTATGCAACGAGCAGCGCTTTCGGTCTTAGCCTGTATATGTGCTGGCGCAGTCGCTGCCAGCCGCGTGTATCTCAATTATCACACTCCGAAGCAGGTTCTAGCGGGTTATACTGCAGGGTTGGTTTGCGGAATATCGTGGTTCTGGTTCTCCAGCTATCTACGATGGGAAGGCTGGGTTGATTGGGCTTTAGAAACACAGCTAGCGAGAATGGCTAGAATGCGTGATCTGCTTATTGAAGAAGACCTCGTCGAGGCAGGTTGGCAACGGTGGAACGACCGAAGAGTGGCATTCAAGCGGAGAGCTAAACCTTCTCGTAAGCTTAATTGACAGGTCGACCGGGGTCCTGTGCATTTATTTAGAATATGCACGCGGAACCACTGCTTAGTGTCTGATACATTGCACTGGATTGGCGTGTATGGCGTTTTCTGTTCTGATGATGCTCTTTTTAGAGCTGTGGACTTGTATCTGTACACTCATACATAGTATAATGCCGCTTGGAGTTGTAGAGCAGCGAACCGCCAATTGTTTGTTAAACCATCCAAATTGTCGCCATCAATGATTCTAATAACGTTTTTTGATCGCTGTGAGAGGAAAAAGATCTCAAAAAATGTCATGTGACACTATCGGATTTTCCTTCATCCGGTTCCCGGCTCATCACCAGAGCTTCAACTGGAGGATAAATTGATAATGAGCTGAGTATTGGCGTAGCGGAAGCGGACTATGGATGATTTGGCCTCAACCTGACATCTATTACCGTTGACCATGAAGGATTCTGCCTCAGAATCCCTGCGCTGCGGCTTGTCGGCCTCACTTTCCAACTTCTCCTTAGCCTGAGCCGAGTTGAAGGTTGTCGTTGGACGTGGGAATACTAGCATTCGAGTTTCTGCTTTACATTGCGCATATATAGACCTATTTCTGTTTTGCTAGTTAGAATACCCGGCATTTGGCCTGCTTTAAAACTTCAAAATATCATGGAGCCTCCCTCCAAGTCTCGACGTGCTGACATGCCGGAACACCATATCGTCCACGCCGATGAGATCGACCAGCTGGGGAGTGATATTTCTACAGTCCCCGATGATCAACTCATGCTGGAGCTGGTAGAAGGCTTCAAGGCTGAACAGGCTCGCAAACCTGATCTCAACGACTTTCCTGGCTTTCCCCAACGTCATGGACGAGAACCAGTGCGCCCCGAATTGCGAAGGGATACAGCCGCGGCTGCTCCACCACCGCCGATGAAGCCGCCACCACCTGCACCTGTGCAGCAGAATACAGGCTCCCCAACAGATTCGTTAAGCCTGTCCCAGCTGCGGAAACTAGTGCACGAGATGCCTCGGCCTGAACAGCCTTCTTACGCATTTGAATACGCCGACTGTCAGCCATTCCCAAAGGAAGTGGATGAATGGTTTCAGTACAATGAACCGGATCGTCTTATGCTGTTGGGGTCCAAGGCCTTTTTTGAGCAGAAGTGGTCGGATTTTTGTCAGAACCTGGCGTGTCCCCCAGCTGTGTCGGAGATCTCGTGGATCGATGTTGACGAAGAGACCCGAGAGAGGTTCGTGTCGTGCATGATTGAGTCTCTCGATAATCCGGATTTCTTCACTCGTATTGAAGCCCTCGAGGTCGTCTGCTACATTATTACTGGAGCATGGGCCGTTACCGCAGGGAAAGTTTCGGAAGATGTTCCTGGCGGATTTTCAAAATTTGAATCCTCGGATGAGTGTCCAAATTCAAGGTCGATGCAGATTAGATGGATGGTAAACAATGTTTTACTTGTACAACGATGTGGTGGAATTGCCGTATTGTTTCGGGCTATGAACCGCATTTTTGAGAAGGACCCGTTAGTTAATCCATATATCACGGATTTTCCGTTTTTATTTGCGTTCTCGTTTTTCTAATATGCGTATACTAGGCCGGTAACAAACACGGATGCGAAATTTTTCGAGACGGAGAACGGAACGGCAGCGTACTATGCTGCTCGTGAGAAGGAAGCAAATCTCATCTTGACTTCTATGTACTTAATTGTAGAGGTAGCTCGCAAACAGGAAGAGTCGAGTCCGAATCAAGCGGACTTGAAGAAGGATATTGGTATATTTTTGACTGTCGCATCCTCGGAAAAGATTAAATCATAGCTAACCATTCTTTTGGAAGCCGCCTTAAAACCGAATATTCTCGTTTTCCTTGTCGAAATTATTGCTCGATTGCGATGGGAGGATGCAGCGACGATTCCATTGAGCAGAGTAAGTTTAGCCCCCATTTCTATTTGAAGTCCGTCATTCTAAAGGTCCCTAGGTTATTCTCCTGCTATGGAAATGCCTGTTGCTCTTATTTGGAGGATCCGACAGCTTAGCTAGGGTGAAAGCTGGCCTGGAACCCAAATACGGTACCTTGGAAGCAGCATCTAAATCGTCCAAGCTACCAGTTCTTACTGCTTCACCACTTGATTATCACATTTTTCGACAGGAAATTACCTCCAAATACCCAGCGTACAATCCCCCTCCTCCGTTAGTACCTTTTGAGTTGGAAAACAATTCTATCCTTCCGCCATTACCAAGCTATTCGTGCAGATATAACTCTGAATCAACCCTATTTTCTGGCATTGGACCAGCCTCCCTAAGTGGAAACGGATCTATTCTTCACCAATCAGTTCACATCGCCACTCCTGCTCCATCACCTCCTCCGTCTCCCATGGGCCCAGGTGGGAAAGGCGGTAAAAAACAAAATTATCAAACAAACCAACATTTTCCTTTCATGTATCCACCCCTTGACCAGACCAGTAATGACATTGGCGGAAAGGGAAGCAGTGAAGTTCAGGATAGGGTGGTGGGTAAAAAATGGGAAGGCAGTGATGTGCCTGCATCTATAATCGAGGCCGGCCATCTGTTCTCTAGTCGAATGAAGATGACAAGAGCAATGCGTCAACTCTGGGAGGAGCGAGAGAAATTTCTGAAGTATGATAGGGGCTGGGATGCCACAGATTTAGACAATAAACCGCCATCTGACTGGTCGAACGATGTTGACTCAAAATCGGGACAAGGGAAGCCAGAAAATGAGAAGCCTGACATAGGTTTCCAACATGTAAAGGAATCCGACGACCCGTATATCCAAGATCGGTTAGATGCTGTCGAAGACTTCTATGTAAGTTTCGTTAAACTCTGACCTGTGTACATTGCCTAGCTAATATCTGCGTTTTGTAGAGCCAAGCCTTTCCAAATCTACAATCGATTGTTATTGTCCTTTTAAAAGAAATTTTAGTAAATATCACGGAAGCTGCCGCGTTGCAGTCGAAGATGAACGGACAGAATGGCTATAAACAAGGGTATGGGCTCCCGGCTTGACGTTTAGAGGTATAAATTTGAAAGAGCTAACACACATAATGTATTAGCGCCCCCAATCCCACCTTGTTCGACGAGACGGCTGCGCCATATTCAGCCTCTCAAGATATAGAGGGGGGAGACGGCCCTCATGATAGCGAAGAACTTGATGCCATCAGGCACCGAGAAATAACTTCTAGCGCTATTTCAGGGTGTTTATTATTAATACTGAAGTGGTTCAAACGATCCCGTATGTTCCAGCACGAGATCTGCTGTTGGTCGGATTTTTGCTGATTCAAATTCTCAGACATCTTGAAATTCGAATACATGACGCAGTTGCTACTCGATTCTAACTACCTCCCTCTTATATTAAAAATGTTCATCCACCAGGAGATCGATAGAGCAGTTGCGCAACGAAATGACCGAGATGATCTGAGGTTGGTGACTCCGAGCTGCAATTACTGTAATAACTGATGGGCTTCATTGCTAATTTGGTTTAGTTTTTTCCATTTCTGCCATATCCATTCTAACCAACCCCCGGAACTTGCAACCTCATCAGAACCAGAAGAGCCTGACAGTGAGGACGATGCTGCCCCACCCCCGATCCCTCGAAAGGCCCGGCCCCAACAACCTGCACCAGATAGCTCTGCCCGCTCAGTATCACCACAAAAGCTACCACCTCATCCTCGCGAACGTTCGGCACCCCTTCCTGAAGTCGATGAGTTGGGTTATCCAAGTGCTCCCGCCACCGCTGGGCCAATAACCACCTTCTCCTTCCGAAACTTCTTCTCTTCCATCAACTTCTTGCACATCATGCAAAAAATAACCCGAGGCAAAGCGCACCGATGCCTGCTGCTTGTCCAATACAAATCTAGCAACATCTTGCGTAAGGGGATCAAGGTCCCCGATCCACGTCTTCGCCTTTATACACTCAAGCTAGTGAAATCGCAAGTCCCGTATTGCGGTCGAAAGTGGCGTCAGAACCACATGCGCGTCATCACAGCAATTTACCTGTATTGTCGCCCGGAACTGCGCGATGACTGGCTGGCCGGGAGTGACGTGGATGCTGAGGTTGAAGAGGCATTGCCCATGGAACAGACCTTGCGTGGACTCACGCACTGGTGGCACCTGCGCAAGTATAAAGATACGATGGCGTTTGAGGATGCGAACACACTGATGGACGAGGAACGGGATTTCTTCGTGCGGGAGCTGGAGAGTATGGGGTGGGGGGTTAACGGAGATGAACTGGCCAACACAGCTAGCGAGGAAGGTGAGCCGCTTTCGGGGGTTAATGGGGTGGAATGGTCAGAGCCTGGAGTGGCACAATCGGATACTTGGTGATCAGGGAGACAGTCACTTTGTGATTGGCTTGTTTGACTTGTTTTCCTAGGTGCTATATTGAGAAATGCTTGCTTTTCGTTTGTGATATGCGCCAGTTTTGAGGTTGTTGGTTTATCGTTGAAGGGATTATGGGTTATAAGAGAGATTATCATTTCTAGAGGCTATGATTTACATTATCCTACCCCTCCTTTCGATTTTTCTTGTTTGAATTTGATATCCAAGATGTCCAATGTTTGATTTCTGATACAGCTACTTCCAAAGTTTACTTCGTTACTGAGCCACTCGGCTTCAGCATGATTTTTTGCTTGTGAGTTGTCGGCGGTACTCTCATGTCCAAGGACATGTAAGAATTGCTGGCCAATTTCTACCCGCTTCTGGCACATATTTTTTCGTTTTCTAAATTACGAATGTCCTTGAGATAGCTGCATGGTTAATACCACATACAGTAGTCCGCTACAATCAATTGCTATATTTCTCCAAAATGGTCTAGGCACTGGCAAACGCCTCTAACGCCTCGAATCATAGCACTTCTAAACGTGCAACTCCAATCATATCTGCTTCACGATTCAACGCCTCAATTTCCGCTTGCACATATGGGATCCCCTCTTCCCTCCTTCTCTGCGCTGTTAACAGCTCAATTTCGCCCGGATAGTAGATCCTATCGACACCTTTCATCCTCTCCCCGCCGACGACCCTCTGGTACAAGTAATCCATCCGCGATTTAAACTCCTCCAATTCCATAAACAGGTCAGGTTTAATGGCCACAATGAAATGCCCCACATCAGCTTCCTTCGATGGGTCATACGGACCAGTAACATGTCCCGCAAAAGCAGAGCCAGACAAAACTCCTGAAAAAACATCCATCATAATCGCCAACGCTGACCCTTTAGGCCCGCCCATTGGTAACATCACCCCTCCCAACGCCGCAACAGGATCCGTAGTCTGCGCGCCATTTTCGTCTAATGCCCAGCCCTCCGGAATCTGCTCGCCCCTTCTTCGCGCTTTGTATATTTTGCCCCTAGCAGCAACCGACGGGGACATATCAAGGATGAACGGCACCCCAGATGCGCCGGCGGGCGCTCCACATGCGATAGGTGAGACGCCCAATAGTTTCTCCTTCCCGCCCCATGCAGGAAGCGCAGGCGAGGAGTTCGTAAAGACAAGGCTCATCATATCCGCATCCACTGCCTGCCGGACAAACGAGGCTGACATGCCAAAGTGGTTCGAGTGCGTGACAGATACCATACCAATGCCATATTCCTTCCCCATGGCAATTGCATGGTCCATGGCAGCGTGTGCGGCGACGAAACCAAACCCGTTATGCCCATCTACTTGGGCAACGACGGGTGTGATTTGTTTCAAGGAGGGGATTGCGGTGGGGTTCAGTACACCCTGTCGGATTCGGGTGAGGTATGAAGGTATCCGATTTATGCCATGGCTGTCGACGCCGCGCAGGTCGGCTTCGACAAGGCATTTCGCGATTATGGAGGCGTTTTGAGGAGGAACGCCGTGTTTTTCAAGGAGGTTCCGCACGAAAGTATCCGCAGTTGATGGCACCACCAGTGCCGTTTTGGATTGGATCTGGGGCAAGGACATGCTGGGGCTTATTATTTATGATTTCCAATTAAGTGGATATCGACTCGAGTTATTAATTCCCCCTCGTTATCTCCTTGGAACAGGTATCTTGGCAGGGACCTGTGTGACACGTCGTCAGTCCTTGGCCCCATTTGCTCTGCCATTCAAGATCTGTGGGTTGGAGGCGAGAAAAGGATGTCCATGTATAACACATGAGTACGTACCCATGCATCCAGGAGGACATACCGTGATAGTAGCTCAGCGTTCTAAATGCTAGGCGTGGTGGATACTCGTAACTAGTTGGATGTGAATCCAAACATATTACCTCATTTGGGCAGCGGGGCTTCCGGCTAACGCTGAATGCCGAAGGTGGGGCAGCCACAGCCGAAGTTACCGTGGCATTTGTTTTTTATTTACCCATGGCTATTGCAATTAAATGATTGCTTCATCGCCATATCCTCTCACACGACATCCTGCGAATTGGTCGTCAACATTGCAACTGCTCTAGAGTACTAGTGGCCCATAGACTCGACCTGGTCGTTTGTGCTTTCTGGATGCACTGGCTCTACTTTGCTGCCTAAAGTAGCTAGTTGATCCCATACATTGCCGGCAACCAGTTTTTTATGGCAGACAGCGCTTTGAAAATTAAAGTGTAATTCTGCTGAAGGTATAGAAGTGACAAATATTCCCCGAGTTAAGGCTCCTGAGAAACTATGGTGCACTGGAAAGAAATCGTTCGAGAGAAGCGCCGGAGTCAAGCCGAATCCATCCCTCCCGCATGGCGATTGCCATTTATTCCCGAAGATTTCGTCAATTCCATGGATGTTATTGAATCTTGTGATATTCTTTCTAACAAGGAGAGACAAATCACAAAAATCACCGATGCACCCGCACTACTTCGCAAAATGGCTTCTGGAGAGCTATTTTGTTTGGAGGTGACGACCGCGTTCTGCAAACGGGCTGCAATTGCACACCAATTAATCAACTGCTGCACGGAGATGTTCTTTGAACGTGCTTTGAAGCAAGCGAAAGAGCTTGATGATCATTTGGCCAGGACGGGGAGTGTGGTTGGACCACTGCATGGTTTACCGATCTCGATCAAGGATGGATTTGAAATCGAGGGCATTGATACAACTGTTGGTATGAGTTTTTTTCTTTTTTTCCTCTCTCATTTTTTGGACTCAATACATCATTTTATGCTGCGGGTTGTTGCAACGGCAGTTATATTGTATTAAGTGCTGACAAACGACAACTCAGGATGGGCTGGTTTGATTGGAAAACCAGCTGAGAGATCCGGGAGCGTCGTTCGACTGCTGCTTTCTTTAGGTGCAGTGTTGTACGTCAAAACGAACATACCACAATCACTCATGGTACGTTTGCTCCTGTTCGGACAAATTAGCTTCAATGTGGTCCTGATATCCGCTGCCACAGATGTCGGATTCGTATAACCATGTATTCGGCCAATCCATCAACGCTTTCAATAAACATCTTATCTCAGGGGGCAGCTCGGGTGGCGAAGGCGCTTTGGTTGGGGCTCAGGGTAGTATCATTGGTGTCGGGACAGATATAGGGGGCTCAATCCGGATTCCTGCTGCGTTGCAGGGCTTGTACGGGCTTTTACCGTCAGTCGGACGCATCCCATGGGAAAAATCATCGTATGTATACAACATCTTCGCCATTGATAAGCTTCCAAGGTTTTTTGTTAAGCCAATCCCCAATTCAGGATGACCCAAAATTACATCGTCCAGCCAGTTGCTGGCCCAATCAGCCATACGCTGGGGAACATTGAAATGTTTATGAAAGCTGTCTCTTCTTCATGTCCGTGGAAAACCGATCCGAGGGCCTTACCAATTCCATGGAGGGAAGAGCTTGCTAAACCGCCCACCGGACCGTTAAGGATAGCCTTCATTTTTGATGATGGGGTTGTGAAACCACAGCCTCCAATATCTCGAGCTCTGCGAGAAACCGCGGCTAGACTCAAGGCAGCAGGGCATGAAGGTAAAGCCCAGCAGAACCCTTATACAGTGATGTGAAATGGCCGTTAACAATTGGCAGTAATTGAGTGGGACGCCAGTTCACATGACGAGGGAATCAATTTATGGTTGAAAGCAGTATTGGCCGATGGTGGAGAGGATTGTCACAACATGTGTAAGTTGGTTGACGAGCCCCTGATTCAAGGTATGCTTGTCGGTGAGGAGCGGGATAAACTAGACATCCGCCAACGGCAGCAGGTATGTTTAACCAGATTCTTTTTGTTTCTTTTTTTCGTGTGTTTTCTTTTCTTTTCTTTTCTTTTCCCGGTTAGTCGCCAGAAACACGATGGCTTTTGCTCTCTTCTGTGCCAATTCCGCTTTGCTTCTTGGACGAAGTTAACCCAACCAAACATAGCTTGAGATGCAGAAAATTGCGTATAGGGAAATGTACCTTGCTCACTGGAACAAAATCGGCATCGACGCACTGGTAATGCCAGTTATGGCCTGGGTTAATTTCAAGCCACGTACTTGGGTTGAGAGCAAGCAGCTGCTCGGCTACAGTGCTCTCTGGAACTTGCTCGACTACGCAGCCCTGACAGTCCCAATTACCAAGGTTGATCCTGTCGTTGACGCACCGGGCAGTGAGTGGGTTGAGCACAAGGCTCGAAATGAATCGGATGCCTTTAATCATCAGCAATGTGAGTGGTCCATACATGTATTGTCATTCCGTGGGCTTTGGGACACTATTGCAGATGAAAAAAGTGTTTGTATTGTGGTTGCTGATCAGATGAATGCAGATAATGTGAACCTAGTTAAATGGATGCCGGTTTCGCTGCAAGTCGTGACGGGGAGATTTGGAGAAGAAAAGGCTATTTCGATCGGGAAGGTTATAGAGAGTCTGAAATAAATAGATCGGATGTCTTGGGAGAGCCTTTTGGAGTAGATTTATGCTAGGTGATGCTGGTGGTGAAGATTTCAAGATCATTTCATCCATTGCCTTCTTAGGTTTATAGTGTCCGCGTTATTTCATCAAGAATATTCCTGGATATGTGTTCGCTCCTAGATTGGGGAGCGGCTCTGGAAGCAGCAACCTGTTTGCTCATGCAAGGGACCAAGTATGTTCGTATAGCCAAAATTTTAGTATTGGATTTAGTGATTAAAGTTTTGAATGGACACATCGAACAGGTAGACGAAGCAGTCATTCATGAGTGAAATAAAGGGCAAGTGTATCAGATGCAGCCTGGTAATGAGAGGAGATAAGAGACATAATGAGGACAGAGAAAATAGATATGAAATGAGTAGAATAAGTGTGATGCGCATTGGATTGACTTAATAGAGGGGTATGAGGGTCATCATCATACTAAATTGAGATATCGAGAGAAGACACAGATATTGAGAAAGAGCGCGCAACTAACCAAAGGGCAGGAATGATTCTATATTAATTGCCCTATAGAAACAGCAAGGGGATGAGTAAAAATGGTTTCGCGTGGGGATTAACAAGATTGTGTCCAATTAAGCCTAATCCCGATCAAGACTTTGTGAAACCTTGAAAATAACAGGCAAATTAAGCAGGGAGAAGTCTTATAGTAAGACATGACTCGTGTAGGTTGAGGATTGGTAATTGCTATATTATCGCTGTTCGAGAGAAGAAATAATAAACCGAGAAAAGAACGGAAACGCCTGGAGAGTTAGTGCTAACTGTCGCAAAAGAGGAGAGAACGACAAGCTGAATAGCAAATTATTTCTACCATTTAATAGTAGATCCGTCGACTCGAGTTATGATGATTCGGGGTATGAGCCCGCCTTCATTATTTCCGGTTTCTTTGGCTTTATTCCCTCGGATGCTATCGGAGTCTGATTTGATAATAAATTCTTCATTCTCCTTTGAATCCGGAAGAGTTGTTCGTACAGCAGCGGTATCGTTCCTTTCAATGGGACTTTTAGTAAGGCTCCCAATATTGGTTGCGATATAGTCAATGAGACTGCCACGACCATACAAACCCAGTCTCATGCAGGGTACGTCCTCGACATGTCGTAGAAGGTCAAACATGGAACGAAAGGGACGTCTACAGCGACCACAGTAGTACAAGAAGACGCCCTGATACTGAAGGTAGTTAAGGTAATATGTCGTTAATTTCTCAATATCCTGTCGATTAATGCCAGAGGGACAGGATTCATTTTCGAGATGGTAGAACATGGACGAAACGGAGATAAAGGTAGCGTCGCAGCAGTAACATTTGATTGTACGCAGGTTGTATTTGGTGAGATGCTGAAAGTGGGGTATCAGTAAATGAAATAATGACACCTCTGGAAGATATTTCAATAGATACAGGGTCAAATTGGAATAGACTTACTTCACATATTCCTCGCCCATTTGAAACCACTTTTGCACAGTCTACACACATACGATGAATCGACTCGTTATGCTGAACAAGGAGTTCCGCTGATTCCGCGAACCAACGACAGGATCCACAGTAAAAATGAGCCTTTTCGAGGTGTTCTTGCAAGGCAGCGCTGGTTTTCAAATTGACCTCTGTATAGCATATTCCGCAACTGTTTCGGCTCGAGGAAGTACCATCGGAAACGATACTAGAAGCTCCAACCCCCCTTCTAAGGCTAGATAGGGAGGGTGATTCTTGTTTGACCATATTAAAAGTTGTGGCTGTGTGAGAAGGATTAGAATCGCAAGGGTCTGAGAGGGTTTGAACGAATGTTGAGAAAACCCTGGTGACAATTGCCAGCATATCAAGGATCTCATGAAAAAAACAAACACAAGCTTGAAATTTGATGCCACGGGGAGCAGCAGTACCAATCGTACTTTATAACAAAATGCTAGAGATATTAAGAAATAGCTGAGACTGCTCCTCTCTTGAGAATATCCTCGGGAACAGTGATTGCCGGATGGTAGAGAATCATTCACCTGGAACGAGTGAATTAACAACAGAAACATAAAACATATGAAGAACAGGTCAACGAAAGTACTAGTATGTAGGAATCAGAGTTCTAAATAGATATCTCCTGTCAGCGAAGAGAGATCCTGATAATACTAGTAGTTATTATCAAGTGGAGCAATGCTCAGACATAGAACTTGAGAAAACAAATGAAGAAATGGGCTAAGAAAAGTAGACGATGTGAAGCAAATAGAAAGAGTATTTAAAACACTTTTCTTTATTACTTTCGTCATACCCAACAACAACGTCCACATTGTTGTGTTTGTGAATTGTTGCGATGTAAGAAAGAAAATAAAAAGAAAAGGGGTTGACAGGAAAACCACGTGATTCTCCAACACGATCTTTTTTTTTTTTTTTTTCCAAAATCCAGAAATACAGAAGTAAAACGGCGAACATCAGATCACTCTGCCACACTCCATAACCGTTTAGAGGAGCGCTCATGAAACCACATTTACGAATATGTCTTCCGACGAAATCGTGTGGCAGGTTATAAACCAGCAATTTTGCTCCTACAAACTCAAGTATGTTCTAAGTCCATGAGATAGCTGACCGCGGGTGCGGTGCGTAAAAATCCGATCTAATAATCGCCAACATTATGCAGGACAACCAAAGGCCAAAACTTCTGCCGCAACGAATATAACGTGACCGGCCTGTGCAATAGACAGTCATGTCCGCTCGCAAACTCCCGATATGCCACGGTTCGCTCCGACCCAGCAACAGGCGCGATGTACCTGTACATGAAGACAATTGAGAGATCTCACATGCCCAGCAAATGGTGGGAGCGGATACGATTATCATCCAACTACGCAAAAGCCCTCGAGCAACTCGATGAGCGCCTGATCTACTGGCCCAAGTTTTTAATCCACAAGTGCAAGCAGCGACTTACTAGGCTCACGCAGGTGTCAATACGGACGAGGAAGCTTATTAAGGAAGAGGAAAGGCTGGGAGAGAAATTGGTTGCGAAGCTAGCGCCTAAGGTCAGGAGAAGAGAGGAGACTCGTGAACGCAAGGCAGAGGCTGCTGCGAAGGTGGAAAGGGCCATTGAGAGAGAGCTGATTGAGAGATTAAGGAGTGGCGCCTATGGTGATCGACCGCTGAATGTGGAGGAGGGCATTTGGAAGAAGGTTCTGCGCGGCTTGGAGAGGCAGGGAGAGGGTGAGCGGGATGAGGATCTCGACGAAGGCATTGAGGAAGAGGAGGAGGAAGAGGAAGGTGTTGGCGAGGTTGAGTATGTAAGTGACATTGACGAGGAGGATGACGATTTGGAGGATATGGAGGACTGGTTAGGTGGCGACAGTGTAGAGGAGGAGGAGGACGACGACGACGACGAGGATGATGATGACCATGATGACGATGAAAGCAACGACAATAGTGAGGAGAGCAGCGAAGTGGACGAAGCCCCCAAGAAACCTGTACCTGGCAGCAAGCGGAAACGTGCTCCACTCCCTCCCAAACCAAGGAAGAAGGGTGGCCGGATTGAGATTGAGTATGAGACTGAGGGACCATCGAAGGAGGGGATATATACTTGAATACAATTGCGATGACGAAAAAACATTTGGTTTGATTTAATCTCACTTGGGACTTTTCGTTGCATCCGTGGATGGCGTTTAGGGATCTCTAAGAGTTCAGCGGCCAGGGGTTTTATAGAATGGCCGTGATATGTTAGAAATCCACCCCACCAAGATAATTCTTTCTTCAAAGGATCTCTGTGTATTTGTATAGATACCTTCTGGCTGCCACACAATGGAGCCCATTAATTGATTACCCTTCATCACAGTACTGGTTTCTTCCTGGAGCACTGACAAAGACCCCATCGTCGTCACGTGTTACGCCTCGCAAACTCCGCAACGGCAACTCAGACCTCGAATAAAACACACGTTGTGACAACATCTAGGTATATTGCTGCTCAAATCTCGCTACATCATTCGAATAAGGACCACGAGGCACAGTGGATGGCGACGCGCTTCGGAGCAATTTACTACTGTCGGCGCTGACCCTGCGTTGGCCGGTTGGACTCTATTTGCCCCTCTGTTTCGCCGTTCGAAACATCAACGGAACTTCCACCTCCCGACATTCATATTTTACTCGCCAAATCAACGTATATTCATAGGAACGGATCAAAACCAGCCCAAACGCAAGCACAAGGAACCTCTGAAACACACATTAGGGCCATAGAGAGCCATGGCATCCTACTTCTCCTCTCTCAAATCCTCCTCCGCAATCTCCAACTTCAGCACGCGTTTCAACTCTCTCCGCCGTGCCATATCATCTGGCGATGAGACCGACGACCCAGACTCCGAAGACTGCTCTCACATATCCAATGTCCTTCGAGCATACTACACTGAAAAAGGCCGCAGGTTTCCTGCCTGGCTGCCTCCAGACCCCAAGTCCCCCGCTCCTCCACCCCCAACAGTTGCCGTCGCAACCCAAGCCTCCATCCAGGGATACGGCGGAGCTCCGCCACCGGGCGGCGCTGCAGGAGGCGGCTTAGGTGATCTATGGGGGGACCCGTCGCCTGCCAGGCACCCACCGCAGCAACAGCAAACCTCCAGCCTACGCCTGGGTCGCAACGCGTCACACCAACCCCAGCCGACGTCCTCATCACATCTCATGCCTTCGCCTCCGAATGGACCCCCCCGACCAGCCACTTCAGCACCCACCCCACGCACCACGGGCTTATATTTTGATGGCCAGAATTCCCGCACCCCGCCACCTCCCACAACTACAAGTGCTCGTCCGCTCCCTAGCCAGCTCGCGGGCTCTTATCAAACCTCCCAGGCTGCGCAGCAGCAGCAAAATAGACTGGGTTCGGAACTCGAAAAGTCTACATCGGCTGTGTCAGCCCAGGAGAGGCTGCGGGCAAGGCTGCATGGGGGTAGCGCAAATTCGTCCCCCTCCCGCACCCCGAGTCCCGGATACAGTAGAAATGAACAGAGCGGTGGCGGTGGACAAACTTACGGGTCAAGTCGTCCGTGGGAACGGGCTGGACAGCCGCGTGGACCTCGATGAGGATATCTGCCAAATGAATATGCCGGATTTTCTATACTTTTCTTGGTGATTGTGAACTTATTCATCTTTCCAATTGCGTATTATCCCTCCAGGCCGGGCGTTTTACGGGAATTTTTGCTTCATTGTTATTTGTTGAGCATTTAGTAACATATTTTTTCCCCGCAGGGCATGTATTTGCAGTCACCGTTTCTTCCTGCTTTTCTTGTAGTGTTGCTCAGCATGTTTTTGATGGTAGTTCCCCCCCCTCTGCATCATTTTTTCTGTACATAAATATCCTGGAAAGGAGCGTGAATATAACTTGTTCCATGTTATCGAGACGATCAGCTAATACGAAAGTCTATTCATGCAATTAAAAGAGTGATATTCAACATAAACGGGTGGGAATTTTACTTGAAGCACAGCCCAGAAACATGCATGGTATGGGTCAAATAAATAACGGAAAAAAATCGATGATTCTATGCCATTCCATGCACCTAATCCAAAAAACAAAAACGAGATTTACAAGAACGAATATCGTTACATAAAGGACACTGGGATAAAAATGATCACATAAAAAAAAAAGCCAACAAAAAAGAAATCATAAAAGACAGACGCTCATGACAACACTAAAGTCATTAACATGAAATCAGCCCCTGACCTTCCGATAACTCGGCGGGCTCCATGTCCTGGTTATCAGCTTTACAGCCCAGACAGGCACGAGCGCAACAGCAGCAACAACAACAACCCGCCACACCCATGCCAAGGTAACCACATATTTCAAGTCGAAGTAATCACCGAGGAACGGCACGCTGGCCGCATAGACGACGGCAGTGCCGGCAATACACAGGATCATCACGGGATGCCACGTCGTTATCGACACAGCTACCATGACCAGCTCATTCAACACCAGCGCTGTGAACGAGACACTGATCAATTTCGGCCCGGTGACCTCCCCGACGAGAATCTGTGCAAGACCTTGGATTATTGAGCCCTGGTAGACACTGACGAGGACCCAGGTGAAGAACGAGCGGTAACTGAGGCTGTGCCCCGTTTTCAATTCCTTGTACAGTTCAGGGTACAGATTTGCTAGCTCCTCGTCGACGTCGCGGTCCAGAACAAGAGAGAAGACTGGCGCGTTTGTGTAGACTGTAGCATAACCGACCAACAGCCAGTTGATAAACAGCCCCTTGGGGTCGAAGTGGCCCGCAATGCTGTACATGGTCTGGCAAGCGCTGATGATTAAACCGCGGTGCATGATAAACTGAGCGAGTTTGGCAGAGCGTTTGTATGAATTTCGCCCGTGCCAGACAAGAAGCTTTGTGAGGTGATGGAATTGTGTTATGCTGAAGTCGGCAGCCAGTGAGGCCTGTCGACCTTCCTTGCCGATAATTCCAATACCGACATCTGCGGCCTGGATCATGGAGACATCATTCCCGCCATCGCCGATGCAGCAGATGCGTTTTTTGGTATGTTCCCTGATTAAACAGGCGATCTCGGCTTTCTGTGTTGGGGAGCAGCGGCAGGCAATCACGGCAGGGAGAAGTACGGCGATTGATATGAAGGGAGTACGGAATTGGGAAAGTAAAAGGGCAAGCGATTCACCGTCGATCAGAAGGCACGAATCCGTTTTGTTCCGGAGGAAGTCGAGCGTTTCCTGGGCAGACCCTTTGCCTTTTAGCTTGGTGACAGTGTGGATATATTGGCCTCTTGCAACAAGTTTCGCGGACACGGCCACGCAACGTGCCGTTTCAACTTTATCACCTGTAAGCATCCATATTTTCACACCTGCGTTACGAAGGAGTTCGAGAGACGGTTTGACGTCCTTCTGGAGCTTGTCCTCAACGCCGGTGACGCCCAGAAGTTCGAGATTCTGCTCCAGATATTGTTGGGCAACTCGTGCCATTTCGGTGTCTCTGTTCTGTAGGGACAGCGAAGCCTGTTTGTAGCTGGTTGAAAAGTCTCTGTACTGCGCTTGAGAGAGTTTTTTCCTGCCAATGACCAGAGTACGAAGTCCTTCTCTTCCCATGTTTGCGGTCTCCTCATCGAGCCAGTCATTAGCGGCAACAATAGAAGACATGACGGTGTCAGCACCTTTTTGATAAAACCAAATCTCCTCATCCTGCGCTGTTGATTTGTCCAAATCGGAACCTTGTTCGAATAGAACGATAATGCCCATGCGCTTGCTATCAGAAGTAAAAGGGAATATATCCAGAATCCGAACACGCACAACAACGTTGCCAGTGTTTACTGACTTGAGAACAATCCTTTGCCTATCTCTGTGTACTAACTGGAGTCCCACCTCCTGTGTATATTTCACAATCGCAATCTCATCAGGGGACGAAGCCTGGTAGGTTGTCACTCTCTCTCCGTCTTGCTCGTCCGTTGTTGGAGTAACATTATGACAGAGCGCGAGAGCTAGGATTATATCTCGGACGCGAGATCCAATCTCTCGTCGAGTCCGTGTCGTTGAAGCCAAACCAGTGTGAACACCATTTATAGTTGTCGGGGTTACGAGCGATGATTGGTCAGAGGGGGCTGTAGAGAAGCCTTGCAGAAGATAAGACGCCACTTCATCCATCGCCTCATTCGCGTAAGAAACCGTTCCGACATGGATTTTCTTGAGTTCCATTTCTAAAAGCGCTGTTAGCTCGGGATTACTATTGCAACACTCACATCATATTGCTTACCGTTCTGGGTCAGGGTCCCAGTTTTATCAGAGAGCAAATACTCTATCCTTCCCAGGTCCTCTGGAATGGTGCTGGTTCTGACAACAGTGCCTGGAATACCAGCATCTCGCTCAATAAACCTCCCATACACAGACTTCGCCATGTCCAGGTTAACGCGTAAACTCATAGGAATAATGGTGGAAAAGAGGATAAGATATATCATGATGGCAATATACCATGGCTTATCGTTCGTACCCTCAAAACCTTGCAGAGCAACAAGAATTGCGGAGAGGGATAACGTTAAAACACACAGAATTTTCGTCAGGCTATTGATTTCGTATTCGAGCAATCCGACCTTCGAACGAGACGGTGATGTCGACATCGCTGATCGAGTTTGAGCCCCGGTGTAAATTACTGCGGCGATTGTTATTGTGTTTGACGCAAGAACTGTACTGGCCCAAGCAGTGTTGTCGATTGTAAGAGGAGCCGACTGTCGCTCGGAGAGACTTTGAGGACGACCGTCGGTCGACTGCGGATTGGTTGCGGAATGAGCTGTTGCATCGGTTTTGCTGATATGAGGATCGTAAGAACTATGAGTATGGGGTGCTAGAGAAATAGTTCCAACAAAATTATGTACGCTTTTCTCAGGTTCGCCTGCGATGATCTGTATCCTATGCAGCTCAGAGATAGGTAAATTTTGTGTTAGAGGAGAAGGAAGACGTAATTTCCAATCCGTCTCGCCATCCAGCTGGTCTGTTCGTATAAAAGTATCGCTTGACCCATCAAGATTGTTAGCAGATTCATGGGTTGGCAGAAGTACATCGGGGTCGCCAGTTGATTCCCCAGCATTTTCGTCATGGTTTCTGTCGCCTGGCTCTGCAGTTGGATTAGTATCCTGAGAAGCGGAAACTTCTGGCAACGCGCTTTTCAGAATGACTACATCAGCAGGAAGACGTTGATCCTTCTGCAGCTTCAAAATATCCCCAACCTTCAAATCACGGGACTTTTTTGTGATCTCGAACATTTTAGTTCCAGGCAGACCAGAGTCTTGATCAGAAACTGTAGACCTATTTCGGACGACTGCTTTTCGGGAAGATGACGGGGTATATGATATGACAGTGTATTCTTCTGAGTTTGCTTCTGCATCTCTTCGTCGCCGAGCAATGTCATCCAGTGCCTCTTTTCCCAGTGAAATCGATACTACAAAGGCCAGAGGCGCAATATAAGAGGACATATAGCCGATTCTTAGAACGGGTATTATCTGCGACAATGCCACCAGAAGAAAGTAAATGTTGAAAAAAAAAGAAAATTCATTGTAGAGCGTGCGGGGGAGGAAGCTCCACGGGGTATATTTAGCGTTTGATACAACATTGGCGGGATAACGAGTTGGTTGAGTTTGCCCAACAAGCACTTGTCGTGTTGTTTGGTGATCGGGGCTGGAGTGTAATGGCGGATCGACGGGCCTATCAGGCGAATTATCAAGTGACAGCGCGGAGCCAAATCTAAGAAAGCGGAGCTTGGAGCCAAGCCGTGAGTATATGCGTTTATATGCCGCAGGGGTTGATCGAGGCTGACTGTGTCCATTAAGAAGGGGCATATCAGCTTCAGCATATATCGAACTAGTTCCTGAAACTTCCTGATTGCCACCATCGTGGTCATCAAGCAAGCTATCAATATCTTCTTCGCCATCCTGTTGGCTTGATCTGGCTCCACCACGATTCCATATGCGATCCCGAGCTCCAGTTCGCAAGTTTCTCAATGCTATACCAGGCCCATATAGTGGAGTGGTGCCAACCCTTCCTCCAATTTTAGGACTATGCTCGTTGTGAAGAGGCACAGAAGCCTCCGGGTCAAGTTCATCGAGGTCGAGATCGTCATCGGATTCAGCATCGTCGGACCGGTCTTGTGCATTCGGCATCTTGTATTCATGCATGAGCACCATACTGAGGAGAGGTAGGTAGGAATATATCTGTCAAAGGCCTCGCCTAATACAGTCATGCCTATACTCGGGGCAAAAGTTCGAGAGCTGAGTATATGTATATATATATATATATATATATATATATATCAATCAATCATCAATCAAATCAATTGTGAATGGCATCACAAAGGAATGTATCGACAGAACGTCAGATCGCCACGCATCCCAACCATATTATTTGCATTTCACCGAGAATCAGTGCTCATCGAAAACCGAGGCCGTGTCCCGATACGAGGTCGGTCTGCAGAGTGTCGTCGACCGTAGAGGAATATCTGCTGTTGGGAGTTCAACATTCATCAAAACAGCTCTGACGGATCGATGGAATCTGTAATTTTATCACGTGGCATACCCTCCCAGGCAACAACTTGGTACCTGTATCGTAAATCTTACGGGTCTCCGTTCCAAGATCTTGCTGATGACATAATCCGCACAGAACGCTTAGCTGGCTACTTCAGCTCGACGTTTCTCCGATTCCGAACTCGCATCGGGCTTCCTCAGAAGTTTGGACGACAACGGCTTCAACGACGAGTTTCGTATATACATATTCCTCGACCTTGCGTGACCACGCGGACGATTCTATTTTATTAAATGTGGCCATGTTTCGTTTCCAGCGCTGCTATATTTGATCATTGTTAACGCGTGTTATTTTCCGTTCTTTTTCTCGACCGGGTGTGAGTTGGTGCCCGCATCGCCCCCCTTTTGCGACATGGCCGTATCTGACCTTTGAACTGAAAAGGCCGTTTTCAATAGGGTGCTTGGAAACTGTCTCATTTAAATGGCACAGGATCTTGTTTTCGAACGTCGAGGTGGCCTTGAATCCAAGATGATTCAACTAGGATCATGGAATCCTGCGTTGAGACCGGATAACAGCCCTCAGCAGGATTCGTTGCTATCGCTGGCAGACTCGAACTCAACTCCGTTACCCTCGAAGCTCTCGACGACGCCCTCGAAGAATTTACATAAGCCCATGCTGCAGCCAACATTGTCCACGACCGGAGACTCCCCATCAACGGCGACACATGCTGAACTTTCACCTGGCCCATCGGACGGCGTATTACAGGGTGCCTGGGACAACGACATGCAAACAGCACATTCATCATCTCAGGCCGAACCGGAGGAGCCCCCCAACGATATACCAAACAATGATATATCTGCGAAGGTTCACAAGCCCATACAGCCTTTCCAAGCGGAATCTCCATCCGCCGAACGAGGAGCTTCCAATAAACCAACTGCATCTGAAGGCCTTCCTTGGGGGGACGGTGCCGACGCATCCCCCGCTTGGGACATTTCACCCTCTACGACAGACCAGTTTAATGGATTGGGTATGGCTGATCAGAGAAATTCTTTCCCGCCAGTGGATGACTCTCATAATCTCGACTCCCACGAAAATGCATATCCCGAAATTACACATGGAGCTCACAATCAAGAGTCTTCCAACATGCTATCTTCAACTGAGGGGAATTTATACCCAGGATCGAATGAGCAAAGTGATTTCTCACCGTGGGGTGCAACCACTGTTGATGAAGACCCTTCCGGCGAATTTTTCAATCAACTTAATACTCAAACGAAGCCCATTTATACGCCGTTGGAAGCAGAGTCGAAATTTGAAGAAGACATGTTGATGAATAATATAGAGTCATCATATCCGACTGACAATAACCAAGTCGATAGTATTGAAGCAATCTTCAAGGAGGATGAATCAGTTGACGAAACGGGCTTTTTTGTTTCCGAGCCGGACATCCCACCGTTTAACTGCAAATCAACTTCCCAGGTTCCGGATTCTCAGCATTTAGAGCACGTCCAGACGATGGCTGCTTCGACAAATGATGAAGTTATTGACAGCCGAGTTAATGAAGTTCTATCTGACGAAAAAGAGGTCCGCGAGGAGGACTTAGCAGAGAGGTGGAAGGCAGTTCTCGATGATGATGACCTACTAATTGATGATGATTTGGATGCCCAACAAAACATCCAAGGAAGTCTACCGAATGGCGCTTCTGAAGACTCGTTGGCCAATTATGCTTCGGAACCTGTGCAAGCCTCACATTTGCCGACCCAGCAACCACCACGTGTGAACCCCTATACTCCACATCAACCGTCATCCTCAGACCTCATGTCGTCCTTTCCCGGCTCCGATTATGGGTTGCATAATGCCGATGTGACAGTTAGTCCTTTTGCCATTCATGCCCAACAATATTCGGGAGACTCCAATCCAAATATGCCTGAAAGCTTCTCCAATCAAACGAAGGCCGGCTACCAATCCCCATATGATTTGCCAATGGAAATCACTCGGCCAAAGCATCGTGCTTCGCAGCAAACTGTTCTTCAGCCTCTTTCAACTACGAATACCTCGATACAACCGCCTCCACGCAAGAGCAGTATGACAGCAGCTCGTCCTTCAAGTTCAAGTTCCGCCTATACCCCGTTAAAGCCTACACCTCCCCCATTATCTCGTCGAGAAACCGAGAGAGCTCCTAGCAGCAACTTTTTCGCGGAGTTGCCAACCGTTTCGAGATCTCGTCCCTCAACTGCTTCCAAATATGCTCCCCTGCAAACGGGGACTCAGCCCACGCCCCCTCCATCCAATTTTATACCTCCCAATGCAATCCCAACCCCTAACTCAGGCCCGGAAACAAGTGACCAGTTTCAGCTGCAGAAGCCTGAACGGCTAGACCCTTATTCCTCCCTCCCTGTTCCACCAGGCCCAACCGTCTCTGGACCATCCGCGCGTTATTCTCCAAGGCCCCCTACATTACACCCTGGATCCAAGCCCCCATCATCTCCAAGATACTCCCCTGCCCCACCCGCATCCAGCAGGACTCCTTCAGGTAAATATGCGTCGCAGCCTCCAACAAGCTATGCCGCTTCCAATGTCGTGCCCTTTCAGCCGAGAACTTCAAGCCCCTTGGCACAACAGGAGAATATATCCAGTTCATACCCGCATCCAGCACATCCAGCCGAGTTTCCCCCCGCTCCCTTTCCAACAAATGTTTTTCGTCAACCTCCGGACCAAACTCTTCCTCCAGCTACCAGTACCTCTTTCTACTCTCAATCTCCGCAGGCATCGGTTCAGCACCAACAGTTTCCCGAGCAACGTCCCAAACCACCAAGGCGATCACAGACCCAATCGCCGAGCAGGCTCCAGTACCAACCCATACTATCAAGCGTTCCCGAACCGTTCCAAAGGCCTGCGTCCGTCCACGGCCCGGGGTCTTCTCTACAACCTCATTCCAATCAGGCGGCTACAGAACGCCCTTCTACAGCATTAGATTTCATATACCCAACTGATGGACAAGAGCTTGATCCGCTTCAACGATGGAAGGGAGCACCGATATTCAAATTTGGTTTTGGTGGAATAGTTGCCAGCTCGTTCCCTCAACACACTCCCAGATATGCGACTGGTCAACTTGTTCCAAAAATAAAACCTTCCCCCGGAGAAACAAAAGTGCGCCCCTGGAGTGATGTGTTTCCGCCAGGAGAGCCAAGTGCCAAATTCCCAGGACCTCTGAGAGCTAAATCAAAGAAAAAGGAGGTCCTCTCATGGTTATCCTCTATGATTGCTAAGTTCGAAAATGATGGCACCTCTCTAGCCACGGTGTCTCCGCAGCAGCACAATGAGAAGATCCTTCTCTGGAAAACCATGCGGGTTATGGTTGAACACGACGGGGTTTTAGCAGGTAATCCTGATGTTGAAAATTCTGTGCGGTCTATTTTATCTCCTCTCCCCGAAATAACCCCGGCACCATCGGAATCTCTTGGGTTCCATCCCCAGCTTTCGAGTGTGTATGAAAGCGTTAGTGGGGAGGCCCAACCGGAGCCGAAGAATGTGGGTGCAATGGAGGCCATCCGTAGGTCCCTTCTAACTGGAGAAAGGGAGCGGGCCGTCTGGGAAGCTGTGGATCGCCGTTTATGGGGTCATGCCATGTTAATATCCTCAACTCTTGAAAAGTCTGTCTGGAAACAGGTAATGCAAGAATTTGTTAGAAGGGAAATCAAGGCTGTTGGTAACAATACCGAGCCGATGGCTACGCTTTATGAAATATTTGCTGGCAATTTGGAGGAGAGTGTCGATGAATTGGTGCCACCATCTGCCCGCGCAGGTTTGCAGATGGTGAGTAAAATAGGGGGCGCTGGCCACGCGAAGAATGCCCTAAGCGGGCTTGATAAATGGCAAGAGACGTTGTGCCTAATTCTAAGCAATAGAAGCCCGGAGGACAATGTTGCCCTTCTTGCACTTTCTAGGCTTCTTTCGGCTTACGGAAGGATAGAGGCTTCGCACATCTGTGCATTATTTGCGAAATCCGCTTCCGTGCCTTTATTATTTAGCGGCCCGGGCGACCCGCAGTCACAGATCGTGCTTCTTGGTACGGACCACCGCCGACACCCATTCACCTTCGCCAACGATCCGGATTGTATCCTTCTTACAGAGGTTTACGAGTTTGCATTGTCCGTGCTTTCTGGTTCTTTAACTTCAATAGCACCACATTTCCAGGCTTTCAAGCTTCAATATGCACTTTCTCTTGCTGAACATGGCAACAAGACAGAAGCCCAGCAGTACTGTGACGCTATTGGAGCGATTCTAAAATCAACAACAAAACCGTCCCCGTACTATAATCAACGGTTTCTCTCTGAACTTGACGAGCTTGCTAACCGATTAAAACAATCCCCTACTGGTGGTTCCTCTTCCTGGATGTCGAAACCCAGCATGGAAAAGGTCTCCGGGTCCATTTTGGCGAAATTCAACAGTTTCGTTGCTGGTGACGACAGTGACGGTGGCTCCACTGGATCGGGTAGAGCGGGAGATGCGGACGTCGGACCGTTTGCAAAGATGGTTGGCACTCCTCCAATCAGTCGCTCACCTTCTGTTCACGACACCTACGCGACGTTTGGGTCTGGTCAGCATATGCCTACGATGCACCCCACCTCTCGTTACGCTCCCGCAAACCAGTATGCCCCTTATTCTCCAGATCAACACCGTGGCCGTGGATCCGTTGACTCGCAAAGATCACCACCTTCTACTGGCCATTCTTACTCTCAAGGCCGCGCTTCTCAGGAACTAAATAAGGGTATTGAGAGTCCGTACCATCCAAATGCATCCCATCATGTTTATAGCCCATCATCAGTTCAGGGAATGGGCTCGACACCACCCCAACAACACGCATTTACTCAGCTGGCTCCAGTTGAGGAAATACGGCCCTCTCAAGGCTCAGAGCATGAAAGCTCGGAAGATCCGATTCACTTTGGCGGATATCAACCTACTTTTAACCAAAAATCTAGCATGGAGGAGGAGGCCGGATCCCTCACTACCCAGAAAACCACCTATGAACCCCCATCGTATGAGCCCGGACCTGTTGATACCGATGAATTAGACAAAGAGAAACCTAAAAAGTCATTTATGGATGACGATGACGACGACTTTGGGCCTCGTAACGAAGCAGTAAGGAAGGCTGAGAAGGAACGTAAGGATCACGAAGCAAACGAGGCATTTAAAAAGGCTGCAGAGGAAGATGGTAAGGTCTTGTCCATTTTACCTTGTTATTAACCCAGTTCTAACCACGTTTCTTCGGGTTTGTAGCCAAAAAACCGGTGGCAGAGAAAAAGGGGTGGTTTTCGTGGCTGAGCAAAAAGGACCCGAACGCTAGCACTGGAGGTCCAATTCGAGCTAAACTTGGAGAGGAGAATTCGTTCTACTATGACAAAGAACTGAAGAGATGGGTTAACAAAAAAGACCCAAGCGGCGCGACTACAACCGCCAACTCCACACCGCCACCTCCCAAAGGTCCCGCACCACCAAGCCGATCCGCCAGTTCAACCAGCGCCGGTCCCCCGTTGGCAAATAATTTACCAACATCAGGCTCGGCTCCAACCCTTGCTCCACCACCTAACCCATCAAGTCGGTCGCCTTCACCAGCTGGGGACTCGTCGCCTCGGAACTTCAGTCCGAGCATACCGTCTTCGGCAGCGCCACTCTCAGCGAGCCCGTTACCGATCCAACGATCTGTGTCGACTGGGCTGCCATCGAGACCAGGAACTGCACTAAGTAATGCCAGCTCCATTGATGACCTTCTAGGTGCACCGCAGGCTAGGAAGGGAAACACTGTCCGCGGAAAGAAGAAGGGCAGAGGCTATGTTGATGTTATGGCCAAATGAACATACGTAACCCCATTTCGTCCTTGGGAACGAGGGAATGAACCATTTTGCACGGTTAGCTATACGAAATGAGTCCCATGCTGCGTTAGGACGACGAGGAAATGAAAGACCATCGAAACAGCCAGGCCTTTTTACTTCGAAACGTTCTCGACTATACCTTACCCAACCGTTTATATATATATCGACTATATATATCGACTAACCGATAAATTTTTACATTACCTTCCCACGTTCCGCGCTGCAGTTTGCTGCGTGAATGAGCCCCCTTTTTCAATCATATATATCTTGTAATATCGGCGCTTTTCTGTCCTCCCCAGCATGTTTTACATACTTAATTTTTTCCGTTCGAGCATTCAACGTGTCGCACCCTATTTAGCGACATCCTTGTCTTACTACATTATTATATACTTCTTTTCGCACCTCTTTTAAAACTACACTGTTTCCCACATCAACTGTTACATTTTCGTCCAAGGTTGTTGTTGAACTATCTTATTTTGGCCTCATTTTTTTTTCCCTCTCCAACCGTCTTGTAAAAGACAAGAGAGAGCCCCCTTTTTTTCATTTGTTTTGTTTTCCATCTTGTATATTACTTGGCAATTTTCTGCATCAAATATTTTAATTAACTTCATGAGGATTTTTGGCTTGTTTTTTCTCTCTCCCATATTTTTTTTTTTTTAAAAAAAAAAAAAAAAATTAACAAATAAATAAATTGCTTGCTGGGTTCTTAGGGAAGTGATAGTAAAAAGAAATGTTCAGTTGATTGATTGCATTGTGTTAGTTTAAGAAATACACCCTCTGTCTCGAAATTATATGACGATATAAGTAAGATATAAGACAAGACTCCTCATTATTTATTTTAATCTTTGTCCCTTTTATTACGATATCCATCACCAGAGCACCGTTGGCATTCAACTCTAACGACTTGGAAAAAAAAAAAATTGCGATCGAGTTGAGTTACGGGTTTCACAGCACAGCTGCGGTGGTAAACTAATGATCGACCGCTAACGTTGTAGCAAATCTCACATGTATGGCGGGAAAGAGAGGCCAAAATTGGGATGTGGAAGACTCGATCGAGGAAGATGGCGGGCTGTCCGTGTGTCGCAGTGGCGCGCATGTATCGCTGGCGTGAAACGTAGGGTGACATGGTGAAGTATTCATAGGTTGATCCTAGGTTGAACGAAGGGTGGGTTATTTTTTATTTTTTATTTTTTATTTATTATTATTTTTTTTTTTTTTCCACCGAACCCCAAACCACACTTGGGCTCGTATTTTCTCCCTCCTATCTAGCTACGTCACAGAGCTTCAATTTATAATCATAGCGCTATGAGCCACCCTGCGAAGGTGCAGATTTGTGAAATAGCAAGAGGTGAAACTGCCATTGTACTCTGTAAAGCACATAGGAAAATTTTCCTAGATTGGGTGTTACCTTACGTATGCGTCAATGGGGATGTGCGTAAGTATAGTGTTGCAAACTCAAGCGGCGTAGGAGTTGATATAATACTATGGAGAAAGATGGAGTCAGAAATTTGTGAAAATTGAGACGCAGTTTTGTTATTGACTGATGCAATTCACGCTGCCCCAATCCGTGGGGAGGGGGGGGGAGAATCTCCAGCAACCATATACGGCAACGGAGTGTTATATAAAACTTACTGTTAAACAAGAGTCCTCTCCACTTCCGCTATCTGGTAAGTAAACGTACAAGATCAGTGCAGTATCGTGGAGGAAGCCTAATGGGTTTATTATAGACACGGGTTATTAGTGCGGAGATGCAAGAGAGGTGATTTTGTCACATCCGCAGAACGTGAATTCATTCGACAGCCTAATTGGATAGTCCGTGTCTGCGGATAGCACAGTGGATACAGAGAAGCTGGTCGAAAAAGCGCAGATGCGTAGATATGATTAAAACGGAAACTTACACGCGACAACCCGTGGACTCAGCCGTCCAACACTCAACACCCGGCCCCAGTCCTTCCCATCAATCCTTACTTTGGCCCACCCTTCTTCTGACTCCCCATTCTCCCCACCCAACTCCTTCATTCGCTCGCTGGGGTGCTGCTCCAGCTCGTTCTGAGACAGCTGCGCCGGGTCCAAAGGCGGGTTCAGCAGGCCAGTCCACACGCTGGAGATGCGCAAGGTGTCTGTAGCGATAGCAAGTTTCAGAGAGCCGTACATGTTTGCTGACAGCTCGAGCTTGGGGCTGCTACTGCTGTGGGTAGTCCCTGCCCCCGCCCCTTGCGTGGATGATAGCCCCGTCGTCGCTGTGTTGGTGATGCTTTTGGCAGCGGAGCCCATGGCTAGCTTCGTAAAGCGTTCTGAGATGCTTTTTAACTGTATTAGGCTGGGGAGAACGATGAAAACATCCGGGCTGCGGCAACGGGGTTCGTGCAGCCCTTCCACGGTCGCGGGCAGAAGGACGCGAACGGGGATTTCTTGAGTTATGATGGTTTCTCGTTCACGAGGGCCGTCAGGTTGATTTCCATGTAGTTGTGTGGTGCTGCCTGGTGGCGGCATCCCGTTGTCGCTGTTGTTGCTGTTCCCCACACCTAGGGCGTTCTTCCCTGAGGTCCATGACGAAGTTACGATTGACAGTGCAAGCAACGGGACAGGTCCCTTCTTGGTCAACCGCAGCTGAGCTGAGGTTGCACCTATTGCAGAGCGGAGAGCCCTGTGGAGGGCACTGATGGGGACTTCGAGATTGATAACGCCTGCGGCGGCACTTATGGAGTAAGACTCAAAGACTATGCCCTATAGCATGGCGTGGGAAGACATGAGTTTATTTCTGTTCTTGTATTTCACTTGTGTGCTTCATCTTTTGGAAGTTCCCTACAATTGGCAACTGAGCCCAGACCTGGGTTCCCTGGTCTGGGATGATCGTAAAGCGGACAGCTTCATCTTCCAGTCGAACCCAACATATTTTGCCTAGAGATGATAAAGAGGCGGTAAATTCTGCAGATACAGGTCAGTCTGAATTTCGTTGGCAAAGGCAGTCGGGTGGATACCGCACTGGCAAAGGTTTTCACGTCGCTGAGCTGGCTTTTGAAGCGCATGTTGCTCGCTGAGTTGTAGGGAGGATGTAAGAAGCTAAACCCATTTATTGTCTGCTGTGACTAAGTTCAGGGTGGAGCAAAAAGTGTTTGGATATGCGAAGAAATCTCGATGGAAATGTCAGCGCTGGGGACGTGGCTAATGATTCCAAGTCTCAGGGAAGAAGACCTTATGGGGGCTCAGCCCCTAAATGGCAGTTAAACTTTAGGCGATAAACCCCTAGAAGAGCCCTGGGATCATTTGGCGACACTTTCTCGGCCACCTTGCTAATATTATATACGTGGTAATATCGAACAATGTTCGATGTTATTACATAAATCATAGAATAGTCAACTAGTAACTATAAATTTCTACGTAGCACTAACTAGGAAGAGCTCTGGAGCTCCAACAATCGGTGGAAATAGCAGGCATTTTACAAGAAAGAATTGATGATGATGCTTGATTTGTATGCTTGGTTTGTGTGATAGTATCTCATTTTAGCGGGTAGCATTGTTGATGATCTGATTGACGTTTGGAGAGCTCTATCAAATCCAGTATTCAGACAGATTCATTGCCTCTGATTCACTTGCTTAGATCTTTTGTCGTATAGCTAACTAGTTAGTGGTTAAACGCTAAATGAATTCCTTTTCCAACTCAGCACTGATAGCAACTTGAACTTACATTCTCTTGGTCCATCAAGGATTTTACTTCCTCTCTGTCTCACTTCTCCCTGTATGCTAAAAATTCATTAACAAAGAGGTTCCTTGGGGAATCTGTTTTCTATGTTGCAGTTATAGTTCTTCGTCTCTATATGTAGCCAGAAGAAGCTCTTGCAGGATAACGTTTGTATTCTTGCCAAACCTAGTTGACCCAACTGAGTCACCGGAGGGGTCAAGTGAATAACTTCTCCCGCGTCAACACCCTGTGCTTCTGGCAACATGAATTGTTTTCCTTTATCCACCAGCGTCTATATCATAAAGTACGTTGTTTGGGCGTTCGGAAAGCAAAACGTGAAGCTCTCAACTCGGGCCCTCAGGGTTCTTGTTCCAGCCTGGCTTAACACAAGGGTCTCGTATTAGTGGATTCCCTGGAACCCTGACCACCGACTAAACCGCCTCTGGTTCTATGGCATCGCTCTCCGCTTCAGCCGAGCGGATCGCGAAGAAAAGCTCGGAGGAATCCGAGACTTCTATTTCATCTACGGCATCAGTCATCGATGCCAGCAATCCCTTCCGACTGGGATTTCCTGCGCCCTTGCCAGCTCTTCCGGTCGGCCATTCCTCCTGCGATGAAAAATTTCCTGTAAGCTATGACGACATCATTCGGGAGGTCACTTCTCTGCTCAAACGGTGGGATATTAGTTGGGTGTCGGTTGTTGTGGTGTCTCGCCGTGCCTCCGCTATTGTTTCCGACAAGCGACCCACCATCATAATCACGGCCCAAGCGGTGAAAGACGACTCCTGGTACCTTTTTGTGAAGGACACCCAAGAATATCTGCTAAAATCCTCTTTGGATAAAGTTTGCGTGGAGATCCACGATCCCGATGGCTTGAAGATTCCTGCCCACTTTCCCATCGAACCCGAACATCCGATTGTATCAGTCTGGCAGAAGCTCCAGAAAGATATCATCACGGTTCTAACCCCTCTATGCTGGTACAGCTTGTCGGTGGTTCGGCGGGGTTATGATAACAATGCTCAATCGAATCCAGTTACGATTATCATTACATCGAAGTATCCTTCTGAGCTATCACATACGAAGCGGACAATTCAGCTCCGGTGTCAACAATACAATCTGGACAGAATCGAGGTCTGTTTTGTGCAAGTGGACACTATTTTTGCGGCCGGTGGATTTCGATATCCTGACGAGGGCCGAGACTTCGCGGTGACCTCAGACCTTTCTCCCGGGGCAAGCATTGGACTCAGCTCAGAGCCGAGAGCGACATTGTCTCTTGGCGGGAAGCTGATCGTTCGGCGTGGAATTGAGATTCACGAGCTAGGAGTTACAAACTTTCATGTTGTCGCATCACATCAGAGTTTTCACGGTTTGACTCTCTCAAGACAGTCCACCGTAAACATTGGCAATTTCTAACCATAAATGTGCAGGAACCAAGGAGACAGGGTTGACCCCAGACCATGCTGCAAGTCTCAACGTGGGCCTTGTTTCTCCGTCAAACTTTGACGCAAATTTCAAACGGGAAATCATAGAAAATGCTCTGGATTCGGTTAGGAGACATGTTGAAGAACTTCAGGAGCAACAAGGGACGGAATATTTGAATGATAAACAGGAGAGGGCCCTCTCAAAGCTCCAAGCCAGCATGGATGCCGTTAACCTCGAAGCTCAAGCCCTCAACAACCTCAATAGAGCCACAGGAACAGTGTGGGCTGGCTCTGGTTTTCGTTCCAGCAATGGTTTTGGAATGGATTGGGCCCTGGTCTCTCTCCCAAATTCTAGGTCGTTCCTGAACAAGGTATGATATACGTTCCCTAGTTGCAAAATGCTTTCGATAATGAAGGCACAAAGTGTATTAATTCGAACTTTAGTTACCTACGTCTAAGGGACTGGCCGCTCTTCCCCCTTATATTCACCCAACGCTGCTCTTCCCGGACTCGAGAAAGGTCGAGGAGTGCGGACCTTGTGAGAAGGGAGCAATAGTCTTTAAAAGTGGCAGAACAACAGGTTTGACATCGGGAACATTAAGCCATGTCGACACTACGGTGAATTTCAATGGTCGCACGGTATCCGCGTGGCATGTTATCGGGATCAATAACGTACCATTTTGCGATAGCGGTGACTCAGGCTCTTGGCTAATTGATGAAAATGGCAAGTGGGTTGGCTTACTATTCGCGTGTCCGTTCCCAAGCTACACCGGAGACGGATACGCCATTCCCGCACTCGAGTTGATAAAGGACATCGAAGCACTTGTTGGAGGAAGGGTCGAAATACCAATTGATTAGATTTTATGTGGTGGGGGGACGTTCATTGCAATCATTGCAATTCATGAGAAAAAGCTTGCTGTCGTGCAGAATTGACGTGTTGATGTGTTTTTCCCCCCCTGAGTTTTCCAAGGAAAATCAACCTGCTAATGTTTTTGCTCTGATTCTTCGGCTACTGCTTGCTTGATACCCAACCTTCTATCCCTGTTTTACTAACTAATTAAAGACTCTGGCTTTCAGAGCCTTGTCTATTGTTGTTTTATTATTAGATTATTCTACACTCTTGACATCTCAGGGTTCCGATGTACGGGCTCGTCAACTCAAACACCTTTGATACAAAGAACAAATTAATATAGCTAAAAAGAAGAAAAATCGAAAAAATTACTCACTACGAGCGAAGATTTTACAAAAGTCAGTTCAGAGTGAAAGAGGAATATTTATAAAAATCAATGTAGTGTTCGCTAGGTTTTGGTTCTTCAAGATCTTCCGGCCCCGTCTGTCAAGTTCAAAATTTCTTCCGGTTTTTGGCCCGAAATGCTAGGCAGCTAGAACGGCACTCACTCAATTACAAACTAGCAAGGGCCCATGCAGGATCGAATGGGATTGGAAGAGATCGCCGCAGTATCCTCTTGCGTATGTGTAGCAGGGGTTTTTTTTCCCCCTGGTTCCGGGGAAGCTGGTGTCGAAGAAGAAAAAAGTTGAGGGCGAACGCAAGGGGATTCTCAAGCACGATAATGATGTACTGTACTGTACATCCATTATTGGGACTATTCAGTGGCAATATTCTCGGTTCTTCTAGCGTCGACGCTGACTATGGACGCGGCATGTTCCACGGTGGATTAAAAAATATAGTACGTTTTGGGCTTCCACCAGGGACCGTGGCCTCGACAGCGGTTCCTGGCCAATGCAACATTACCGATCTCTGTGGTGGCTGGAATGTGCCGCATCTCACGGCATGTGTCCATTATGATTGCGCATTATACTGCGTACTGTACACAGGAGCTCCGGAGGGGGAAGGGGGATGTTTTAATATGGACATAGACACAACCTCCTATTATTATGTATACCGGTAGCTGGTTTTTAATTGGGACGGGAAATACCCAAAGAAGAGAATAACATTAAGCTGCAGCTGAGCGAACAATCCATCCTGCGCCCAATGTCCAGCCTCCAATCAGCTCGGCACTCTCTAACATCTTTCGAGGGGACCTGGAGCGTCTGGATGCGTTGGATGCGCTGGATGTGCTGGACAGCGTTGATAGGACCAGGCCGTAATTACATAACCCGAATCGGCGGAGCCTCCCCACGACGTCTGCATCGACGCCACGACAACGACGCCGACAACGAGGACTCAACCTCGATTATCCTGATCCCTTGAACTGAAGCTGTTGGGAGCACTGGCTTGCTCCGATTTGTGGCTTCGTCTCGTCCGCTCTTTTACTACCGGTTCTCCTTTCTTCTCATCGCCTCTTGATGCGGTGTGCCCTGATTGTCTCTCCAGCCGCGTGAGTTTCCTGCAAGCAATTGCCCGTCAATCGCTCCGTCGATCAATCCGCCAGCCATCTGCGTTTGCGACATAAGCAGTGAACGTCCTACGTTGTCCCGGTATAAACCAAGCAAATGCATTTCTAGCCATCCAGCAGCCTTCATACCCAATATGTGGAAAAACTCATCTAGAAACTTTCTTCATGCAGAACTTGCCCCGTTCCTCGCGGACTCCATCCTGACCCTTTATACCAAACTTCCTGCCTCTCTCAGGACGTTTTGAACAAACCGCAATGCTACTTTTAGCTACTGAAAAATGGCTGATGATCCGTTCTCTCTGACTCCCGCCCTCCGCCTCCGCCCTTCCTCAAACATTGGAACTCCTTCCCGCTCCTCCCCTCGGTCGCCGACTCCTTGCCGCTCCCGCTCTCCAGATCCAAATGCCACTTCGTTAGTCTGCACTTTGGATCCATTGCTTGCCAATCTTTCACCAGAATCTACTCTCGCGGCATTAGCAGCCACCGATGCCATGCGAACAAATGGAAAGACTGCGGAGGGTATTCTTGCCAAAGCCATTGCCGAAGCCTCAAGGGATGAGCGTGCTTTAGCCGTCCGAGCTGCAGTGGCTGGGCAGAATTTGAAACAATGGCATGCAGAGGTGTTGGCGTGGGAGTGGCCACGGAAGCAAGATGCTGTCGCCGGCAAGGGTTTTATCCCGCCGAATAACGGTCGAGTTTACATTGGTGATGGTGATGATGATGATGGCTGGGAAAAGTACTTGGGCTGTCTTCCGGCCGCCATTGTGGAGCAGCACGAGGAGAGGATTGACGCGATAAAAGCTGGGATGAAGGCGTTGGATGTGGAGGAACTGAAGGAACATGTCCTCAACGCACATATCCCCTCTCGATCCCGACCGTCATCTTCGAATAGCTCCTGGTCCACAAACACGAACACGCTGAGCTATGTGCAACTCAGTGATTTCACGGCAGTAATAACAGCTAACATTCTCCAGGCACTACCATACCTCTCCAAGTTGAATATTCTCCTCAATATTTGGGATGTTCGTATCACCGTCCTACACCAAGTCCCCGAGCTACTGGCTGGTCTTGGGAACACAAAGAGGGACATTTATGGCGCATTAGATCGATTAAAAATAAGATTGTTACCAGAACTGGACAACCCCCTATTTTCTAAGACCTCGTTTGGATCGGCTCGTCACAGGCTGGAAAGCAAGGTATTAATCGTGGGAAGTAAGATGGATCGCATTCTTGATTCTCTCGAAGGCCAAGAAGATGTTCTCCCAGATGTTTGGATTGACGAAATGGAAGCTATTGAAACTGCGTTCGCCACTTGGGCTTTTGAAGCGGGGAAAATGGCATCCGAAAACGATTTTAAGCGATCAATCCCGCCGCTGCCTGAATGTTCGATGCAGTCAAGCGAGACTGAAATGCCTGAAAAGGCTAGTCTAGGCAACCCAACAACGCAGAGTTCTACTTCTTTGCTTGGGAACGATCGAAAAGACAAAGATGATAATTCCGTGGAAGTGATGGAAGATCGAAGTATCCATATCGAACTTGAGCTGCCCACTACACCCTTCCAGACTGACCCAGTCCCGAATGATGAGATTTCTCCAGAGCTGATGGACGTTCAGCGGACTCCTCCCCCTTCGTCTCCACTGATACCTCAAGTCCAACGCCCAGGGAAAGACATATCCCAAGCGGGCACCCAAAGTACTCATACAGCGGTTTCCAGCGAAACGGAACTCACACAGGAGAGTCTGAATCCTACACACAGTGACTCAGACACTTCTTCAGCGCTACCTTCTACGCCTACAACTTCTACTACCCGAGAAGAACTAACTAGCCTGTCGTGTCCTGGCGCCGCTGAACCCCTAATGAACCAGCAGAGCATTGATGAGTTGCCAGAAAAAGCCGCTCAACTAGTTGAAGACCATGCTTCTGACAAAACTCCTGGGACTGGGAATTCTAATAAGCCCAGTTCAGTGTTAATCGAAACTCCCGAGAACAGTCCAGAGCCTCCGGATAACCCAGCAGAACAAAGCTTGGCTGAAGAGACCATAGGTACCAATCAGTCCTTCCCACGATCGCCGTTGCCGTCTCAGAATGCCGATCCAGCTTCCCCGCAGTCGCCAGAACCGAAGGCATCGCCTGGCCAGCGCAGGCCTTTTAACAATACTGATTTATCGACATCCTCTTCGCCCACGACGGCTGAGTTGGGTCCCTACAAAGCTACGAAGAACAAACCAGAGGCCCTCAAACTGGAAACAATAGTTCAACGGCGAGATTCAATTGTTTCCAGTGCTTCAACTCCTGGTTCTGGGCTTTCGTATATCTCCGACCCTGAGATTAAGGATGCTCAAGTAGCAACAGCTCATGGCAGCCCCGTCGTAGTTGAATCTCCTGGTGGCTTCCTCGCAACTGCGTCGAAGGCTCCCTGGGCTCTTGGACCGGGTGGAAATATGCTGTCGCGCACAAAATCAGCGGAATCAAATAGTGGAGCAGCTACATCTTCTCGCCCTCCAGCGCAGCGGACCATGAGCCTGCCTCTTGAGCGGTTTGTGGATGGAGATCCTCAGGCTGTTCACGAAATGGATGATCCCAATGAATCAAACGACAAACAGGAAGTCAGACGGGCATCCTCTGCATCTATCGAGGTTTCACCAAAAACTGAATTGCTAAGTATCGTGGTCTCTAACAGGCTCAGCATGGGACCCACAAATGGGCCGAAACCAGCGCCAAATCTTCGCCGTTCTGTTTCTTCTCTCGCTCTATCATCCATAAATCGAATCAGCAATATCTCTAGAGGCCTGCACCCCAACTATCCCCGTGGACTACGCCTATCAACTTCGTCAGATTCACTCCCGTCTACTGCTGAGGAACAGTCACCGTCAGTGCATATTTCAGACAGTAAAGATAATATTATCCCATCTCCAGACACACCTACCCCACCTCCAATCCTTCCGCGCAGATCCAGCAAGCGATTTTCTCGGCTTCTCAGTCCAGTCACATCTATTTCATCACATAAAGAGAGAAACACACTACCAACTACCCATGGTGCTACTCTTTCTAGAGACGTGGCTGCCAATTCTGTGATATCACCTTCCTTTAATGCCCCTAAATCGCCCGAAGATCAATTAGAAGAGAAGATCAACTCCATACTTACCACAATTCCCACCCGAATCCACCTAGTGTCAACCCCTGATCGTTCGAATGGTATAAAAACTACCAAAAAGGCCCCTCGTGCTTCGGAACCTTCGTACTCAACCCCGAGAAATGATCGCTTGGGATCACAATCCCCAATGTCAAGCCGCAGCACTACCCCTACGCCATCACTCACTCTGACACCAGCCTTTGGCCGTTCGCGACGCCCGCACACACATCACGATGACGAATCTGCAGTGAGATTGTATCATTTACACCGCGGAGGCAAAGCAGCCCCTCTCAAACTCTTCGTCCGCTCAGTTGGTGAAGATGGGGAAAGAGTCATGGTGCGCGTCGGCGGTGGATGGGCCGATTTAGGAGAATATCTTCGGGAATACGCTGTCCACCACGGTCGACGAAACGTCTCAGACGCGAAATTCGAAGTCCGTGGCCTTCCCAACAACAACAACACCTCGCCCAACTACACACAGAACAAACATGCCCCAGTCCCCAACACCGGCCGTTCCACCCCTGTATCCCGCCCTGGCTCAGCCTTTGATATCCGCCCCTCATCCTCGCTCAACATCCGCAAAACCCGCCGATCCATGGCAAACCCCGCCGAACTCCCGAACCTAACAACAGCAAATATCGAAAAGGCCTCCGGAGGATCCTCCGACCCCAGCAGCAATGGAAGTGGTGGGCCACTTTCCTTCTTCTCATCTTCTCGTCGCAGACTCTCCACCTCCTCCAACGCATCCATGAGCGTCGCCTCCACATATGGCGGCGAAGGCCAACAGTACGCCTCCACGCCCCTCGGCCTCGCAGGCCCGCATCCCAAATCTAGACAAGTATCCATTAGCCCGGAGAGCGAGGCGTGGGTGGAAAATGTTGTCGGGCGCGCCCGACGCACCTCTGCGACGTTGAGACCTGAGCGCTCCTACGGGAACCTCAGGCGGTTTCGACCGAATGCTTTGCAGGAGGATGCTCTCCGAGACCGAACTGAGGGCCGAGGCTATAGGAGCGTTAGTGATGTAGGCGGCGGTGGCGGTGCAGGAAATAAACGGGTGTATCTTCGTGGGTTGGATAGAGGGAGGGTGGAATGAATTATATTCGACGCTTGTTTTGAACCGGGCAGGGGACTAGATTATTTGATTATTATACCACAGCCTTTGTGTGGGAGCTATTGTCTGTGGTTTCCCTGTCTTCTTTCTTCTTTTCTCTTCCTTTTTCTTTTGCGTTTGATATTTTAGTCTCGGGACTCTTGGATTTCGGGGGGCTACGGATGGGTGGATGGATGGATCCTGTCATTTTTCGTTTTGATTAAAAGGGGCTACTTTCTCAGTGATCTTTGAGCGATTGATTTTGTTTGACTTGACTAACTAACGTTAAGTTTATATGGACGGGAGGTCCCCCTATCCTCTTAACCTCATTGGGCGTATTCCTCGTTTCTGGTTTGGTTTTGATTCCTTCCCCTAGACCCCCTTACGCTTTTTGTTTGTTTGTTTGTTTTGTTTTTGGTTTTTTTTTTTTTTTTTTTTTTTTTTTTTTTTTTTTGGATTTGGCGTTCTACTCCGCGTCGCTCACCGCAGCATTTCCTTTTCTCCCTTTGCTCGTCGTTCTTGTCTTCGTTTTCCTATTTTAATTTTCTTTTCTCTCATCTTCTCTATTATCCATCTATTCTCTTCCCCCCCTATCTTAGTTCTTCTCTATCTCTTCTCGTATACCAATTGTCGTTCGTCTCTACTTGGTTTTAATCTCATGCACAGGCGTTTTTCGGTTTCTTTTTTTTCTTCCTTCTTTTCTTATCTTTTATTCTCTTTCCAATATTTTACTTTCGAATTCCCATTTCACCCGCATATCCATTTTCAAACAAGAGGCTTAAGGTCTGTCTGTCTACCCTAAGCGCTCTATTTATTTTCGTTCTTAATAATTTGTCTAATCCATATCTTGTTCTACTTCTTCTGCATTTGCATTCGTCCATTGCGTTCACAATTCTCGATTTATAGATACTATATATACATACTGTCCCGCAAACAAAACTTCCCAAATAATTGTTCAGCTATCGTATCTATCTGTTGCCGTCACTGCGGGAAATGGGGTGAGACACAGGGATGGAGGGCTAGGGCTTCATTCCAGTGATGATGGAAAGTGTCGAAGAAGGGGAGATTTGTTATTATCATACATACATCCGCAATCCGCAATATCTTTCTCGTAAGACATATCAGAGATAGGGTTAGTAAACATCTAACTGACTATCCCAGATAGATAGATATTCCCAAAAAAGACATTTATTTTACCACCCCAGCCTTGTCCCTTCCGACCTCCAGCTCCGCAATGCACATAGAAAAATACTTTCCCTCTACTTTCAACCCATTATTGTAAATCAGACCACCACCACCACCACCACCGGCCTATTTATCTGTCTATCCACCGGTTGAAGAATTGGAAATGTGGTACAATGTCGGTTGAGTTGAAACTTGGACCAGCAACGAATGCATTTATTTGAGAGCGGGAATACACAACGCTATCCGTAAACAATAAATAAATAGTACAGGAATTGTGGTTTTGACGATGAAATGTCAAAACTTGAAAAAAAATAAACGAAAAAAAAAAAAAATAAGTAAATAAATCAAAAGCAAAAGAAGAAATAGAGATAGTTAATATAGTATAGTAATTCATCGGGGCGGCATTGAAGTGGGAAGTATGATGGAGTTCGCAGTGCCTGGGATCAGCGTGTATGGAGGTGGTAGAATAGGATTCCTCTCTGGAAGAGAGGTAGAGCAGAAGGAGCCTGCTTAGCAAAGACGGTGGAGATACGTGCGGGAGAAGAGTGTGGATGGGTGTTAGAAAACGCATTACGCTTGGTGTTTTAGATTGCCATCTCCACGCCTGAGGCATGAGACTAAAACGAGAACGAAAAAAGGGGGAAAAATATTCATCAATTTCGTCTCGTCCCCCCGCCGTGCTCCCTAACTTGTGTGGCATCCAAAACTTGTACCGTTTTACTCATGAGACCCCGAAGTTCAGGCGTGATTATCCGTTCCAGATCGGCTCTTCGGTTGTTGGGTGAAGTTGGAGTACTACGGCTACGGTCGCGGGAAACTAGTTGGCTAGCACGGGAATCGGAGGTTTGTTGAGTTGAGGGGTAGGATCGGGTCCCGCTGTCAGAAGATCCAACGATACGTCGGCGTACGGGTGGTGTGGGGAAATTGTTCTTCTTATCGATAGCTTCGACTTTCTTTTCGAAGCGGCGGAAGAGCGCTTCTGCTCTAGAGAGGATGGGGATTAGTTCCATGGTGTTTGAGAGGTCGTTTACTAAAGTCAGATTTGCATTGGTTAGCAATTTTACATTCTTCATGGAAATTTTGAAAATAGCAAGCGAACAACAGATGATTGAGAGAAACGTGGAAGGGGCTGGCAAACTTACTATATTTCAGAACCTCGTCGAAATGCTTGAGATGGTCCATGATCACATCACGATGCTTTTCAAGGATCGCTAATGCGATAAATAGATGGAAATTACTTGACAGATAATCCGTCCAAAGCGCTTCCCACAGCCTTAACACGTCTACCCATTCGAACTCCCGCTTGTACCAAACAAGGAACATGCGGAAGAAAAAGAAAAAATTTGTGCTGTCGGCGGACTGGAGATGTAGGTAAAGTTGCGGGTCCATTAGTTGAACAAGTTGGTCCAGAGTGAGAAGCTGAGATCGCATCCCAGATTGGTCGCGGAGAAAATTTCGCTCCTACATAAACAAAAAAAGTGTTAAAAGAATGTTGTTAGATCAGCCAGGACAGTATCTTGGGTTATACCATTCGATCCATATACCCAACAAATCCCCAGAAGGCTACCGCATCATCTTGCATTACAGCATAGATTGGGGCGAGAAGGTCGCTCATTCCCTGGACGTAGCCAAGGTCTCGGTTATACTCGTTATAAGTAAGGAGCATATCCTTCATTTGCTCCATATGGACATTGGTACCCGTTTCGGCAAACGGAGAGTCGGGATCGGGGTGGGGAATATCCTCCCCTGCAAATAATGGGATAGTACGATCCGTGCGGTGAACATCCTTTTCTGCATTCCAAACCGAAATAGTTCCAATCAGTCTCTAATAAGATAAATAGCATAAAAAGTAATAGAATAGAATAAACGGAAAATAACAAACCTATTCGAGCCTTCTGTTCTTTCCACCATTCGAGGTCGCCCGCCGACGAGAGTCCTTCAACTAATCGCTCCCACCATGCTCCTTTTAGACGCACATATTCATCCCGTTTCGAATTTAGTATCGCTTTGCGTTCATCGTCATTACTTTCCCATGAATATACCCCAAGCAGAAACAGCCAAGCCTCCTTGCGAACACCATCGGTTGGGTTAAGGCCTCCGTGGAAAATCCTCTCCTTAGCTTCGTCCTGGGTAATCTGCAGCCGCCCAGTGACAGAGTCAAACCAGCTATTCCACTCTTCCAAGGTAACAGGTTTTCGTTTGTCAGCAAGAGATAAGTTTGCTGCTTCCATGTTCAGGATTTCAAATTCACCGACGGAGCTGTCTTCCATTTCTAGCATGTCTCTTGCAGTCCAAATTCGCCGGTTTCGTTCACGCTCGCTCTGCTCAGCAACTCCCATTGCCCATCGTGCTAGATATAACCTAGCACTATCAAACTCCTCTTGCAAGGTCTGGATTTCCGGATTTCGCATAAGACGTCTCACCTGAGGAGGAACCTTTGGGTTATCGGCAATATCTTGAGCGGTCCTCCTGGTAAAGGTAGTGATCTTGCTGAGCTGCTCCAGGACCTTCCACCGTGTTTCTTTCAACACTCGAGTGAGGGGATCCATGCCCGCATCTCTCTGTCTAGGCTGCGAAGGTTGCGACTTATCCACAGTCAGAGGGTGGCCAAAGGACATTTTATCCTCCTCCGAAGAATTGATCAGGTACGCACTCGGATCAGCGCCCGATCGTTCGACGGTTACGTATCTTTTCAGCCATCTCAATACCTCGTCACCTCCCCAAAACATATTCCCACCTTCATCGAACGGATCAAAACTCTCTCTCGTTCGTTTCTTCTTTTGTAAAATTGTGGATTCGCATTCCGTATCATGGAAGAAAAGGGCCGGGAAACTATCTCCAGCCCTTGTATTTATAACAACACTACCAAACCACCAACCCAAGCTCGGCGGACGAACGAGCAATGAATATATCTGGCTTAGAGGAACAGCAAACGCATACAAGCCGATCGAGCCAGGATCAGAAGATGTGGTAGGAAGTGGCGGCACCAAATACGATTGGCGCGGAGGAGATGTGCTGTCGGACATGTCTACTTTTACGTAGGTGCTATATGCATCACCCAGGGAAGATTCCGGGACCCACGCAAGAAGGTATGAGGAAGCATTGGGTTTTGTAATTGCGGAGGAAGGCTGCGATAGATCGCCTTCGGTGGAAGGGGTAGACTTCTGTTGTATAAGGGCGATAAAACCCGGTATATTGTCTTTAGATGAAGGAGTAGGGTGCACGTAAACCTGGCGTAAAAAACTTGCGGGTAAGTCAAAGTCTTTATCCATTGTTGGAAAAACGCGTGATACGATGGCTTGTTGAAAGCAGTGTATTAGGGAAACTGGATGCGTGCACACCTTGCTTTTAGAGAATAAAAGTTTCACCCCCTTACCCGTGCTAGTGTGGGTAATGGTGTTATAGTCGCCTTCGTCGTCGTCGCTAATATCATAGAATGAAGCCGTTGGGGAGGGCGGAGGTGTAAGGCGGGAGGATGACCCCGCCATGTTGGCAGCCCGATATCACCCTCGAAGTACCAGCACGGAATGGAAAAAGGCAGAGATATGGTAGGCGAGAATCGGACTATAGGCTTAACGTATTTTGATTTGTTGTGGGCTCATGTCGGCAGGATTTCAAAGCTCACCAGCGCCAGATATATACTCCCCGGATGAATGAAGAAGCCTAGCCGGGATGAAGCTGGTGATGGTGACGTATTGGGAGGAGGCTTGGCGGGAGGCTTGGCGAGAGACAGACGGGACATCACATGATATCTGATGTCAAAACAGCTTCCACACAATTTGGCATCAAGAACGATAGAAAGACTTCGGTAGACCTCCATTGCTCTATGATGATAGAGGATTCGGCTTCAAACATGGTCGGCAATTCCATCTTGTTCACGGTGCTTACACATCCTATGGTCTTGCAAAATCCTAGATACAGGGCCCGAACTGCTATTGCTAGCACTGCTCCACAGGAGTTTACATGTCCAGTACAACAGCCTTCAGGATGCTGGGGTCGTTGAATTAAAAAAACAAAAAAAAAAATATCAAACAAGTAGTGCTATCTCTACGCTCTGTCAGCCTTAGAGCAATTGAGCTTCGCCATTCAACATTAATAAACGGAAAAGAGAGACCGGCTTATATGCAGAAGAACCTCGAGAGCATTGTGCTGATATGCTGTGGTATATACCACAGATGACAGACCTACGCTAGTTGTGGACGTCTTCCACTGTCATTCTTGCAAATACTTTTACGTTGGCATACACACGTGGTGTTAAGTCAACGGTGCTATAACTTGGGGGGAAGTTCCAACTTGCCCGCCTTCGGATTTGACAACCATTTACGGAACGCAACTTGGAAATTCCAAACCGGCTCCTTGGTAGCTATTAGTTGGTCTTTATTAATATACATGGCGTACATAATGAGCCACTTACCTGAGATGGTATTTATATTCCCGTGTATCCCTTTTTTCCTCTGAGATTTTGGACAATTGCTTCGAAAATGGAGAAATTTCAAAGAACTCTTCCTGCTTCGTGGTACCGGAGCCTTCCACTCTATCAGCTTGAGCGCCGTGCTGTGTTTCTGAAGGTCTGCCAAGTTTCAGCTTCGACTTCATCTTTACTTTAAGGCGATTTGGTGTTAATATGACTTCTTTATAGGCCTGGTACTTGCTCGGCCCAGCAACTCGCTTCCAGGAGGTTGATGCCAAAGTTCAATATGAAATTGCCCAGGAGCGTCTATACGTTCAAAGGCATTCTGGTACCTCTGCACTTCCAACTTCGCAAGAGCTGAGAGTCATCCATGAGCGCACTGTGAGGGCCATTACCACCATACGGTCACTGCTGTGGGTGTTAATATTTGTCAAATCATCAAGGGTGCGGAATTACCTAGCCACCTTACACCGACTGGGCTTCTATTCTCTGGGATATCGCAGGACGCACCAGATTTCTATGAATTCTACCCCGATCTAGAGCCCCTTCTAGCAAAAGTGGACTTTACTAGGCTCCCGTATCGCCGCAGCATCAAGTATGAAGGGAGCTTCAACTGGAAAACTATGTACGATATCGTCCATTGCACACGTCATTTGCCGATTTCCTTGACTGTTGGCTGACAACAGATGATTACAGGGTGGATGGTTATCAAGAATGTCTACATTGTCAATATACTCACCCTTCATTTTCTATCTATTACCCCCCGACATTCTACACTGTCTATAACCACTTGAACTTTTCCCAACATATCGCCGACCCAAAGAAGCCAGATGACGGGTTATTCCTCTACTTCTTTCCAAATTGCACACTAAACGTGTACGGCGGAGGAATGTCCTCGTTCCGAGTTTGTCCAACTGGTGATCCTAACGTTACTAGGATGGAATTCGACTACTACCATCTCGAATCAGGCGAGAAGTTCGAAGAATATTTCAAATTTGTTCGTCAGGTGGCCATGGAAGACTATGAGCTGTGTGAAAGGGCGCAGGGAAACTTGCAGAATGGCGTGTATAACGAGGGAATTTTGAATCCGGTCAAAGAGACTGGAGTGGCATGTGAGCTGAATCCCGCCCTATTATCCTGGTAGATTGTTTCCTGCAGAATATTGAAAATAACTGTTGTTTGGATTTTTCAGACTATCAAAGTCGGGTCTTTGACCTAGTCACTGAGCAGCATAGGCTCGAGAAAGCGAGCGAAGATCCGGAAAAGGCGGTGGAGGGCGGGAAGAACCACTCTACACAAGCTGCTACAGTTCTCTGTAACTAGTCACCAGATCATCACCATGTGTATCCTTTGGAATCACACCTACAGTTAATAAATGTCCGACATATATACATTCTGAACCCTCCAGGACAATTTATGTCTAAAATCGTAGTTTCCACCGATTCATACTATCGTGAGTATCTTTTCTAGTTGTCCGGTACAAACGTAGCATCCTGCTTTGCATGCCACTTATGCGTAGTTCTCCAAACAGATCATTCTTGTACATGGTGCTCTCCTGACCCTAATCCACTTAGTCCACATCATCATACATGTTGACATATCAACCGCAGCAAAATGGGATCCTGAACCTCCAGGACACGTCCATATCCGCCACTTTCCCATCCTGGGACCCTCCTTTGTGCCAACTGGTATTTCCATCTGCAACGTGCTGGGTTCCCTTCTTTGACAGCGAGGGTAATACTCCTCGAGAAGAAGTAATAGTTAGTCCAATTACGCGGCCGCCGGGGGTGGGAAGCCTTGGACGAGGCGCCAGCCAAGCCCAGTCTAAGATCCATTCCAACCAGTGATTGAGCAGATGGAAGTTATGACCTGATTGGGAAAAATATTTCTGGCAGCCAATGACTATCTGGCCTGAGAAAACACAACTGCGCCGGATGGCAGGCCAAGATGTTAAATGTGGAAAGTTATATCTTTCGCGACCGATGAGCGGGAAAAGAAGATGTGCGATTGTGCAAGTGGCTGCAACTAACGCTGTCGACATATTTAATTGTCGAGGAATTGAGCATGGTAAGCACAGAAGGAGGCAACAGCCTTGTGAGAGCTGGAGCAGTTATGGCCAGTTGATCAGTGGTTTGGATGATTATATTATATCCTCCCTGCACTGGAGCTGCTCTCTAGAAAAAAACTTCTGCTAAAACAATGCTCCTTTTTTAATATACTTCGAACCAAGGAGGATGGAGTATTTATCCTCATTTCTAGCCAATACTTATGTCCTCGCCCCTATTCTCATTATCCTCCTAGCCATACTCGCGGTGACGCAGAAAGATGGCAAGACATTCAGGAGATCCGCTCTCCCCTTTCGCACCTTCGATTCGAATTCCCAGTTAAACCTAACTTGCATTGAAGATTTGTTGTTGAGAAGGGCAACTTCACCAGAAGCTCATATATCGGAGAGTAAAGGGCCTACCGCGGAAGCTGGTCAATCATCGACAGCAAATGTGTGCAAGGAATCTGACTTCCCCGAGAACTGGTGGACTGGAGATGAAGTGTTTCGATTGGAGAGGCGGGCGATCTTTAGTAAGGTAGGGGCATGCATTTCCTGTAAACTCAGACGGAGGTGTCTCTCTTTTCACAAAATCTATGACAGGAATGTTTACATCATCGAGCAATATCCATCCGAAGCCCTCACCACATGGTTAAAAAATTAAAGGTCACACAGAAAATAACAAGCCTACAAAATTAGACATGGCTCTATATTGCGCACATAAGCCGCTTCGCCAAACCGGGTGACTACCATGCGTTTGAAATCTGCGGATTCCCCCTTTTTCTCATCCAAGGGAAGGATGGCATTATCCGCGCATTTCACAATGTCTGCCGACACAGAGCCTATCCAGTCATCTCAATGAAGAAGTCGGGCTCCTCGACTGTGATCGGGTGCAGATACCATGGCTGGAGCTATAATACCAGCGGACGACTCATCAAAGCGCCGCAGTTTGAGTGTCTGGAAGGCTTTGATAAAACCCAGAATAGCCTCTTCGAGATTCATTCAGCAGTAACGAAAAATGGGTTGATTTTTGTGAATTTGGATGCAAGAGGTGATCTGCCCGAACTTGGACTTGGTGGGCATGGAATTGGTAGATTCACGAATCAGATATCAAGGAAATCAGTGTGGATTGATGGCTGGGAGATTGGAGGCAAATTTAATTGGAAGATGGCCGGTGAGTTTGATTCCTGACCAAGGAGTGGGTGGGACGAAGAGAGAGGATTTTGTCCGTCAAACAAGAAGGATCGCTAATATTTAACTCAGTTCGGAACCTATATGTCGACAAAAACACCGCAGCACGAGTGAAGCGAAAATCGAGTAGCTCGAGTTCGATTCTTCAATCGATCTTCGGCGTCACTAGAACGGGTAAACCCAGGTCATTCAGTTTGGATGCTTTCCGTACAACCTTGACCCATCTTTCTGAAGAAGGGAGCATCTGGTATTCCGTCTCCATAACTCCTATATGCGCAAGCCGCTCAAATATCCGCTGTGATGTGTACGGCAATTTGGCAAGGAAACAGGTTGAGAGTCAAGAAATATCAAATCGCATAAAATCCATCCTTGAATCTAGAATAGGGGAATTCGAAACGGCGTATGAGGCACTGGGAAGCCCCGGAAGGTATGGCATCACGCAGATTGATCGGTATATTTTCTTATCCGCCCAGAGGCTAATTGTTCCCGAATGATATCCTTCCCTACTCAGCGTGAAAGAGGACATAGACAGTGGGTACTCAAGAGACCTAAAACTCACCAAGAAGGACTACTAATAGCTTCCACAATTTTTGGACTTTTTTTGGTAACTAGATCGTACCCATGACCAATTGGCACAAGATATCATCCTTTCGCATTTGAAATCTCACCTCAAGCTTGAGCGGGCTGCAGGCGATGAAATCTTGCCGATAGTGACAACGTCACGTACTAGTGACAGATATAAACTCGCAAATGAATGTAAGTTCGCATTCCATACTAGTAACATTCGCTTTTGATTCCCAGTTATGGAGCCAACTATATCTTCTGACAATGCCGCATTTCTCTAAATACGGAAATAGTATGCAAAGAGCTGGAAAATATGGAACAACCTGTTGCCTCAAATATCGCTTGCCAAATGTTCAAAGATTCGCTTACTTGGTAAGGGGTTCCTAGAATAGTATTGCAATATGTGCTGGTAGATAATTACAAAGGTATAGATAGGACTTCCAACAACTGGTTAAGTTGGCTAAATCGGAGCATTGAGCAAGACCTAAAATAGCATGTTTGGGGCATTCTTGATGTTCGGACTGTTTCATAGTTAAACATAGAGGGCCAGGTGCTGAAGGTACCGGAGACATAGCATTTCCTCTCAGCGGAACTTAGGGTGCTCATGCTTAGTTTGACTGCTAAGATTTAGGCATACAGCCTCTAGACAAACCCCAATCCTGGGGGATCTAAACATGTTTCCTGTTATCAAATTTCTAATCTAGGATAACATATTTCTCAAGTCTCTCTGGCACTTATATCACCAGAAGAACGAGAAGGACATAAAAACATGCAGGTTCTGTGCCAAGTTCGCCTCAAGAAACGGGGCTGCTCGTCAATACAATTGGAAAATAGAACGCCCCACTAGAAGTCTCTTCTCTAAAAGATCCTGTGAGGATTTTGTATCAGTATTCCACGAATTATCCATTATTATCCCACTAGCAGCTCCACATTCGTCCCCAGCTATCTACCGATCCGTCTTTCGTTCCCTCTTTCGTTCCCATATTTTCTTCCGCCTTTTGAATCGCTTCGCATGATCATTTATTCTTTTCCTCGAGAATAACTCCGAGTCTACATCACAAAGCTGCAAATTTGCCCACCTATGACTGTCATGCCAAGCCTGGCCATTTTTAAGACCACCCTCCAATCTGCCCTTCTCAATGGCAGCTCCAATGTAATAGCTCAAGGGATAACGTCGTACAGACATGGGGTAAGCTGCGTTTGAATTCCCTCCACTCTGTTCGTCTATGGGCATCTTAGCTGGGATTTTGGCCTTTGTTTCATCTTCGACGGAGTCCTGGCTAGGTATCATCATATGCCGCAAAATATCCGCCCCGCGCCCCTGTTTATTTGGTTTTCGATGGTTTCTTTCTTCATAGGGAACATCCCTGGTATCCCGTATGAAAACCACGCAAGGCAGCGAGAGCAGAATGCTAACCCGGGTTGCTTGTGCGGCATTTTTCAACGCCGTGGTTGAATTTTGCCACCAAATGAAACAGACGAGGTTCACTCTTGACTACATTGAATCGATCCGCTTCATGATATGCACGCTTATCACAACGCCTTTCATGGTCCTCTGGCAGAACCATCTCGAAATCGCATATCCAGCATCTCCTGACCACAACGCAGTTATGCCTCCCGCATCGATGGCAGGCAAAGGTGAAAATGCCTCTAACATGGCTAGCCACGAGATAGCACGGTGCGGGGCCAAAACCAAGCAACTGGAGCGGGAAGAATCACAAAACTCCAACTCCAAAAAGAATACCCGGAATGCCGTTCTTAAGATTGTGATAGACCAGACTGTTGGCGCAGCATGGAGTTCGGCTTTATTTATTGTAACCATCTCTGCCTTGAATGGCCAGGATGTCAAAACTATTCAACAATCATTATATAAGGTAGGTGACATAACTATATCACCTTTGGTTTACTTATTCCTTCAACAATTATAAATCAATTCATATCATAGAGACTCCCGGAGTTTCCTTCCACACGTGAATTGCGTGATAAGGTTTCGTCAGATATGAATTTGGACCCATTTGTTGTGTGAGATTTCAAGAACGTAGCTAATCTACACATGTTGGCTAGGATTTCGTCCCAATCATCATGGCTGGTCTGAAGCTTTGGCCAATGGTTTCCGTGCTTAACTTCACTATGATTTCCCCAGAGAAGAGAGTTCTGACAGGGAGCCTGTTTGGGATGATCTGGGGTATATATCTTAGCTTAAGATCTGAGGTTTGATGCCTGTGTTTCCCCCCTCCACCGTTCCGCTTAGTTGCATTCTCCATCTACACGGCACGATTTCTCGGTTTTTTACGGACGAAGATAGAAAATCACTGCTTTATTTCGCTCGTTTTCAATTCTTTGGTTCCTCCGATACCATCCCGGTTGTCCTTTTTGGGTATATTTCCTAGGTTTTAACGAAAAATCGCAGAGTGAGGGCAGAGCTAACTGGTTGGTTTACGGCCTTCAATGTTGAATTGTCCAGGTAATTAGTCCTGGCCTTATTTTTTTTACTTTTTCTAAAATTCGAATGAATTAAGCAGCAACTGGCGGAGCACAGCATAAATGCTGCTCCATTACGATTATTTTCGGGTATTTACAGGATTCTACTATTTCGCTTTTGAGCAGCTGAACCTGACTCTGGGCCACATTGTTTGGGCCGAGAGGTTGACTCTTTTGGGTATTTATTTGCTTATACGCATCGAAGAGTATGAAAATGCATGCACACCCATTATGGATAGACTCAAGGCTATGCTACTTCCCCGGAACTATTATCTCTTTTCAATTGGAGGCCCCCAACCTTCTCACATAACGGGAACTTCGTATCGTGCAACGCAAACATGTCTTTCTACTTATTTTTTTCTCTTTACATCCCCAACGCCATGATTTTCCTCGTTACAAGAATGAAATAAGTGTGGCTGAACTTTATGAATCACGAGTGGTCAATCCGCATAACTTTTACTCTTCCTCAATGGATTGGTACTTGCAACCTGCGTAACTTGCGTAACCCACTGATACACTGGGTATCAAAACCTCACCCTCCATTGATACCCCACTTTCCGCAGATGCCGAATTTCCCATGCAACGGCTTCTATTTATAAATCCTCCAGCCCCACTGAAAACGAAACCCAGCCACAGGGCCAAGGCTAGTGGCTGCAAGGTGTACGGTTTCCGTTGTTCTTCCGGCCAGAATGAGTAGTTTAAACACCTAAACGAATCAAAAGTTGATAAGCCACAAGGATCGCCGGCGTAGCCGGCTGTATGCATTGGGTCCTGGGGCCATGTGGGGCGAAGAGATCGCCGACTATCGCGAAAGGCGGATCATTCTCCGTGTTGAATAATTCCACGTTAGCATATCAGATTGGTTTCCCATGACATGCTTCCCCTGAAGAAAAGAATGCCGAAACTATGAAGGCAGCCAGCAGAACTGAAAGTATGAAAGCGGCAACATCCCCGTCCTTATTCAGCCATCACAGCCCCTGCTTTCAGCTGAAAATTACACAGCTGTTTTGTTCTCTGTGGCCGAGTGATGAGGTAATACTCTGCTTCTCGGCTTTGGATGACTTTTGACGATAGGTTTGTTTTGTTTCGTATGAGATCTGTTCGTTTACGCATCGTATCCAACCCACTTAGGGTTGCAGTTCGGTTGAATCACTCTTTGTGATTCCGTCCTTGGTATCGATATGAGAAATATCTGATATTCCTCTGGAACCTAGGTAGTGAGCTTGGCCCAGGACCTCCAGGGTTTGAAACCAAACAAGAGGTGCTCAAAGAATCAATACATCATCGGATATATAGCATACTCCTCGGCCTCGTTATGTGTATAGATAGATATCTCCCCGTATCGATAAGGCGTTTTCGGTTTATGCCAGCTCCGGCTAACTCATAAGACCGGCTATCGTTCGTTTATTTCTTCTTTTATGATTTAGCAACGCGGTCAACGGACGGTAACGTGGACAACTAGACACAACGTCATCTTGTTTTTCTAAGCTAAAACTCATCACGGATACGAGGAATATAGGGCCGTGCTTCATGCCTAGCAAACACGATCTGCACGAATACGGCCTGTCAGGGCAATCAGGTAGATCAGCCGGTGCTTTCGTGAAGCTAAAATGCTGAAGCCGGTTGTTGACACGAAAAGAAGCCTAGCAATCATCCTTCCAGATTTTTTCACTATCTCGAATATTTGGTTAGGAATTGAGGGTTGGATAGACAAGGAGAAGGAATACACGCACTTCACTCCCTTCGCTTATTTTTAGTTTTATTTTTTATTTTTATTTTTATTTTTGTTTCTTTTGGCCAAGTGTCGAAATTGAAATATGAGGAGCCGCTCGCACCTATCTTGTCTCTTCCGCACCGCATGCTGCCTGAGTTCTTGGTTTCTGTCGAGGCACTACCACTATGTTGCTATATTATTGGGAAAAGAAAGAAGTTGAATCCTAGAAAGACGCAACGGTCGATTTGAACGAGCACCCAGGCATGGCTCAGGGTATTTCATATGTTATATTCGAACTCATTCTCATCTGATCTGGAGAATGAAAAACATACATGGAAGGGCTATTCTCATTTTCGAACGGCGCATGCCCACACACAACAAACCGGTTCTGCTGGCGCTAATGGGAAATATTCCCTTTAAGCCTAGTTGAAAACGTTTTCAGTTTGATACCATCACCATCAGCGCCAAAGTCCATTAATCACTTATGACCTCGTTAGCCCCTTTGCGCTTGGAGACTAATTTTTCGGGGAGTTTAACCACCTCACGACACGTTGAAAAAACCAATATGATATTACAGATGAGGAAGAAAGTTGATAAATGTTACCGTCCCGGAGGTGCTTCCCATACTGTCACTGAAAGTCGAAAGTAATAATAATATATAAATATACTAGTAACTATATATGAAGCCAAGTGGATCTCGAGAAAGGCGCTTGAGGTGGGGTATAAATAGTGAGAATTGGACTTTCACACTTCCACTAAAGGGACCCCACTCCGTAATAGGGCTCAAGTTCACAATTACATACCTTGGAATACAACAAGTAGGAATGGTCCTGGCGTCAAGGGGATGTATCGCACATCGCAATGGTTTAGCCAGAGCCAACATGTTGGTTGTTGGTGAACAATCTCCAACTGGGGCCAAACAGTTGATGGAGTACCGTTCAATTGCGACGCATAGCTTGTTAGTAACTCTGGCCGGAAACAAAGAATCGCGACAACTCTCCATTTATTCCACTCTCGAAGCAATTGAATATTAATAGACAAAACAAGAGCTCTCGCCATTGTTGCTTTGGATAGCCATCCATGATTAGCGAACAATGGAGCCAACTTCATGAATTAATAATTCGTACGCAACACCATCAGCACTAACAAGTGGTTGGGGATCTGGCACCGGGAATTTTTTGTTTGAAGTCCAGTGCGGGGTTCCCTTCCCCTTCCCCTTTTTTTCCCTTTGATCTTGTTGACCCAGATCCGGCTTTTTATCCCCGACCAAGTACCCCTCATCCACGGGTCCGTCAATCGGGTGCATGATCGAGGCCCGATATCAATGTTTGAATACTAGTACTAGTATCTAGCATTGTCGGCACAGGTGGGAGAGGAATCGCGGAATAGAGAGAACAATCCAAAGCTGGAGAAGTAGTAAATATCAAGTATGAAAATAGCATGGAAATAAATAGCTGCCGTTCACGCCATTAGCTCATGCCGTGTAAGGCTGTTGCTCGTTGTGAGGGACGGTTGGAAAAGCTCAGCCCCCAACTCTGGAAACTTCATCAGCGACTTAGTTACTCTGGGCGATGGTCCTTAGATTCGGAATCATAACCTAGTGGGCCGGGTTTTCCTCACACTATTTCCTGCTTGAGTGGATATTCTTTTGCGACGTTATTTTTGGTTGATATCTTTATTTTTAACGAACCGACCCGAGAATCGTAGCTAGATCGTTTGCTGTATCTTTCATACAGAGACACGAAGCATCCCTCAACGCAACTTTGGCTCGAGGAGGGATGTTGGGGGCTGTATCAAAACTCTAGCTTCGTCAAAGCAGCGGACTAAGCTGAATGGCGGATAGGCGCGCTGCTCCAACAGGCCAACAGGCCAACAGGCCAACCCACCAACTTCTCCGTTACTCCTGGCGATATGACGCAGCAGTCTTCACCAGGGTATTCAAAAGCGATCTTGTTTGATCCCCCAACCCGAAAGATACGGGCCATGCCCCAGCTTGGATACCAGGGCCCTGGAAACCGAAACGAAGTCCTGCGATTGGGTGCATGCGACTGAACCGTCTTGCGGCTCAGCGCACTGGCATCGCCGGCGATGATGTCGGGAGTGTCAAAGGCTGCTCGGAGAGGATTCGGGCTCAGGGAGTATGGGGTTGGTTTCACCTTGGAATACCTCACGCCTGATATTCATGGCCATGAAACAAACTGGGGTGGAGAATGATTTCAGATTTAGCAGCTGTTGTTACCGCTTATAGATCAAATGGCACGGCCAAGGGAATTTATTTTAGTGGAGTGGCTACGGAGAACTGTGCATGTAACTAACTTGCTGTGCAGACCTAGCCTGCTGCTCGACTCTGGCTGGGGGGGTTCGTATATCTATATCAAGCGCTGCGCCGACCACAACAATCCTCGTCTCGAAGCCCTGCCCTACATTGCTCTTCTCGAATTCCTTCCCTTTTCTTCTGGCTTTGTGCTTGGAAGCCTTGTGCTTTCGGCTCATATAAGGACAGCCGGTTCTATTATTCCCCTGCTTGGTCATTTTACAGCGCACAAGTAGAATTTTGTGCATTAATTGCTTGATGTATCCTAACTTGATGTCTGGATGAAAACGCGATTTTCACGGAGCTTGAATGAATATGAGGAGATAAAGGAGATAAAGAAACGGGAGGAAGAAAGGACATCAACGAGGGTTTATATTTTACTTTGTTCGATTGGTATATAGACTCACTCCCTGCCGAGAGGGATTTTACCAGTGGATTGTGGACTACGTCGATTGCGATTCTGGACACATTGTCGTTCTCCTCTACTAGTATCGTTGGATGACAAGTTCCTCCGTTTAACCATTTTTACCTTTCTTGAGCAATAAAAGTAGGGTTTCAACAGGTAGGTCAAGGAATGGGTCTTCTATGAGCCATTTTGTTCGCGCTCCTTTGTCTACAACTCCACCATCCGTCTCCTTTCTCCACAGTCGGTATACTTCGTTTATTCTTTGAAACTCAAAAACGATGCTAACAGGAATTCAGGTAGAATACCGCGCAGCGCCAATCTCCCTCAGTGTTTGATCATGTCTTTGAGTTTTCCCGCAGCGGGTTATTGCTCTCCCTTGCTGGAGATACAGAGCAAGGAGAAGAAGCCTCGCTATTCAATGGCAGCACTACAAGTTAGATGGCCCATGCGCACTTCCCGTCCGACAAACGGGTCTCCCACGTCGAAGAAATCGAAAGGCACCGCTACGAAGAAGAGGAAGAGCGAATCGGCAGATTCACCGAAATCCAAATCCACTGACTCGATAGCTATTAGCACAAGTACCAACTTGCAGTGTAATAAAATTGACAAATTGGCGGCCGATGCCCAGCTTTTACCTCTTCATCCTGCTTTGAATTCCACCCTTGCGTGGAGTCAGAAACAGGATTCGCCCAAGTTTCCAGACGCAAATGAATTGGAAATCGTACAATTTCCTCAGGAGATTTCGCCAAGAGCGCTTCCCCCCGAACGGCAGACAAGGATATTAAACTCTATGCAGGGTGAGCGAAGATCCCCAAATATGCACCCAGCGGGGAGTTCATGTCCTATAACTGCAGACCAGAGACAAGATAGGTGTCCCAGGCTGGCCCAGGGTAGCGAGCTTAGCCCACCCCCCATACACCCTGGGCGAAGTAGGCCATACCGCAAAGCCCCCAATGCTGACATTCCCCAGGAAGTGTCTGCAAAAGCCACTACTGAGAATGTATCGCCAATCCTGGGCTTGGTTCTTCAGAAAAAGGCGATCCAAGCCACCCCTGGATATATCCAATCTCTAGCCCCTTCGACAGTTGTTTCACCTTTGTCAATCGATATGCCCCAGCCTCAGCGAGCTTTTGTTCCTCCCTCCTTTGACAAGCTCATTCAAGTTGAAACGGACCCGCTTTTGGACCAGTCTGGGAAAAGTGGTAATTCAACTACTTCTTCCGAGCTCGGTAGAAGTGTCTCTGCGCCGAATAGCCCAGCCTCCTCAAGATCGAGTATATACTCAGATGACTTCCCCCAAAAATCCGTTGCAGACGGATGTTCTAGACACAACAAGGCTTATTCGTTAATATCTCCCGTTACTGCCGGCGTGTTCGACGATAACACTGGCTTGAAGAGGAATCCTACGTTCAAGAACAAAATCAGCCTCAGAAAGTTACGCAATAAACCCTTGCCTCCAGAACCAGTGATAGAAATTACTCCACAGTCGATCCAGCGTACCGTCGGACAAGAACCCATGGGCAATGCCTCTCATTGCGGTCGGTTAATCCAGCCGACAAGCAAACCGGTATTCCTGCCACGAGACCCACGACCGTCTGACCTTGATATTTTGGATGAGGCATTCCGTCGTTCAGGCTTTTATCATGTGGCGCCCAGTAAACACGCCAAATCGAAATCAGGACGAGCTTCCGGCTCAAGCACAATCTCTAGCTCTCCATCTCTGCGCATGGCTACCTTTGAGCTGGAAGAACAGCTCTCTGCTCTGTCTCGGTCCACTAGAAATAATACCAGTTGGTTAAAGATAGGTTGGAATCGATCTTCTCCTCTCGAGTTTCCTGCAGATTGCGCACCTAAACCACTGAAACCACGTTCACATCGAACAAAACTTGGTCCACACTCATCCGTGTCCCCGACTAAGAAGGCATCTTCGCCTAAGAAGCGCAACGATCATTCTTCTTTCAGTTTTCCAGCCAAAAAGAGTTGGAGCGCTAAAAAGAAGGTTAAAGTGACACCGACGATTAGTGAGTTAGTAGAGGCGGTTGATAAGCACCAACCATTGCCCAGCCCATTGCCGCAGGTTTGTGCGAATGATGATAATCTCGACTATAGCATGAGCCCCAGTAACAACAGCAGCGATGATGCGAAACCGACAGAAACGGTAAATCGCGTGGCGACGTTAAGGAAGGGAAGGGGTGAGAATGTCGAGCGTAACCTTCGACTCAGCTTGCCCCGCCTACGAACCCAGCTCAGCGCCAAGTCGATCAGGGGCCCTGTCAACCTCAGTGCAGTGGTGGAGTCCCCTACTGACCAAGAAAACCAACCTGACATCAACAACGAGACCAGTCCCAAGGAGCGCATCATGGCGGTCCTCAACAGGCTTGATCCAGAGCAACCAGAATCTCCTCATAACACTTGTTCCTGCCATAATAAAAATAATGAAGTGTTCGAGTTCGAGGACAGTGAGTTGTCCTCCGCCAGCGAACGTGTGGGGTCCAAAGACATGCTTTGTGAACCCTTCCCCAGCGAGATAGCGAAGAGTGTTATCTATCAGATCATGCAGAAAATCGACAACCTTGAGGATTTGTTTAATCTCTCTGTCATTAACAAGGCCTTCTACTCCGTCTTCAGAGAACATTCATTGACCCTAATAAAGGATACTTTGTTCCGCATGTCCCCTGCTGCATGGGAGCTGCGCGAGATATGTCCACCTTGGGAGACAGAGGGCGACGAAACAGGAGATATTGACATGCCTGTGCCAGAATACACACCGAATTTATACATAAACCATTACACGCGAGACCTCTATACCATGGTTGCTTTAAAATCCCTCATCCTTGTACGCTGCGAGAGCTTCCTACGGCCCGATACCGCCAGAGCATTGGCGGGATTGGACGAGACTCGTTGCTTAGAGGTTGATGAAGCGTTCTGGAGGGTCTGGACTTTCTGCAAGCTGTTTGGCTGTGGAAAGGGAAGAGAAGATGATATCACTGCACAGGTCGACTGGCTCAGCGGTGGTCGACTTGCTGAAGAGGAAAACCGTGGTACTAACATTCTTATGCAATATCCCGCGGGGGTCCATAGCGTTTTGTTCAACGCGCCGTCTGCTTTCAGCAAAGGCAACCATGGAGGACTGTCGTCCACAGAACTCTACGACATGATGGAAATTTGGACCTGCCTTGGTGTCCTTTTGCAGGTGTTTCATGGGAAATGCAAGGTGGCCCGGCATTTTGGAGTCTTTGACGGCTTGAAGGTGACATCTGGTGATGTTGTAAAGGAGGAATCTCTGATAGGTGCGCAGTTATCATTCACATTTTGTCTTGTAATTTCTGATGCAGTTTGTGCTCACACAACATAATAGAAAGCTGGACTCAGTATCTTCTAACCCTTGGACCGTCCGCTATTCTCACCCTCACCAGCATCAACCCTGATGCACCGATTGAGACATTGTTTTCCAGAGCACAGGCCAATGGGTGGACGAAATGGAAAGCCCCAGATTCAAGTAACGGCGGTGCACCAAGATTATTCTTGAAAGAAGCGGTTTCTCAAGTCTACGAATCAAGATTAGCAAGCATGCAAACTCCCGTATCGTCCAGGACGCCAAAGCCCAACTCACCACCGCCACATTCCCCTAGCCCCATCACAAGACACCGCGGGCACTCTCGCGAGATCTCGTCATCGTCTTCAGGCTCTTTGTCACCACAGTTTTCCAACCCTAACCGCCGACGTCAAGCCGGATTTGCCGCTGAGCTACGTCGAAAGCGCAAAGAATCCTACGGTTCTGACATGTCTGTCAGCGCAGATATTACCAGCGCGGTTACAGATTTCAAAGAAGAGAGACCAATCTCTCATTTCTCCACCGTCATTGAGAATCTTGACCGTAGCAACAGGAAATGCCATCGAGACCTCTCCCCAGCTCCACCCCTACCAACAACCATACCATCTCCAATCAATACAACATTACAAATGACGCAACGCATTACTTCCAGCACCCAAAATTTTACCGCCTCCACCGACGCCATTCTTACTAAAAAATCACTGCTGGGCCCTGTTCCCACTTCTGCACCCCCAGTACCAACCGTCACCCTCGAATCACCCACGCCACCTTCAGGCGCAGAAATCACTCCAGCATTATCATCACGCTCCACCTTCCACTCTTCATCGGCTCCCAAACAACACCAACGAACGTTCTCCACGCCCGAAACGGCTGCCGAAGAGAAGATATCTCGCGGCCGTTATTCCGCATCTTCTTATGTCCTTGACCCGGTTGATATTGCCATGCACAAGATGGTGAAGGAGCTAGGTTTCAACGAGGACGCTGCTAAATGGGCCTTGAAATGCACGGACACGGGCGAGTCATTGGATGTTGCTGCTGCGATAAACCTGTTGCTGAAGGGCGGTGGCCATGTGGACCCGCTTGCTATGTCGGCGACAGTGACGCCGGGCACGGGCTATATGAATAGTAGTTCCTCTGTGGGCGGTGGCATCGGCGACGGGAATGAGGGCCTCATTGGGACTTGTATGTGTAGGAGTAAGACTATGGAGACTAGTGGTGAGAAGGAGAAGGATGTGTGGAGACCCATGTGGAGATGGGCGTGAGGAAAGGACGGGGAAAAGAACATGGGGATGGCGCTAGGCTTCTCACTCTTTCTTTTCAATTTTCTATTTCCCCTTCTTTTGACATTTGTTTAACTATATTATGTACGACCCACGAATTCTGGGTTTCCTTTTCTTGTCTATGACGTTCAACTCCCTTTATGTTGCATATATCTACAACACTGGCTTGTATTCAATTATTTTTCTTTCTTCATTCGTTGAGAGATCAAAATATATCTTTCCTTGGCCTGATTAGGGAAACGCTTTTCTCATGTGTCACATTCCTATACCTTTATTGCTTCCAGCGACGGATGGTTGTCCTTTTGGAATACTACCCTCCCGTTTTTATACTACGCCTCGTATTTTATTTTATTTTATTTTATTTTATTTTTTTGGTAGGGATCCATCTAGGTATTTCTGATAGCGTACCCATTCGTCAGTATCATGGTCTGACAATTTTTGGTTTTATCAAGTTCTATATCCGTTCGATGTTTTCTTCAAATTCAATTAGTTCCCCCTCAGCCAGGAGTAGTAACTCAACCCTCACATAGTTATGAGGATGGAATCGTACATAACGAACAACAAATCACCATCAATCGGCAAACAAAGGAGACTAGTCTTCCCAAAGCATAGAATTCAATAATTTTGTTCAACCACTAGCAATTTAAATCTACATCAGACAGCACATGTGAACAAGCATGCCATTTTCATGGATTTGATTAGATATATATTAGTTGTGACAACTTGTTAGAAATGGCAACAGCAATAAAATCAATTCATTGTTGCCAGAAAAACATATAAGCCAAAAATTAAACCTAATATTTACAGTATGTATGGTTGTTTTGGGGGCCTGACTATTAATTTCTTAACCTAACTTTCACTTGCTTCCTAGAGACTCACAGCCATGCCATGTTGCCATTTAAAATGGAACCTTGTCCGTCAATCCAGCCATCTCCCGCTCGTAATTCCGATGCTGGGAGATCTGATAAAAGAACTTGCCCAAGAAATCACTCGCCTCGGGAAACAGCTTGATAGCTTCGGTCAAACTATGGGGCTCATGCAGCTTACTCGATGTGACAACGCCGTACCAATCGACTGGATGCCCTGACGAGGCCGATGCGACCTCCAAATCAGGCAGGTTGTTCAGAGCCTGCACGATAAGATTGATGGCCTCTCCTGTGGCGCCAATCGCCTTGCAGTGTCCGAACTGCTCGGCAACCCAGTGCTGGATAGGGCCCAGCTGGCTCAATTCCTTGATATGTGAGCCACCAGGGATGAAAGTAGCGTCGAAACAAGTGGAGCGTTGGCTAGTATAGTTGTGGTTTGGAGTCACACCCTTGGAGTGATTCCTGTCCTCGTCGTCGGCAAAGATGGGTTGCCGCTTCGTGCCGATTATGAAGGGTAGCGCGCCCATGGCGCTCACCGCGGCTATGACCGTGCCAAAGGCGACGGAATCGTAACCATCCCCAATCAAGATGGCGATCCTCCGACCTTTAATTGTGGGAGAGGACAGCTGACGGTCGTTGATGTATTTTTGGCTTAGGTTAATGGTTGTTTGACCTGGGTTGTCTCTCCCAGGCCTTTGTGTGGTCGGTGCGCCGACTTTCACTGCAACGGCTTGGGCGAGGGCATGGTCGATTTCAGAAATCCGAGACACAAGTCTGTTGTAGACAATGGGGTCATCGCAGTGATCCAACTCAAAGCAAAAAGCATTATTGACATGGAGCTTTTCGTATTCGGAGAGAGAGTTATAGAATAATTGCGCTTGGTTGATATGCTCGCGGAACTTGCTACTAAGCATCCTCGCTTTGATACTTTGCTCTACCTTTTGAGGGTAAGTGACAAAACCCCCATCCTCGGGCTTCGTGGGTGGGCAAGCCTCGAAACGGTTCGGCCAATAGTTTACGGTTCCTTGGGTTATCTTATGGCGCATTGCACCATCCCTGTTGTGATTCATAACAGGGCACACAGGACGATTGACCGGGAGCTCCTCCCAGTTGACACCAAGGCGGGTAATTTGAGTGTCAAAATAGGAGAAATTGCGTCCCTGGAGCAGAGGATCATCGGAGAATTCAATTCCAGGGACAATGTGGGCGGTACAGAATGCAACCTGTTCTGTCTGTGGGAAAAACTCATCAACGTTGCGGTTGAGCTCCATCTCTCCAATATACCGAACAGGTATTAGGCTCTCCGGCCATATCTTAGTCGAATCAAGTATATCAAAATCAAAATCGTGCTCTTTTTCTTCAGGAAGAACCTGGATTCCAAACTTCCATTTCGGGTACACCTTATTGTCGATTGCCTCCATTAGATCTTTACGGTGGAAGTCTGGGTCCTGGCCACCAAGTTTGAATGATTCATCGGGGACCAGCGAATGAACCCCAAGTTCCGGCATCCAGTGAAACTTAACGAAATGTCTTTTCCCTTGTTTATTCACCAAAACAAAAGTATTAACACCAAATCCTTGCATCATCCGATATGATCGCGGAATAGCCCTGTCCGACATAGCCCACATGAACATATGCGTCGCCTCAGGATGCATATATACAAAGTCCCAGAAGTTGTTATGTGCTGTTTGTCCCTGGGGAACTTCGTTATGAGGTTCCGGCTTCACAGCGTGAACTAATGTCGAGTTGTAAAACGATCAATACGAAAATATCCATAATGAAGAAATGGGATATCAATCAATATTTACCAAAATCTGGGAATTTCACAGCATCTTGAATGAAGAATACAGGAATGTTATTGCCAACAAGATCCCAGTTGCCTTCTTCCGTATAGAATTTGGTAGCGAAACCTCGGACATCACGGACTGTATCGAAACTGCCTTTGCTGCCCTGGACGGTGGAAAACCGAACGAACACCGGAGTAGTCCGGGATGTGTCGGTTAGAACACCAGCGGACGTCACGTCTGCCGCGCTCTCGAAGAGCTTGAAGTGCCCAAAAGCACCTGTTCCTCGTGCATGGACAACACGTTCTGGGATTCTTTCATGGTCAAATCGATGGATCTAGCTCGATGGTTACCATATGTTGCCCGCAAAGCTTGGAAGAGATGGAACACAATAGGGAGGTAGACGAGAGAGGTAAGCGAAACCTTTTCACGAGCAATCTGATCTTCTAAAAGCGATGGGCCGGTTTGATTTTCGGATGCAAGTCGAAGCCAAAAGTCCGTATTGCTAACTTTGACTCCATGGTCAGTGGTGAAAGGCAGGCATCCGTTGACGTCTGTAGTATCGCGGGCGAGGTCTGCGATCTTTTGCTCTCCCGGCTGCATGTTTTCCACCAGCTCCTTGACCCTCTGGAGCCCTTCTGCAACCTTGCTAGTCATGGGGGGCGATGAAAAATATTCCCTGGTTCTTTTTAAAAGTTGAAACTGGAACTTTTGTGAATGATATGGAGAATCAACCTCATTCAATATTCCGAGGGATCAAGAGGATTTTGAGACGCTATTCGAACGAAAAGACGTCATATTCTGTCTGGGCAGGTTAACTCAGAATGACGTCGACCCGTGTTCTGGACTCGTAAAGCCACGCTGGGATACAAAACTCAAGCAACATGGACAAATTGAAGCGTCTACAAGTTTTAACTTGTGGCGATATTCAAGCAGTGGTGTAAGTCACTGATTTTTCTGTAAGAGTTTTGGACTTGCTTGGCGTGTACCCTCGAGTTTAAATTTGGCTCGTCCATGACAAGTATCTATTTAGAGGGAAGGTATCCCTAGATGAGTGAACACCTCCCTGTTTGAATAATTTGACGTCGTCTGAATTCACTTGAGGTATTGGTGTCAAATCTGGATGAAAGCCCCGAAAGTGGCCGGGTAGGTCAGATTGACATTCCTTATTTATCTCATTTCTTTTGCATTCCTTAGCTTCAGCCTTGTCGAACGCAAATGTTCTCAGTACCATCGATAGTGATTGCAGCTCTATCCTTGTTTATATATGGTGTCTCTCCACCTCAAAGGCGGGCTCGGATCCGAATCAATTATTTGGCCAGCTCCGTCTTAGGCGCAAAGACTCTGCTCAAAGCAGCTAATATAATAGCATGCAGTGGCCAGACATCGGCATCGAGATATAGTCTTGCATAGTTTGCCAGATGGTAAGCACCCCAGCTGCCCTGGTAACCCTGGCTGTTGAATGCCAAAGCTGACCGAGGAAGCAGCGTGTTTCTGTCTGACAGGACAGGAGTAGCTTCTTCGATTGCCATCCTCCGCTTGAAGCCGGGTTGCTTTGTCGAACAGCTGGAAACTGGTAAAAAACTGGATTCGAAAGTGTGTTGAAGTGAAGGTGATGTCAGTCTCAGGCTGCACTATTCCTATTCCAGTCTAGTGTCCAAATTTCAAGATATGGCCAAAGCATCAGGGGTTATGTGGATAATCTCTCAATCATTGTGAATAAACAATCCTCCCGTGAGAAAAAACGAGAATATAAAATATAAAAAGCAAGGAAAAGCAAGAGATCAAAAGGAATTTGGCGGTAAACCCCAGTTTGTCTTTTGGCCTGCCTTTCTCCCCTAATCTCAACAAAAAACTGCGGAAATTCTCATCCTCAATCATAAGAGAATTCTTGAACCACTGACAAGTTGAAGACCGATTTCACCACGAAGCGACGCTAAACTCGATGAATGCAAACTGATGGGAAAGGCTTAACATCTTTCGTGTGGCACATCTATGTTGTCTCGTCGCCCTAACCAGATTCTCCGGTAGTACTTCCCCAGGTTGTACTCTCAAGGCAGCGCGCGGAGAGCAGTCCTCCGGTAAATATGGTCACGCTCACCGCCCAATCGGGCTCAACAACCTTCAGACGCAAGCTCGCCCCGGGTTGCTTGTTGGTATACTACCATATTGTGACCAACGTTGACCACCCGTCACAGAATAGGGCAACTAGGGGCCCATTGACCGCGTCAGAACGGGGAAGCCGTCCAGTTTTGCATCCAAAAATATCTGACTTCAGAACTAGCAGAGAAGGTTTTTGCAATGGCATCCTTCCCCCGGTGGTAATGCTGGGCTATTATGCTAGAACAACAGGCCCGTGCTATCTGGGTATTTGCAAAAATTCCCAGGGATGGCCCTGTGTAAGGGAGAGAGAATATTTGAGACCAGGGGCGGATTTACCTCCTTCAAACCCGAACCTTGTTTTTCTAATCGCAACCCCATTTTCTAGGACCCGCGGCTTCCGGAACCCTCCAGACCCAGCGGTACTGCAAAAGACTTCCTGAAGGGAAAGTTATCCTCTAACGGATTGTCAGCATGAAATGCAAAGAGGTAGTGGCCACAGAACGGAGTACAGATCTGTAGAAGTTCTGGTATTGTACTGGCTTCTTGTGGGCCTTGATTTGCCAGGTTCCTCCAGGTGCTCTGCCCCACACACCCCTTCGACAAATTCTATCGTAAATTAAATTAACAAGAAAAGCTTTCATGTAGTAGTAGTTTTCTGTATATTTTCTTCTTGGTAATTAGAGAAAGTGAATCTAGACAATAAAAATACTTATCGATAAATTTATACTTACAGAATCGGTGTTCTTAAGTGTCGCAGGTATGTGCATAGTGAACGACTGGTGTATATTTTAAATTTTCTCTTATGTACTATATATCCACTTGGGATGGTAATCAATCAATCGTATAAGAGAATAAAATTAACGTCGGCACATTCAAATGAATGGCTATTGCCAGACAGGCCGCACGCTCGCGTGTTCACAGGATTGTCGCTGCTGCTCCCTTGAAAAGGCCTAGAATGTATTACGTAGGCTGCACATTGCATACAGGTAACCATTTTGCTCATGTTTACGGACCAGCAGGATTGACAAAGATTGTCTCCCGTTGAGTCTCGGTGCTCAGGCTCCAATACGGCCCAGGTGTTCCAGTACATTTATTTCCTGGATGATTCCACTGAAGGGTGTGCTGGCGGCCGTTCCCATTATGCAACGTTGATCGTTTTAGGGAGTCGCATAGATTGAAGATCAAGAAACGGTTTTCGCCAATCTTATGCCGCGTTCCTGTGTATCGCGGTTAGCAAAGTACTCGCTTAGATCCTGGATAATTCGAGGTTCCATTTTATTGGAGAGTTAACGGCCGCAGACCAGTGGGATATCGAGCTTGGCCTTGAAAACCATCCCAACCGGTGACCAAACTCGCGAAAGAAAATGGGTCTTCTGCGGGATGAGGCGAAGGTTGCCTCGAGTAGGGCTCGCGATCAGCAATTAAGCTTCGTTTATGCGATTCTGTCGTATCCATTTCCTAGGATCCCTCTCGAGGAACTCAATACGAGGAACCCACGGCGGGTATATTTAAGATGGCAAGCTCCCGCAGAGCGCTGAAGTCTTTTTTGTTTCTAAAACTTCAACACCAAGTCAAGTCCATATCCTGGGGTTTATTCTGTTTTTATTCCTCGTGCCGGACGTCAATGAGATGACAGCTACAGGTACGTATTCGTCTTGCAAGCAGGCTCCGTCGGTCGGCTTGGTCGGGTTCCGGGTGTCATGTGAGAGTTGCGACTCGAGATCGAGGTCCCCTAAAGATACAAGCTACACGTCTTCTAACGACTCCTCCGCCGCGCCTCGTCCCAAACAGGATCCCATCGCAGGATCGCAAACCGTTAGGCATCCAAGATATGTTCTAACTTCTCTCGCTGTATGCTCCCGAACAGCGGGGGAACGGGTCATGGCGGTTGGGCGAAATAGTGCCCATTCGTCGAAATTATACCCATATTTGTTTTTAGAATCGATTCGCGGTGATAACCAGCCACTGCGGCGATCCGATCCCATCACAGCCGTAGTCCCAAGTGGCGGCGTGACAACTCCGCGTGTCGCCGCACGCGGTTTCGGGACGGAAACATGAGCTTCCATCGCGTTTTGATGTGACACAGCATTTCCCCAGGTCCGGATATCATGCTTCCGATTGTTTCGAGGAGTCCTCCATGCACGTGGATTCCCAAAGCCTTGAATTTTACATTCTTCGGAGTCCTCCGTGGAATTCACGCTGGTGAAGCGGTGAGATGGCTGCTGAGGGCTGATCACTGAAATGCGAGTCCTGTATGCTCTCCAACGCCTCCAGGTTTTATATCGCCCGCTGACATAGGCCCTAGCTAGCTGACGTTAAGAACAACTGGTCCCATCCACGGATGTCAAATAATGAATCCGTCAACTAATTTTCACTATCTTCCTTTATCGCTTGTCTTTTCATTCCTTTTTTTTTCCCTTAAGAATGAGGAGATAAGAAAATTGGGCCTCGCACCAGTGCTGATCTTTAACCAAGATGCTGATCTTGCAAAAGATCCCCCGAAGTCCAAGTGAATCTGATGTTCCATTTTGGAGGCGTGATTCCCGCCTGAAGCTTCTCCAGTTGCTTCGCAGGGCTCACGATATAGAAACAGACATTATGCTGAATTCCTACCGGGCCACCCTGGAAGATGCCATACTCACATCCACCCACGCATGCAGAATGGACGACAAGAATGATAACATTACTCTTTGAAATCCCAAATGCTCATGGGTGTTAAGATACGCAGTAGCGAACCAGAGGTTTCGAAGGGGGTTGTCTCCCCAAGGCGTGTGGATATCCCCGAACGGGAATTTACTTTTGTGTGTTGGTACAGAAGCTAAAACGTCAACACCGAAGAATACGCTAGAAATGTTCTTTTCATTTCTTTTGTTTTCCCGTTTGTCCTTCCCCGGGACAAAGCTTGGAAGCATTCAGCCGGCAACAACAACAACAACCTTGCTGATTCCTCACGTAGCATGATAGATCATATGCGCCAAATCCTTTTCTCTAGTGTCCTGGTTATGTGGCCATTATCGGAGTTCCCCGCCAAAGAAGCCTTTTGCATACCATGAAAGGCCAAGAAACTACTAGCGCTCTCGTGGCCTTGTCGATCAATAATTTGCTCGAATTTTTTTTTTCACTTCTCAGCCTTGAATAATACCTGTAAATGAAAAAAAAAAAAAAAAAATAAGTTTCCGCCAGTATGTAACCTTGGGATTCTTTACTGCTAGCGTGTTTGCTGCCTTATCAAGGCCGCTAATTTTGAGTTTAGCGGCTTCCAGGGGTCTTCGTGGCCAGGGGATTCCCGGTGTACTTACTCGGATGCAATTCTGGCCTACATTCGGGCGTTCTCCACGGATGTCATGCCGCAGCGTCAACGTCTATATGGAATCAAATATCGTTCCTATTATTGTGAACTCTGAAATGGTGTGGTTTACCTGCGATCGGCACTATAGGATGCCTATGGGTTTAACCTTGCAACACCTTCCGATTCCGAGCCGTCAACACTTTCTTCCGTTTCTGCGCCCCCCGGGTCGAAGCACATCCGTCCTCGTTGGGATATTGTGTGGCTTTATCCCAAACTGGGGAAACTCACAAACTGCAAAATAACTGCTCGGAAGATGACACTACCTCCTAACTAGGTCCCTGTTAAGGATATCGCAGCCGGGAACCTATGGGATGGTACTTACACATCCAGGGGATATGGATATACGTTAAATCCATGGCCAGCGAGATCGATGCGATCTACGTCGGGGTTAACAAACACATTTGATCTACATAGTTGACTTCTTGGCTCCTGAAACCTATTAGACCTTGGAAACTTGGCATTCGGGGCCTACATTTTAATTAGCTCCTGGTATCCAGGAATCGCAGGGAACGAGATCTTGACCAGTTCGCCATCTCTCATGCTAATGCCTACGGAGTATAGGCGACCGATTGGGGCTTCGGATTGACCATTGATCGGCGCCTTGATCAAAAGTCTTGCAGATTTCCCTTGACAAGTTTCCGAAACTCTCCACCTTCGAGATCGGCCGATTAATCAAGGCCTTATCGCGAAGCTAGATGCTAGCGGGGTTGGCCGGGAGTTCTTCTCGAACGATCCGAGGTTCCAAAGTTCAAGAAACGCAGTAATTTCCCCCACCTTTCTAGGGAGCACCCGCTCGATTAGTGGGGCCTGCGTTATGCATCAAGCATTTTATACGCATTACCCTTTGAAAAACAGCCGTCTCTTGGAACCGCATGTCCTTGACGTATCGCATCTTTTTGCCTCAGTTCCAGTCATTGCTGGAGCACTAGAACGCGTGGATTGTTTGACGTCGTTGGGTAGTCGGTGTCCCGAAAGGGAAAATCGATATGTCTTGGGAAGAGGGGGGGAAAACAGAAAAGAAAAAGAAAAGGTTATCCACGTAATGTTCCATTTCCGTGCAGTCATCAATTGAGCTTGAGGAGAGGAAAATGATCAAAGACATGGTCATTCTGTGACAACGAAAGGAACGAAAAAGTTGATACTCCCGCTTACTTGAGGCGTTCTGAGCGCACAGAGCGGTCCCGGTTAGCTCAATACCCTGAGTAAAGAGCCTTTATTCCCAATTTACTTCAGCCGGTCCAAAAATAGTATGTCTGTCCGCCTATTACCTCAGTTTAACCATAAACCCTTTTTGATGTTGGCAGATCCGTCGTGCATCTTGACCTTCCAGTTAGCTTGCAATACCACACTAGGAACGGGCTGCAGGGATAGCGGCACCTCCTGTACTTCCGTTGGAGACAACTCATAAATGTGGTTTCCCACAGCAAAGATCACCGTGCGTCTATCAGATTAATAGGAAGGAAAATTATTAGAGTTTCCCTGCATTTCAATGGGCTTATGACTGGACTTCAACGAGCCCTACACGCCCTCGCCCGAACATTTTCGGAACAGCGGAATATTAGAATCCCATGATGAACATCGCCCGGCGCCGGCACCAGTGTTTCTCGAAATAGCACTAGCGGGCTTGTTGTCCAGGAGGTCCCAGCTCCAATTATGCCAAGCATTTAACTAATTTAAGGCTAATACTAACTGCTTGGGCGATATTTTTAGTGATGCTACCGGTCCCGCTAGTCCTTGACTCCTGGTAAAAACAAGGCTATTAAACAGACCCTTACGCTACGTATTGTTTGGCAGTCCTAAGTCATGGTTTTTAAAATGGGAAAGGGGGCTTGTCTTACGATCGTTATATGCTTATATGATTTCCCAAGTCTTATATTTAAATGGCGATTCCTGCTTTCTCGTTGAAGACAACGATAGTAAACACAAGCTCCAGGATGCGGAGATCCCAGTGTCCAGAGACCCCTGCGCGGAAGGGTAGTCGGAGGAGACTAGTACGCTCGTGTTCTGAATGCAGTCGAAGGAAGCAAAAAGTATGTTGCATACTCAATCTCTTCTCTCTACCGCAACCTTTTACATTGCAAATTCTTAAAACAGTGCTCACCAATTCCCAGTGTAATAGAAATTGGCCATGCAATAACTGCGCTGGCTCAAGAGCTCATCTTTGTCGCTATGATCATACCGTTAAAAGATGTACTCCGTCTGCGAGTAAAGGTCCTGGCGAGCTTTCACCTCCAAGTTCGTCAAAACACGGTTTGTTTCATTTGATCATGTTTTCTAACCGATATCGCAGATGACTATGTGGAACAAACCGACTCGGAAATCCTGGAGAGTCTTGGCTACGTGGCCGGAAGTGCTAGCCATCTAGCCAGGGAGGTTTTGGGAACATCGTATGTTCCCTAGTTTACTTTGTTACTGTGCGACATATGTAGTTTTAATACGACTGACGGAGTAAACCTTTACAGGCCTTTGGATAGCCTTTTCTTTGATCAATCTGATGCAGGCTGCACACCTAATGACCCACGGCGAAGTCAGGAGGCTGTGCTTGACCTGTTTCCAGAAAGGCATGTTGTTGACTTCCTTATTCAATACTTCTTACAGGAGGTAAATTGGATATATGAAATGATTTATCCTCCAACATTTATGGAAAAGTATACTTCTTGGTGGTTGCAACAAGCCTACCAAGACAGCGAAGACATTCAGTTTGGTCTTTTGATTCTCAGGCTCTGTCTGTGTAGTATACAACTACTCCCCCATCCAAATTATCCCCATGAAAGAACATTCCAATGCAGCTTAAATGATCTGGAGACCCGGTGTCAAAATGCTGCTAGCATTCTCGATTCTTTTCGGCCAAGGCATACTTCATTAACAACGATACAACATATGTTCTTCAATGCGTCATTTCTCACCAATGAGTCAAACCTAAGGGAAAGCTGGATTGTCCTTGCAGATGTTGTCAAAGAAGCACACATACTCGAACTCCATTTGGAGCATCCACGGGTCAAAGTTTCTGAGTTTGAAATGGAAATGAGGAAGCGAATTTTCGGCACTATCTACATGTGGGATAAGTATGAACAGTGCGCTCCAAGTTACCCGATTTACCCCATCAAATCGTAGAATTTGATATGAATTTAAGCTAATTTTATTCGTAGGTTGATGTCCATTCTTCAGGGGCATTGGTCTCTCATCCCGGACGTGTATTGCCACGTCAAACTTCCTCGGGATGCACTGCCTGCCACACCAACTGTGCCTGGTGCTCCCACCCCTTTCACCAATAGAATTATTCAAATGCGACTCACGAAAATGCTCAATTCTCGAAAAACAACTGAAGAACAACAGCCTAGGGTCCCAGGCCCAGCTGCGGTATCAGCCATTGCTGAAAGCATTGAAACCGAAATCATATCTACACTCCCACAGGCCTACAGCCTCTCAGATTTCGATAAACAATTCGACACCATTCTCCCTAGTATTCCCTTAAAGCGTGAAGAGCTCCATATAATAATCATTGGTGCTTTCGCTACGGCCCATCGTTCTTTTACTGGGTTGTTACACGAGCCAAACTTCACCAACCTACCATCAATCAAGGAGCAAAAGGCAGCCTTCAGACTTCAAAGGAAACTTATCGAATATACCATGAATACTATACGATCAGCGATGAGATTTGCAGATATGCTACTTGGCGGTTGCAAAAAGTATTTTCTGGTCAACCTCATTGCACTGGAGGCATCTGTTGTCCTCGGCTTGTGTGTCAGGGGTCTCCGAAGGAATAGGCGAGCGTATGTTCGCTTGTCACGCCAGGGACTTCCAACCTTTACCGAAAACTCCGACCTTGAAGGTTCAACCCATACTGCCTTCTTGGAGGGCTTAAATTTCCTGAATGGGATGGCCCATCACTCTCCGATTGCTGCCAAGGGGTCACAGATAGTTAGATCGTTGCATCAAAAGTTGCAAAGGGATGCTACTGTCGATGACGACCTCTACTCAAACACTCCTACCCCTATCCAACAGCAGCAGCCGCAACAGCCGCAGCGGAGAGCGCATCAGGCAACATCTTGGGTACCATCAGCAAGCGCAGGAATGATGACAGCGGCCGCAATTGCTAGTGAACAACTTGGGAATATACTAGCTGGGCCTCCGGTTACCTCAAGCTCATGCGGCCCGGAAATGGTAATGGACCCATTCGCATGGTCACAGATATCGACACATCCACTGCCACCACCGGCGGATATGCATCACTTTGCCCATACGGTCCAATCAGCAAGTTTGCAGTGGTATTATGATGATGTACTTGTTGACCGATATGCGACAAGCACCTTGTAACTTGTTTTTATTTTTCATTTTTCCGCCTCTTTTCAGCCTCTTTTTTAGCCTCCTTTTCTTGTAACCATTCCATTGTTGCTGGTCTTCTTCTCCTTCTATACGCTTTCTTGTTTATTTTTCTGGTATGGAGCATTTGATGCCAATGGGAAACCCGGAGTGTTGGTTTGGTGGAGCTTCTTCTCTTTGGATGATGTGAGGGGTGTTACTGAGGAATCATATATTTTTGGGCATATGTATGCCTTATATAAACATATCTGGAACGGAGTTATTAAGAGAGCTTGAGACATGTTTTGAATTGGAATAGAACGCACAACTATCCCGTTTCTCCCCAACCTTTAGCAGTTTGCTACGAACTTAAATCTAAGGGTACTGAGAACAATAATCGTTCTCCATTGAGAATTTGCACGATGTGATAAGCCCTAGTTACACCGAAGGGTCAATCCTTAAAACGAAGTCACTGATCCTAAAATATTTTTAACAGCATATTTTATTCCCAACACTATCTGATCAACTGAAAATCAGATGACTCTCTCTCTTGGGCCCTGTTTGCTGATAATCTGGAAGTGTGAGTTTTCACTCAATAACCAAGATATTTATCCCTGGAGATGGGCTAAACCGTAGTAACTGAAAACACAGCTCATATTAGCGTCAAGACTCGGAACCTTGAACAATTTGTAACGGAGCGTGGATTTTGCTTCTTGATACAAACCAACCCTGCCAACCTGTTAGCGCCCACTTAGAGCCCACTCCGTTGCCAACGAGTAAACTCATAACTCTTGTTGGCCATGCTCAGAGCTCTCAAAAGGTATTTGGCCCACTTGCTACAGCACTTGGACTCAAAATTTCTATTTCTTTTCATCAAGCCGCTTATATCCTGAGTCGCTGTGGAATGCTTCGTTTGACTCTATCCTTTTTCAAAAAAGCTTCTACAAATTGCACCGGAATTCTCAGCACCAGCCGCAAAACCTTTGTTAACCATTGCTGGCATCTGCATCTACAGGATTCATCGCTACTAGGTCTAGCCTGGTGGTTTGCAGTTGGTAACCGGGTCGATCTTCGGCTCTATCAATATGAAGTTGCCATTGCTGGCAATCATACTGTCAACCTCGGTAATGCATATGGATTTCCTCACCCATCACACGCAGGATTTTTGATCGGTTGACGTTATTGTCTTCAAAACAATTTCGTGATAGAGACCTGAAGCTCTATGTGAGTCCTTCTGGCCTCGCAACCTGGTAGTTGGGCTCTCCGGTACTATCAATAATGTAGGTGTCTACAAAGAAACTAAATATCCTACGTGTGTCCAAGAGTATATTCGGACCCAGTATCATATTGCCGTGGATTTTCCCTGCACAAGCTATGGCGGCTACAAGCGAACCTTCAGTTTTTGCCGTTGGTCACACCTGTTCTGCAAACGGCGTCGAACAAGTGGAGTTTGATACACTTCCGAGGCCATTTGGTCGTATGGCATTATGCAATGGAACAGTTAGCAAATAATCCATTTGCTTTACGAATGTTTTTTCTTCATCGTTGTTCCTGAGAGCATCTCGTATTTCCAATGGGTTGTCAATGGGGCGATGGTCATTGGATTCTGTGACGATGGAAGAAGAATGCCGACATGGTATCTTGAGAGCAACGTGCTCAGTCTTCCGCGAGTCGGATTGATCCGTTGGCAATACGACAAATCCTGCAAACATATTAAGCTTCCATTTCTGACCTGTGAGTTGGGGTAGGAAGCGAAGGGGTGCGACAAGATGTTATGAATGATATATAAAGGGGGCCTTCGTTAAAGCCTTCGACATCGTCTTTCATTATCCCCGACAGAAAAATTTTGGATTACCATAAAGGGACTCCCTATTACCTAGCGGAACAGCCGACGAAGAAAAGGTCCTTTTCACTCCACCACAATTATTGCAATGGGGTCAACTTTCTCCTCTACGGTTAACCCGCAGACGAGTCAATCGTGTCCACCCCCCGATTCTGAAAGGGAAACCCTGCCACCATATACCTCGGCGCGGCTGCCCCCATACAGTCTACTTCCTCCATCGCGCAGGTCCATTTCACGGCGGAACACATCCGCAGCGACAAATACCCGAGGCCCGCCACGTTTATCAAAGAGAAAATTGCTAGACGCCTTCCGCATCATTGCTGACTACCTTTCCCAGAGAAACGTGAATATCACCATAATAGCTTCCACGGATGTTGTGGATATTGTCCATCTTGATATCTTCGATACGACTGATGAAGTTACCTTTTTCAACTACAGGCTCGCAAGCGATGCCGCGGTCGTACTCAGCGATGCAGTCCACGAAGCCGTGAAGCAGCTGGGGCTTCAAGATACCGGCTTCTTATTAGATCCATGTTTCTCACAAGAGATGGGGAGGCGCTTGACTGACAAGGCGATCCTCCAGAATGCCATCATCTATCGCCACGGTGGTCTCACTGTCATGGCTCCGCCATGGAGCTATATCTTCTGTCGTCAGGTTGAGTTTATAGCTCAAGAGCACACTCGCGTCACTCAAGATTTGGACGATGCATTGGAATATCTAAAAGAATACCTGTGGTTGAAACATATTCAAACTGTTCCATACTCCAAAATCCGGCAATGGTTTCGTTCTTTCGATTCGCATTTGTCTCGCCACATTCTCGAAGATGTTAACAAACGGTACCGCTCGACCGTTGGCAGGAATGCCATTGACTTTAGACGGTAACGGTGTGTTTTTTTGGCAAAGCAGCCTCTGCCGTCCTTGTTCGGATGTCCTTGTAGATTCTTGCACCTTGGGATGTCAAGGTCTTAGGCATCCATAGGCAAGCCACCTGATTTGTCTGGGCACTCAACAAACTTAAGAAGATATAAAACTAATTCTGCATTTCTCCACTTGGGCTTTATTAGAAGTATCCCTTTATATTATCAAATTTGTTTATATTCTTCAGGGATTGGTTGGCAAGGCAGTTGAAAGCGAGGCTATCTCTGATACCACTTTTTGCACTTAAAACTTGACCCTGTGTGAAGGCTTCAGAATGGTATTGCTGCAAGGACGTTTCATGGGCATGCATCTTTATGTAGCTGTTGTTCATGGGTTTGACTTTTCTTTATTCCCTGCGCTGTCCCAAACGCATTCATTAATTGATGATATTAAAATGACCTTGAAAAACAATTAATTCCTTGTCCGACCATCGAAGTTTTAAAGTAAAGACGTTTTCTGAAGAACTCTGTGGTAGTATTTTCTATCAGGAATACAAGAGGCTTTTTCGCTGGCTATCTTCGCGCGAAACATGATCTATGATGAAAAAGCCAAAGGAGAGAAGGAGGAACACTAAAACCATTAATTTTGCCATTTCCCATGTTGAAATATCTTATATGCGAACGCCTTTCGTAAAATTTAGCCGGGACCAAGAAAATATGTATAGAGGTGGACAAAACCAATCACAATTTCATAATAGTAGAAACCCCAAAGTTGATAGCAATAATCAAATATGAACACAACGATAGGGAAACAAAGAGGTGTAAAATGAACATGTCGTAGCGCAAGGAATAAAGAACGAAAGAAATGGTCCCCATTATCAACTATCGCTCCCAAAGATGGAAGGCAAATCTGACAAACAGCAGCACTGGGATTAGCCCTAGCGGAAGGAGGAGAGAGATTCTCTTGATATTCGTTTTCTTCGCTGCCATATCTTGCCGACAATTGGACGTGGAGAAGTTATATATATATATTCTTAAGGCCCCTTGCTAGCCCCTTCAACTTTAGATACCACAGCCGACGCAACTGGGTCTGCTCGGCTGAGAATCCACATGAAAATAAATTGAACGATGTACGAGTAGATGAATAGAAATTGCGTGCGTCGATTGCGCTGTGAGCGCGCAACAGTAGTCATAGTGCCTCCACGCATCGGGGAGTCACTAGAGGAATCCGGTAAGAGGACGTACTTCAGAGATCGAAGCTTTTTAATATGGTAGGTTAGTAGAGAGACAGATAATGCAGCCAATTTTAATTAAACACGGGAACTTACGAGGAAGAACGCATTGGCAAGGAATGTATAGGTAAATGCGGTCCAGCCAACCCAGCTACCGGTGCCTTGACCTGGAGTGAGAACTTCTGATGAGACGAGTGTGACAATGATGCCCACAAATTTATAGCCAGAATACGCGACCAAGTCCAGGAGTTGGGAATCATTGCTAATGCTGAGAATGTACATTGCAATTTTCAAACAAAGGATTTCAAAAATGACTACTGCGAGCGCAGTCGTGGTAATTGAGCCTAATAGTTCAGGGTGGAAGACGCCGCGCAGCCCTGCTAGAGCAGTAGACAAAATAATATAGGTCACCAACGCCATAGCAGGGATGTACATATCTGGCGAATTAAGATCGTCTCGGGGAGGCAAGTATATTGAGGTGTATTGCGCTTGCGCGATTTGGCCATTTGCACTAGACTGCACAGCATTTAACCGTGCCTGTTGGCGAGACCACGGTTTATGTCGCCATGGGAAAAGGACGAGCATGGTTTTATTGAGTACATATGAGTTCGAAACGTTGAAATAGTGTTTTAAGGCTGGGATCGAGATATAACGGTTTAACTATTATATTGAAGGATGAGTATGACAGACACGGAAATCACAAATGAGACTAAACTTCATGAACTCTTAGCAGAACAGTCCTACATTTTGTTCCACATATTCCTGCCCTGCCATAACAGCACTCTTGCCAACCTGGAAACCCATTTGCGCTGTGGGATCTGAAATGAAGCCGCCAAAGCCAGGTGCAAATGTGCCACTGCCCCCTTGAGCAGTGGCAGGTTGGTATGGGTTACCATAGCTAGAGGACTGAGAATGCTGCGGAGCTGGCGGTGGCGGAGACCGCATCATCGGGACAGTAGACACATGTTGGGGCACTGGATGATGAAGAGGGGGAGACTGAGCAGGCGCAGGAGCAAAGGGAGTGCGTTGCATAGTGGGATTATGAGTCGGAGGAATTTCGCATCGAGGTCGAAGAGCAACGGTGTCCCCAACGATGAGTTAGTGAAACATCAAACGGATGGGTTCGTGCAATGAAGGCGTCGGAATCGAGCAGGAAGCTTGGGTATCGCCAGGGACAAAAGATAAAAGGTAAAAAGTCAGCGCGAGCGTTGCGGAAAAGTGGATATTATCCTGACATGTCCATGTTTGATATTGCCGTCATCGCCAAAAGTGCTCGAGGTGGTTTATGTGCTCGCTGATGTAATATTGGTCTGTGCGTTGCGGCATCCTTTCGTTTCCCGCCATGTTGCACTTCAGCTGCTCCACACTTGCGAAAGGACAGTAAAATAGATAGTCGAACGGCGATTACTACTTCTTGGTCTCTACACAACCCGTTCATGCGACTGAATACCTCATTCGTTCTCGTTAGTTACCGCCGGTTTACGGGCAGCCGCCATGCTCGACTCCTTTGAAATAATAACCTCCTCCGGGGTGGTCCTTTGGTCACGATCATATGCTCCAGTGGGGGCCCATGTTATCAACAGCTTGATCAACGATGTGTTTATTGAGGAGAAGTTCCAGCAAGAGGCCGGCTCGGGCACTGTTGCGCCAAGATACAGGAAGGAAAAATATACGTTGAAGTGGAAACGGGCAAAGGATCTGGGTTTGATCTTCGTGGTACATGCATACGTTCTATCTAAATTTATAATCCTACGTTGGGCAAAAGCTAATACGAAGTTTGATGAGACCCACTCCAGGCTGTTTATCAGTCTCTTCTTCATTTAACCTGGATTGACGAATTGCTCGAGAATATCAAAACTATCTTTGTGGAAATATACAACGAGCAGCTTAAGAAACCAAATTCTAGAATAATCGAGTACCGATTTGACAAGTACTTTGATCAGCAAGTAAAAGAGTTGGAATCTGCTGCTGGAAAAGCAGTTGAGGGCTCGCCTTCTTTGTTGATTGAGGAGAAGAAGGATACCCTTGTTGAGGCGGATAACGGAGGCCCTCCCCCACCTCCAATCCCTGGTCTTCTCCCTGGTGGGTTTTCTTTCCGTACCACCATTTATATTCGTACGTGCTAATTGTGTTCCAGCGCAGCGCCATGCTGCGCGGGCCGTGGCGAACTCGAATGAGAGTTCACCTTCCCAAACTCCAGAGACATCGAGGCCGGCCACACCGAACCATATCATTACTGCGAAAGCTGGTCCAGGTGGTCGGACTTCACGACGCGCACGAAAAGCTGCAAATTCAAGTGCAAATGTTTCGTCAGGCGAAGATACAATTAAGAAAGCAAAGAATGCGAAGTCGGCAGTGAAGAAAATGCGCAAATGGGACTCGGAGGGCTTTGCGGACGAAGATAATGGCGAAATCCTGGATTATTCCGCTTCCAATGTAAATGGTTCAGAATCAGAGGAAGTAGCTGGCCCTCCAGTAGAGGCAGTTGATCAGGATTCGTGGGGGACGAAGACTAAAAAGGGCCAATTTGTGTTGAAGGATCTAGGTGATGAAGTCCACTCCATTCTTCAAGATGCAGATGCCGCTAAGGACAGGGCTAGTATGTCCAACGGTGTTGTGGGCTCTAGTTTGGGTGCTATTAGTGGCCTTTTCCGAAATATTGTTGGTGGAAAAGTCTTGACCAAGGCAGACTTAGACAAACCCCTCAAGGCCATGGAGGAACACTTATTGAAAAAAAATGTTGCCCGTGAAGCGGCTGTTCGCTTATGTGATGGTGTTGAACAGGAGCTTATTGGGAAAAAGACCGGAAGCTTTCAGAGTATTGACGCCGCTCTTCGAGCCGCAATGGAATCGTCGCTCCGGAAAATCCTCACGCCCACCTCCTCATTGGATCTTCTCCGGGAGATCGAAGCTGTCACATCACCATCGAATTCGCAAAAACAGCGCCGCCCATATGTCATTTCTATTGTTGGAGTAAACGGTGTTGGAAAATCCACCAATCTAAGCAAAATCTGCTTTTTCTTACTCCAGAATAACTACCGTGTCCTTATCGCGGCTTGCGACACCTTCCGCTCCGGAGCAGTCGAACAGCTTCGCGTGCATGCGCGCAACCTTAAAGAATTAAGCGCTCGGGAGAACGTTGGACAAGTGGAGTTATATGAAAAGGGCTACGGTAAGGATGCAGCCAATGTAGCCAAAGACGCGGTGGCCTACGCTGCCGTGAATAACTTTGACGTTGTCCTTATCGACACAGCTGGCCGCCGACACAACGATCAGCGCCTCATGTCTTCCTTGGAAAAATTTGCGAAGTTTGCGCAACCGGATAAAATATTCATGGTGGGCGAGGCTCTTGTTGGTACTGACAGTGTCATGCAAGCTCGAAACTTCAACCAAGCTTTTGGTACCGGGAGAAAACTTGATGGATTTATCATGAGCAAATGTGACACGGTGGGGGACATGGTTGGTGCGCTTGTCAGTATGGTGCATGCCACTGGAATCCCAATTGTTTTTCTCGGTATTGGGCAACATTATGGTGATTTAAGGGGCTTGAGCGTTCCTTGGGCAGTGGGGCTTCTGATGAAATAAAAACCTTTTGCCTCCCAGACACGTTTCATACTTTGTTCAGGACCATCCCGTATGCGTGATTGCAAAATTTTCTCTCTTCCCGAGTAAACCTGGCTGGAAAGCGAACCTGCCGCTCGAATACGGTATTTACAATTTCAAATTTAGTTATTTCACGTCAATCGAATGTTGAATTTTTGCGGTTTGTATGAAAAATTCTACGTAAGCTGTATTCCCCTAGCCACGTACCTACTGATGGAGTTGTATTGAGAGGTAACATTTCCAGGATTATCGAGACTAACTATGCACCGTGTCTAGCGGGAAGTTTAGCGTTTAGCCAGGGCGTCAGCTGGGATCCCTTGTTGGTAAACATCAACGTTTTAAAGATTACGGCTGCCTCGAATACAGCCATGGAGGATATAGATATTCCCAGTTGGGACAGTAGATCCCATCAAGTAAGCATAAATCCAACATTAGCTAAACTTTACTGGAGGGACTCCACAACCTTAAATCAACCCCGGTCACCCCTGGGCGCTGAAAATTTCCCTTCTGGGACAAATCTTGAGCTTAACATTCCCCCTTCAGCTGTTTCCATATTTAATCGAGGTGCACAGCTTCGAAGATGGGGTCCACTCCAGTCGATGGGAGATATGTTTTGTGTTGCCCAGACTGGGTGTACTCCAACGTTTCTAATGTCCAGTAAGTGCCGTGTCTTTGGCAGGGCTTCAGCGCACTTGATGCACACGCGTCCCGCTGACTAGCGCTCAGTGTCGCCAAGGACCGAGCATGGTTCTCCGAGTATATTCCTTTCGAGTCGGAGCTTCTCGATGCGTACGGCATATCGAATAAGGGCATGCCTGTCCTTGGGATTGGTACTGTCGAACTCTCCACGAAACGCTCGCCGAACCAAACCGGCCAGGATTCTCGAGCCGTCTTGCACCTTAAAAACGTCCTACGTTGTCCCTCCATCGTCTGCAATATTCTAGGGTTTCCGCTGGATTTTGATTATAATGTCTCTTTTGGTGGTAGGGAGGCGCATGGGCGTTCAAAAGGCTCGATCAAGAAATCGGATGGATATCGTGTCGCATACTTCGATGCGAAGTTTCAATTTCTGCAAGTCAGGCCATGTGGCCCTCCATATGGCCCACCGCTAGGCGCCACCGGCTTCAGGGAAGATGTGATGTACTTGCTCAGCGTCCGCTGGCCCGAATCTGAGAAGAAAAAATGGCAAAGTTACCAAGCCGAAACTGTTGCGGCTCGTGGGAGTCGATGTCCACAATATACACCGGAGGAAAAAGCTTGGTTGAAAAAACACTACGGAGGGGAATTTCATTTTCTCCGTTCGTTTTGCTTGACAATTTATAACGATGAGGATCGTGAAGAAGGTTGGTACATTGTGCGGGCAATGATGGAGGCCAGAAGCGAAGAGGACGAAGGCGAAGGGGCCATCTAAGAAAGCGATTTCGGGCATGGTGGGTAGATCGATTGCTTCCACGTCTGGAGAAATGATGGACCCGAGTGACTTTGATCTTATTTTGTTTCACCAATGTGCTGGAGTTAATGGTAGAGTTCATCCGGAAACCAAAGAAGTTTCAACAGCAATCATAACAGGCGGCATAAGTCGAGAATATGGAAGATGGTTAAGTCGGACGATCCTGTTTAAAATACTTTACAATGTTTGCTTCTTGTATCTTTATTCAACTGCAAAAGATCGCATCTGTCATGAGGTTCGGGACTATTGTGTTGAAAGAATCCATATGTACTCTTAGTTCTTTTAGGTTTCAGCAAACTCATTGGAATCTAATGTATTGATACATGTTTCTGGATGCGGGAAAGATAAACTAGCACTATCTGAGCACTACACAACAGAAAGTTTCTTACAAAAAAAGCCTATCTATTCATCTCGGGTACGGAAGGCGCATTCTGGTGAGCGATCGCGGCTGTTTTGTTCCCAGACGAAACCTATTCATCCGATTTTATAGGAGGACGCTCCCAGTGTCGTAACATTTGCTGAGCGGCCTTGGTCCACTCCACGGTGCATGCATCTGAAAGCTGCTCGATCTCTGTCAGGGACGGAGTCTTTCCTCCCCACATCGCTGGGTTTGTCGCAATGTCCCTGGCGTGCTTAGGGATTAATTGTCTTTTTCGTGTCCCGTGCCATTAGTTCTATTCTTTTTTGTTTTGAACGGGGGAATGTTCCAGGTAAAGGCAGCCTACTGTTCCTGCAATTTGGAAAGAACAAGCCAACAGTAGTTCCAGCTCCGCGCGCTTTGAGGATCGCTAACCGTTAGGGCTTTGGCTTCGTCAAGACACTCAGAACTAAAAGGATAGTTTCTCGTGAGGAATCTCAACTCGCTGAGGAGGTTGTTTGAGTTGACGTAGTACACCCAGGCGTCGGACAGTGGGTCGGTGACTTCCACATGATCCCGTTGGGTAAGAACTCTTTCTGCGCTGCGCAATTCGGTGATGGTATTTATGCGATGAGTGCGCAATGCGCTGATGAGCTGCTCTTTATTATATTGCATTCCGAAGGTTTGAGCTGAGGGAGAAGCCAAAGGGGGATATCGTCCAAACCAAGGCGAAAGCAAAAGGAGGAATAGTAAGTAGGCTGAATAAAACAACAGGACGGATATCACGATCGTTTCCTATGTCTTTCTGGTGACCGAAATAAGGGACATAGAACCAGCACTCAGGATAGGGACTTCATTATATAGCCCAACTAGTGCTCTCTGTGGACTTAGCACCAGACAATATGTGCTTTGTCAAAGTAATACCCAGGTTATTTCCAAGTGCCATCCCGTCTAAATTGTGAATAGCGTGATTGCATTTGCGGGTGGCAAGCCTTGACGACAAATAGAAGGTCGAATTGAGGGCGGTAACATTGTTCCGCTTCATCTACTATTCCAATAGCCATTCTTCCGGCTGAACTATTTTCTTCATCAGCAACATTCCGCACTGCATGATTAAGTCTGAAGAGTAGTCCGGAGTTTATGTGGGTTGGCAGAAGCTCCGGGAGCATAGGATCGTCGGATGCAACATGCCTTAAGAGGCTGAAGGAGCGTATAATAATTTGAACATTCCCGAGCAGCTATGATAGTTTCTCATGCGCTTGGTATTATGCGAGATTTGGTGTTGGAATGGTGTTGGAAGAATGGTACCTTGTATTCAAGAAACTGTAGAAAACTCAAAAGTTACTGCCAAACCACAGAGTTGATTGCCGTTGATTTCCGTCATTGTAATGCTGGGCGGCGGTGAAACAGCAGACATAGCGTAACTAGTCTGAGCTAACTGGGCCCACGCATGATTGATCCATCTTTCAACCGTTGTGAAATGCCAAATAACAATGGCAGTGATGGGGAGTTGCGGGAGGTTGGTTGTGAGAGTGGAGTCTCGAATGGATGTTGAGGCTCGCTTAGCCTCCATTATAGCCTCCATTTTAGCCTCCAGGAAGCCAAAATTCCTTCAACATCGACAGCATACCAGACCCCAACAGGCTAGAACACCGGAGTGCCGGAGTCTCGGACTTGGAGAGCCCAACGTCGCGATTGACGATTGACGGTAGGGCTGAGAACGAGGTCAAAATGCCGGAGTGCCAGCGAACTAGCTTCCACTCTTACCAGCCAGTCATGACGAGCAGCAAGCATTTCGTAAGTCGCTGTCTCGAGCATCGCTGCTTACGAGACGGCATATCGATATTTGGAATTCACCGTGCTCCACCGCTGCGAAGTGCTTATATGATGCTTATTTCATTCACGATGAAAGATAAACGCCTTCAGCTTCACGTCTTAACGACGGCTTGGCCGTTGTTCCCTGACTGCTGCGCAAGGAACGAAAGGTCTATTACAAACTCAAAGAAACACAAAGATCCGAGATTGCTTCCCTCTCCCCTAAGGAGCCAGTATTTGTCACCTTTTTTTGTGTGGCGATCGAGGGTGGTTTTCTTCCGTTTCCACAACTACTAGTATCTATGTACTCCTGACCCAAGCCTGTATGTCAGCATTAGGAGGAGATATTTGTCCTCGATAGTTTTGTCGCCGGCGAAGGATATCCCGGCATCTTATCGATATAGCTAGCTGACATTTCGAAACATGTCGTATTGAGCCGATAAGGCCACCAAACATATTTCAGTCTGCATAGCTGGGACTGCAGAAAAGATTTGCATTTCATTAGGCTGTTTTCAGTGTGCACATCATTTCTCATATCAAACTCGTTGACTATTAGTTAGTAGTTAACGATTCATAAGTTTCATAGTTATTTAATCTTTCAAACTAACTAATGCACTCCCCTCTGCTGGGCAGTGAAAAGGCTCTCAATAATATATTATCTCATCCCGAGATTTCAACAACAGCGACATCAAGTCTTGTGTAGCAAACTCAAAGGCACGCTTTCAGCATGGAATTCTCCAGCATTTCCGCACTCTGGAGGAATTCGCCTCGAATTTCTTCCCTGTGTGGGGTCTGACATCTTATCAGATAAGTCATCACTAAGCATTTTAGCGCATCCAGAATTCTTTATCCGAACATTCAAAAACCTGGACAACGACCACCACCATCCAACACATGCTCGTTTCTTCCTTTCCCTGCGCTGGTGAAGCCGTAACCGGTCTGCCGTCTTGCGCTAGGTCATGACCCTGTAGATCAGGCCCAAGTCGGAATGCCTCCAGATCAAGACTTACAACGATCAGCACCAACCCCACGCAATACCGAATAGCTGATCAGGGCGCCGAAAAACATTGCAACGTTGGTTCCGAGACGGTTGGCCCTTGCCGGAAGGCCAAAGGGACAAGAAGGCCATTAAGTGGAGACCGAGGGAAAAGAAGTAGCCCTATACCGCCTTGCCATTTCTTTGTCATCTCGACGACGCTGACCTCAAGACACCATGCCCTCGACTCCGAATCCAACGCGCCGCCGACGCATGTCAGCACAAACATACCACACCTTCTCGACTCCTCCGCCCAAATCCCGAGGGCGGCCCTTATCAAGCGAGTCAACTTTATCGAGTTCCAATGGCGAAGCAGAATCTTCCGTCACTGAATCTCCTCTTCCTACCGAACAAATGGCTATCCTCGCGGTCATTGCACTCTGCGAACAGACCGCTTTCAACTCCATAAGCCCCTATATCCCACACATGACAGCTTCGTTTCCGAATGTGAGCCATGGCCAGGTAGGGATGTATGTGGGTGTAATCGCATCTGCATTTGCGCTGGCGCAGTTTGCAACGAACTTCTTCTGGGGCTGGGTATCGGATCGCATTGGTAGAAAACCGGTGATTCTCTTGGGGACGATTCTTAGCGCCGGCTGCTTTCTAGCCTTTGGGTTTTGCAAGACGCTTTGGCAGGCCATCGTTGTTCAGGCGCTGTTGGGAATAGTCAATGGAAACCAGGGTGTCGTCTCTACTTGTTTGGGCGAGATTACTGATCGCTCTAACCAATCTCGCGCTTTTACATACTTACCAGTGATTTATGGGATTGGAGGGGTTACTGGTCCAATAATTGGTGGCCTCCTTGTTTCGAAGTCTAGCCAAATGAACGAAAACTATCCTTATTTGACCCCCAACATCGTCTCAGCTGTCATCCTAACGCTAGACTTCACCTTAGCATCTCTATTCTTGCAGGAAAGTCTTGAAAACTCGACCACGCTTCCTAAACTAGAGAAGAAAATGCGCGAGTTGTTCACATGGCTTTGGCAATTTACCAGCTCTTCAAGACCGACATACCTACAAACACCCCGTCCCAATCACCAACACCACAGCCCGAGCGCAGAACAACAGAGCTATTCCTCGGTGTCAGGCGAGGAAACCGATGCCGATATCGATTCCTCTTCCGCGACACCAAACACTGGGCTATTCCATCTACCAAATAACTCCAGCGGGCTCGAACGGGATGAAATCTTCAATAGAGACACGGTCCTCTTACTCATTACCTATTTGATATTCGCATTAACTAATGTCGCGTTCAACTCTCTTTATCCCATCTTCGGTCAAGCAGCACTGCCGACGGGTCGCGAACTCAGCCCTGGCGAAATCGGACTCTCACTCGCCTTTGCAAGCATTGTGTCGATTGCGTTCCAGATTTGTATATTTGGGAGACTTCGAGACAAGATGGGCAACAAATGGTCATATCGAGCCAGCCTGCTCGGATTCGTTATTTCATTTATCTTGATGCCATTTGTCGGGTACAAGGACGATACTGCGACAGGGGGGGGAATCTCCAAGAGCACAATCCTTCTCGCGATTGAATTATGTGTGGTTCTGCTGGTGAAAACAGTAGCCGCCGTTGGTGGCCTGACCAGCGCTCTTCTCTTGGTAAACTATTGCGAACCTCTTTTTCCTTTGATCAAATAGATCCCACCATTGGGGTTTTTTTTTTTCGTACTAACACTTACACTCCTCTGCCCTTTACAGATCACCAACTCTGTCACGAACACTCATGCCTTAGGCTCTCTAAATGGGCTTGCCCAGACTCTATCTGCCTTAGGACGGGCCGTAGGCCCATTTCTATCAGGTAGTCTCTTCACCCTCGCAACACGAATCGAACCCAAAGGCGAGGCAATGGCCTTTGGTGTTTTCGGTGGTGTTGCGTTCCTCGGTTTCCTGCTAAGTTTCGGGATCAAAGCCAATAAACTCGAGGCTGCTGGGTTCGTCGATCATGACAGCGCCGATCACTATAAATCCGATGATGAAGAGACTTTGTTATGAGGCTTGGTGGTTTTTACCCATGTCATTATCATCTTTCCATTTTTAGTTTATATTTTATTTTGGCTTGCTTACAAAAGTTAAAAAGAACTCCAGCGGATTTTTGACGCGCGGAGAGTCGTTTGGGTATTCTGCCTCGCCACCAGCCCCCTCCTCTCCTGTCGTATATTTATACATCCCCATCCCTCTATATAACAGAACATCGGTGGCTTGTTTTCCCATATCGCTTCCACTTCCATTGTTGCTCTCTCCTTGCCACGCCTTTTAATGATATTACGCGGTCGCTCATGATTTTTATACTAATTTGACAGGTGTTCCGGATTTTAATTTTTTCCTTCGCTGGCTTACCTCGGATCGTTATAAAAATAGAGCATAGAGAGGCGAATGATCAAAACGATCCAAAAACAAGGCCCTCCTACGTTTTTTTTGTACATATTCTTAACCCAGAGGGCCGCTGTCAATTTTAATTTCCATTCTCTTTCCTGACATCATTTGGGTTCATTATTTTCTCTTTCTCAAAATTAGAAAGAGATACAGACAAGCATATACTGGCATGCCGCTGGAGTATAGCAAGGGCTTTGTGAGAGGTTTTAAACATCATTTTGTTTGTGTTGGCCAGTTTCAGCCCCCAACTAGATATTTTTATATCGATTCCAGGAAATCTCCTATGTTGGCGAATCTGATCTCCTCTCATTCGGCACCTCCTGTGACAGTGGCGCTTGAAGCATAACCATCAATATTTGACTAAATACGCCATAGACGCCCATCAGCATGTTAGCGCTTGGACTAGTAAGCTCGACAACCATCACGTTTGCCATTTGAGCTTCCAACAAAGGGTGAAGAGTATCACTGCATCAGAATAGCTCATATTTCGTATGTAATCCAGACATACAACTTAACCAGAGCCATGCAGTAGCTAGCAGCAGATTCCTCGCTATATAAAGCTGTAAACATCATTTGACTATTGCAAGTGGCACCCCGCCCCGCGATCCTGATTTTGTCTCCAACACCCCCTGGTTCGGATTCACAAAGTCCCCGATGGCTGGCGGACGGGATCTTTTCAACCGCACCCAGGCCTGCAGATTTGGCCTCCACAATGCAGACGATCTGCACGGTTTGTGACACCCAATATCCCGCCATCAGACATGAGACACGACGCCCAACCAACCTGAGCCTGCTGCTCCAACACCACCGTCGGACCGCACCCGCGATCCACCGGCTTTAGTCTTGACATAAATCCGCGCTTGCAAGGGACGCTCCTTTCACAACCGTGGATACCTGCAGCAGAGACGCTCGACCTTGTTTTCCCTAAATACCACGCACATCTCAGGTGTAACGGTGTTTGTTTGTTGTATTCTTTGTTCTAGGTGCTTTTTTAAGGCTGTCCTGCGCGCAACTTTCTTCCTGCTCTGCTTTTTCCCACACGAAATGCTGTTACTTCCTGTCAAGATACACCTTCCACGAAATGAGGTTCTGAGCTCCTCTTGAAACCACTTCTCAGCAAAACATGGCCAGTGCCAGAGCCGATTCAGTTCCTACGGCATGGGCAAAGGATAGCTCCTCACTCCTAGAACGAGGGGCAGTGCGGGGTGGTGGTAGACACGTTTCCGAAATGCAGCTCGCGGAGGATGTGGTTCGCAAAATCGACCGGCGCATTCTCCCACTGCTATTTGTGACGTACAATTTCAACTTTATGGACAAGGTCATTCTATCTAGCGCATCGGTTTTTGGGCTTCGGGAAGACACTGTGAGCATCGCCATAGACCCCGCGCTATCTACCCCTGAACGTTGGTTCACTCTCTTCTAACTGACGGAATAGCATCTTGTCGGGTCCCAGTACAGCTGGATTTCCAGCGTGTTTTACTTCGGATACCTGTTCTGGACTTTTCCCACATCTATCCTGATCCAACAGTTACCTGTGGGCAAGTATGTATCTGCGAATACGTTTTTCTGGGGCGCCGTTGTCGCGTTGACCGCGGCTTGCTCAAACTTCGGCGGATTAATGGGTGTCCGTTTCCTACTGGGGGTTGCAGAGGCAACAATTTCGCCGGCATTCGTCTTTGTCACGTCGATGTGGTGGACGCGTGAGGAGATTCCTGCGCGCTGTGGAGTATGGTTTGCGGGGAACTCCCTCGGTGGACTGCTATCAAACTTCGTGGCTTTTGGCATCGGTCATATAAAGAGGCCTCTTGCAGCGTGGCAGTGGTTATTCATTGTACGTTCCCTGCCCCACATACTGAACTGTACAGCAAGTCGATGGATTCAACTCCTTACCTGTCATTGACTGCGTTACTTTCCAGGTTCTCGGCGTGGCTACCTTCCTTTGGGGGTTTTTCTTGCTTTTCCTCCTCCCAGACACAATCGCTACATGCGATTTCCTGAATGAAAGAGAAAAGATCTATGCGGAGCATCGTGTGGAGTTTGCCGGCACGGGAAAGATCCGACACGAGTGGAAACGGGAACAAGTGATCGAATGCCTCATGGATCCTAAAACCTTCCTATTTCTTAGTATTTCGGTCTTGACCCAAGTATGTGAACTTCAGAAACCCGCATGGCCATCCTTCTCAAAGAAAAAATCGAGAAATATTAATCTTTGGCGTGACAGATACCCAACGGTGGAACCCAAAACTTTGGCAACCTGGTCCTCAAGGGCTTTGGCTTTTCGCCCCTGGAAACCACTCTAATTATCACCCCAGCATCTGTCCTGTGCATTTCCACAGTTCTCATAACGTAAGCTGAGCCGTCTCCCTGTTGTCCTATCCTCACTTGTCCAACCTTCCTTGCAAATCGCTGTCTAATCCTGCTGGATACAGCGGCTGGTTCTGTAGCAAATACCCCAATGTGGCGACGTATCTTATCTGTGGAATCGTTGCATTCCCAGTCGCGGGGAGTGCGATTATCTACTCAAACGTCAGCAAGGGCGTCAAATTATTTGGATACTATCTCATGTCACCAGGGCCAGCAGCACTACCTCTCGCCATGTCGCTGGTAGCAGTCAACTACAAGGGCTCAACGAAGAAAATGACCATGACAGCTATTTTATTCGTAGCCTATTGTGCTGGAAATATGTGAGTCTTGCGCCTCCTCCGTGTTTGTTATAAGCCCAGACAAGAGAAGCGAACTTAGCAACTACCATTGGACATCCCCCCAGCTTCGGTCCATTGGTGTTCCCCCCCTTTTCCCTTTCCCAATTCTCTTTTCACTAGCTAAGCAAAATTCCTCCAGTGCGGGTCCCCAATTCTTCATATCAGCAGAGGCTCCCCATTACCCAACGGCCTTCCGCGCTATTCTCGTTTGCTACTCGCTAGTAGTGGTAAGCGCACTCGCGCTCAGGTTTTACCTAAATTGTCTTAATCGGAAGCGCGATGAGAAGGAGCGTGTGCCAGCGGTGGAAAATGAAAGCGGCATGGCGAATAAGATTAACCCAACTTCGGGGGAGGAGGAAGAGGAAGAACTCACAGATTTCCATGCCAGAGGTTTCAGGTATCGGACATAGGATTATAACGGATGATCTTAGTGAAACTGTGCTTTATTTTTTTCTTTAATGTTTTTTTTTTCCGGATTGCCGCGTCCATGAGGACATGCTGATTTGTATATATATATGGATGGATGGATGGATGGATGGATGATTCGATCGTCACTCGTTGTCGGAAGACTTTGTGGTAATCGGTTGGTCAATTTGCATATTCTGGAAATCATTCCAGGGAACACGGTCACGAATTTATGAAGTAACGTCGCTTACCATTGTCACTTTTCGAAATTACCTATTCAGTGATTTCAATATAAATTATCTCTAGGAAACAATGTCAAGCATTCAAAGAAGTTTACAGACATATCTATAACTATCCTTGGATACCAGGATTTTCTATAAATTCTGCGAAATACTGCCATGCCACACTACCGCATCCACCGCGCCCGAACCCACTTCCACTCCCTTCGCCGGGCGATCCTGGCCAACTTTCGCACAATAATCCAGTAATAACACAGACCATGAACAAAAATCTGCTATAGGTATGCTTCCGTGGAAACCAAAATCGTAACTATCATTTGCGTTGGCAAATTAGACATCTAATTGAAATCTACCTACTCGATTACCATACATATACTTGACTTGACCTCGTTGCTGGGAAGTAAGCTTTTCTTTTTATAAGCGCCAAAGGAAAGCAGAAGTAGGTAATTAGACGGGATCAGAAAGTGCCCAACGAAATGCGAAAGGCATCCTGTACAAAAAGCCCGTGCCTTCATCACCCGCCAGTTATGCGGGGAAAATGAAAAGCCCCGCGCTTTGAACGTGACATGACTTCGTTGCAACATGGCAGGGAAAAAATAGCTTGGGGAGGGCATGCTAGAGGAGGAAAACGAAAAAAGAAAAAAAAGGAAAAAAAGAAAAAAAAAAAAAAAAAAAGGGGTGGGGGGGGGGCTCCTTACATGCAAGCTCAATAAGGCGGCAGACTACCATCCAACTCCTG